>NC_064244.1:83514563-83824563 GCF_003254725.2 Canis lupus dingo | reverse complement strand
ACTTAACTAAAACTTAACTTGTGGTTTATCTGAAATTCAAATTTCACTGAGCACCCTGTATTTTTTTTTAAGTTTTTATTTTAATTCCAGTTAGTTAACATACAGTGAGTGTTATGTTCATTTCAGGTGTACGCAGGCTGTGTTTCCATTTGCTAACTCTGGCCACTGTAGCCCGCTTCTCAGCAGGTGACACCTGGCAGGTGGGTGAGCAGGGCTGCAGCAGACAGGGAGAGGATGGAGACCCCCGCCCATCTCTGGACAGCAGTCCTTCTTTCCAGAGGCTCCGTGGGTCCACCCCCCACCCCCCCGCCGACCCTCTCCCATGGTCACTGCTCACGGTCCGGTGCCACGGCTCACCTGTGGGGGTCCCCTCTCCCTGCACCCCTCAAAGTCACCTCCACGTCCCCAAGGAGTACAGGGCTCATTTGCTGGGGCTTGGTGGAGCTCAGCTCAGCGGCTAATCCCCTGGGTGGCTCCTGTCAGATTATTAATTAGCTAAAGCGGATCGGTCCTGGAACAACATGCACTTGGACTTCAGATAAAGCAGGCCAGGGAAGCTGGGCGGGGGGCTGCTTAAAGTGACAAGAGCCTGTTTCGGAACTGCTCCCTGAAGAGGACCGAGGGGCAGGCAGAGACGAGGGCGGGCGGTTTGCAACAGAGCCCTCAGCACCCCCTCACCTGCTCTAGAGAGCACACCTGGACGGTGCAGACGCACCTCGGGACCTGGGAGAGAAGCCGTGACAGCTAGGTCTCACTTTTTGATAAAGAGCTTGTGCCTAATCAGAGCAAACCACCCAGAGCTCTTCCAAAAGCTTCTGATTTCACTTGGGGTAACAGCTACGAGGCCTGCAGGATCCAGGGCCCCCCAAGCATCCCTGTGACCTCACGTGGCATCACCCCACAAACCGCCCTCCAACCAGCCAGGCCACTCTCGCGTCCGTCCAGGAGCTCACACTTGCTGCTCCCCCAGTGGGGACACTCTTCTCTGGGGTATTAAGTAGGGGGGCTCGATCCCTCACCCTCCTCTGTCCTTACCCCAACGTCGCCGTCCAAGTGCTGCGTCCCTCGGATGCCACGCCTAGAATTACAAACCACCCCCTACCCCCATGGCACCCTGCCTGCATACTACTCTCCAAGCCTGCTGGCTTTCTCCTGGACACACATGGCCATCCAACAAATACTATACTTCTTTATCTCATTTGTCATTTGCCTTCCTCCACTAAAATGCAAATCCCACAGCACAGGAGGCCTTGCTCCGTTCATTCACTGTGGCAGTTCGAGTCCAGTTTGCCGTGTCTCTCAGTAAAGGCTTGACAAATGAATGAAAATGAGAAATGAATGACCGAAGTGAAGGTCAAGACACGGACCCCCACCTCTTCAGCTCTGAGCCGACTGTGGCTGAGCCCTAGGCTGCCCTGGGGGCTCCCTCGGCACCTGCCACCTCTCCCACGACTCCCCCTTCCCCAGCTCTGGTCTCACATAGGTAGGTGCTCCTCCTACCCCCTCCTACCGTCTCCCCTAAGATGCATTTCTAACTCTGGGTCTCCTGAGGGATGGCCTTGGGGACCCATCTCCCGGCCACCCAGACCCGCCCCTCCCAGCCGGGCCCCCTATGGGCTCTGTCCCAGAAGCAGGGGGCGGTGGGGTGGCAGTGAGGGGCGAGGAGAGGGAGCAGGGACTCCCAGCTGCTGCCCTGGCCCAGCTCAGCTGCCGGCAAACTCCTGGGCTTGGATTGTTTTGACTTGAGTCGGTGAAGCTGAAATATTGAGTCACGACGGCCCTAAACTTCATTACCAGCTTTTAGCGCAGATTACTAAGGGAAAAAAGTTGCTTTTAATTGCTTCTCCCGATTAGCATTTCTGGAGAAGAAACTAGTGATTAATTACACCTTCCCATTTCCACCCGCAGGCCACAGGGGTCCCAACCCCAGGCTACCACACGGAGGCTCAGGGGCAGGAACGGTGTCTGCTCCCTTGGGGCCAAATCAGAGCCAAAACTCAGAGTGGGCAGCGGAAGGGCAGGAACAAGCCCCGAGCCGACTTAACGGAGTGGCCATAGCTAATGGCGGGGGACAGCCAAGGGTCCCCACACTGGGCTGCCTCTGGCCCCCGTGGGGTGTCCTCTGGGCTGAAGGGCTTTCACCCAGACCAGCTGTACACCTGGGTGGATCCCGGAATAGCAGAGGCTGGGGCCGCTGGCGACACAGAACAGCAGGAGCTCCAAGATCTGCAATAAAGGACGACGTGTCCACAGCCACTGGGATTCCTCTCTGGATGCAACCCGGTGGTCCAGCTCCCCCAATGCCCCAGAGCGCTCTCCCCGTGGAGGTACCAAGGTCACGAGGACAGAGGCAGGGCACAAGATCTTAGCCCTCCAGAAGCCACAGGCCGTTGTCCCCCTGGAGCACCCATGTCACCAAATGAAGAAGGGCCCCTTGGTAGCTCCAGGCAGGCAGGCACTACCCGTCCTCCCCAATCCCTCTCCCCTTGGGTCGGTGCCTGGCGTGACCCAGGGGCTTCCCCGGTCTGCTAGGGAACAGGGGAGAACTGAAGAAGGAGGCCCAGGGTCGGGGGTCAGCAACATCAGGCCGAACTCTCACACAGAACAGAAATCAGAAGGGTCAGCGACACTTCCCACGCCTTATTATTTCTTTCCCGCCTCTTCATGGACCCTTCCCCACACCTCGCAGCTCAGCCATCCTCCAGAGCATGTGGTGACCCAGGGGGCACAGGGCTAGTCCCCTCAGCCCCTCAGCCAGCACCGCCCCCATCCCACCATCCGCACGGCACCCCAGCTGCCTGCCTGCAGCGCCAGCCCCACACCAGATCAAAGCCCAGGAGGAAGGAGTCGAACTGTCCAGGCCAGTTACGAGTGAAGGCCAGGGATCTAGAGCAGACGTGGAGGCCAAGAGCAGAAGAGCCTCCCACGCACACAGACACACGCGCCTGCCCACCCAGACACGCCCGCCCCGGGGCTGAGCCCAGGGTCTGGGTGCTGGCTGAAACCCCCTGGGAGCCAGGCAGAGGCACCAGACGCATCCTAGGACATGCCTGTCACCCTGCAGGACGTGGCCAGCCTGCCCTCCTGCTCCCTCACCCCTCCCCCTGGAAGTCAAGCATTCAGAGCTTCCCTGGAGGCCGAGCTGGCCCATGTGGCCGGGAATATGTTGCCAACACGGGCAAGTCCTCACCGGGGCCCCCGCTGCCGGCTGTGACAGCTCCCGCCCGTTCCAGCCAGGCCTGCTGTTTGAGCCGTGCAGCCGTCGGCCGAGGGTCGAGGATCGCTTCACTGTTAGCGCATTACGGCTGGGGGGCCTGCCCCATTCTGGCCCAAGCAGATGAGACCAAGGCCCAGGAGAGCAGAGGCTCGTATCAGATGCCCAGGAGAAAGGGACGGGGGCCCAAGTCTAATCTGATGGGGTCCCCACGGGAATTCACACCGCGAACTGTGAGATGACTGGCCACGCGTGAAGGCTGCTGGGCTCCCAGCCCACACACTGGGGCTGGAACTAAGCTGGCCCCGGTGGAAACGCGGTCTTAGGCTGTGTGACCGGATGCAGGGGAGAAGGCATGCAGACACTCAGCCCTTGAGAGCACGGATCACGCTCCAAATAGCAGTGACAAGAACTGTATGAACTAGACCCAATCTCAAACCCAGCGCTGAACCCTCCGGGGCCGTCTCTGGGCCAGAAGGAGAGCGAACTTGGAAATCCCTACTGAAAACAGTGCCAGAGACGAGCGGGCCCCTGGCCTTACCCCCACGTGGTGCCGGCCAGCGGTGCGCAATCCACCCAACAGCATGGTGCGGCAGGGTGCCTCGCCCTCATCCACAAAATGTGTGGCCTCCAAGAGCCACGGGTGGTTCCTGGCACTGTCGGGTGGGGGCGTGAGAGGGGAGGAGGTGCGGGCCCACGTCGGGGCGCCCAGAATGCCTGCGTTGACCTGGTGCCTTTGTTCGCCATCTGCTCCCACAGGGAAGCCCTACAAACCCTTCCTAATGCCTCGACGCGCTTCCACGTCCTTGAGGCAGCGGCCCCGGCAGCCTCCCCTCCGGCCTCTCAGGTTCTCTCTCGTGCCACCCATGCTCCCCACTGCAGCCCCAGCCATCTTTGTATTTATTTTATTTATTTACTTTTTAAAAAGATTTTGTTTATTCACGAGAGACACGGAGGGAGAGGCAGAGACACAGGCAGAGGGAGAAGCAGGCTCCGTGCAGGGAGCCCCATGTGGGACTCGATCCCGGGGCTCCAGGATCACACGCTGGGCCGAAGGCAGATGCTCCACCGCTGTGCCCTCCTGGGGGCCCCCCAGCCACATCCCATTACCTCCATGCTCAAAAATATCCGGTGGCTTCCCCAAGGAATAAACCCCTCTCCCCTGGCACACCCACCCTTCCAACTGTGACCACCTCCTGGCCACCAGGACCTTCTTTCTGCCATGAACATTCTGAGCTCACCCCACCCCAAGACCTTTAGACTGGTCATCTTCTCTTCCTGGGACATTTTCCGCCTGCTGCTCCG
Source organism: Canis lupus dingo (assembly GCF_003254725.2). Classification (NCBI taxonomy): domain Eukaryota; kingdom Metazoa; phylum Chordata; class Mammalia; order Carnivora; family Canidae; genus Canis; species Canis lupus. Next base: position 83,820,044 of record NC_064244.1, on the reverse strand, counting down.
GTGGCTGTCCACTTCCTGTCCTTCCGTCTCAGCTAACCATCACCTCCTCAAGGGGCCTCCTCTGACTGCCACTCACCTCACACCACTTCATCCTACGTCCACTCTGCACCAATGGGCTCCTCGTCCCCTCTAGGGGACTCCTTGTCTGCCGGCCCAACTACAACTCCACGGGAGCCAGGGCTGCCTGGCCCACTCTGCCCGCAGACACCAGGCCCCCAGTTGCTGTTGATTGAATATAACCCGGTCAAGGGGCGTCTGGGGGGCTCAGCGGGTTAAGCGCCTGCCTTTGGCTCAGGTCATGATCCCAGGGTCCTGGGGTCGGGCCCCACCTGGGGCTCCCTGCTCAGAGGGGAGTCTGCATCTCCCTCTCCTCTGCCCCTCCCCCTGTTCGTGCTCTGGCTCTCAATAAATAAATAAATAAAATCTTATTTAAAAATGTATAACCAGATCTTACAGGGTACCGCCAGAAACGGGGAGAGTCTGAACCAGACAGGAGTAGGTCTGCGGACCGGGCCCGAGCACGGACTCCCCGTGGTGCTCGGGTGAGGAAGGACACCTCTGAGACAGGGTCAGCCCTGCCCCAGAGGACGCAGGCCTGGTGCCAAACCTGGGAAGGGGCGGGTAAGCGCGCAGGGCCTTGGCCACCACAGCCCTTTCCAGGGCCCTCCCAGTTCCTGAGCTTCATTATTAAGCCTTAGATGGCCGATGCCAGGATGCAGAAGCCCCACAGGACTCGCGGAGCCCGTCCCCTACGCCAGCATCGCCCCTGGGAGTCAACAGGGAGTGGAAACTTCAGAAAAGGAAAAACTAATAGGCATGTTTTGCTGAGGGAATGAAGAAAACAAAAAGCCTGTCACTGAGAACAGAAGGGGCCATGTTCTGCCTTCAAAGCGGGGGCTCCGCGGGCCCGTTGGCAGCCTGCTCCCGCGCTGGGCCCAGGCCGGGCCGGGGAGACCAGCCAGAGGCTCGGAGACGTGAGGGCCTGCCTTCCTGGGACCCATGACCATCAGAGAAGCCGAGTCAGGCAAGAAGAGCCCAAGGGTACAGACATGCAGGTGCTTGTGCCAAAAACCCGGCAAGACGGCGGTGCCAGCAGTCTCGACACGGCCATCAGGGGACAACAGAGGCACATCTCAAATGTGCAGAGGCCACTCCTGAAGCGTGATGGCCTCCAGAAGCCAGGAAGAGCCGGCCACCCAGCCGCTCCACCACGGCAGCCCAAGGAGGCGACATTTACATCTGATTTGCACACCCCTGCCCTGTACCAGGTTTCCGCTAGTCCCCGAGGTGGCGCGGCCTGGAAGGAAGCAGACCTACATACAGCTTTGGGGACCTCTCAAACCCCAGTGGGCACCAACGCACCCGTCGCTGCCAAGTGCTTCCTCCCTGCAAGTTCAAAGTCCAGAGCTGCGGAGCCCGGCCACAGAGGGAGGGGCAAGACACACCTGCCCATGGCGCCCCCGGGGCGGGTCGGTGCTGGGAAGTAAACTGGGGCTGCTGACTGCTGCTTGGCATACACGGGAGGCGTGGCTTGCGGCCTCGCCCTCCCAGCCATCCTCTGGGCGCTCAGCCTCAGCCCTGACCTCACACCGTGCCTGCAACTGCCTCAGCACCTGACCCCGCTGGCCTGGTTCCCCCGGGATCCCAAGAGAACACTGACAACCAGTGTGCGCGAAGTCACCTACTGTGTGTCAAACCCCCACCGCAAAAACCGCCAGGTCTGCTACCCGCAGGTAGATAGGTGACAGCACCAGCCTCGTGGACCACCCGTCCCTGGTGGGAGTGGCTCATCAAAAGACACCTATGGGGGCGCCTGGGCGGCTGGGTCGGGTGAGAGCCTGACTCTTGATTTCAGCTCAGATCATGATGCCGGGGCCATGGGATCAAGCCCCTTGTGGGGCCCGGGCTCTGCACCCAGCAGGGAGTCTGCTTGAGACGCATGCTCCTCCTCTCCCCCTCCCCCTCTCCCTGCCCCAAGCCACTCGTTCTCTCTCTAAGAAAATGAATAAAATCTTTAGGAAAAAAAAGACACCTTTGGTTTCCTCTCTGAGGGTCCTGCCTGGGCTGGAGGACCACCTGAGCGTGCCCCAACAAGTCACACACGAGCTCAGAGCAGTGCAGTGGCCTCTGGTCATGCAGAAGGACTGGACCTACTGCCCCCAGAGGGGACGTGCTTGGCTCCGGGAGTGCTGTCTGCTAGGGCACAGGCCTCACCTAGAGTACCATGTGCTGCTGGCACCACTCAACGTCATACGGTGGTGACGCTGGGAGAACTCTTAAAGGCCAGTTATTCCAATCTCTTTATTCTACAGGTGGTTAAACCAAGACCCAGAAAGGAGAAAGCAGTGACTCATTGTCAAAGCCAGGGCCAACGTGTGGCATCCTGTCCCTAGACCAGGGGTCCGTCCTCAATCCTGCGTCCTCTTACTCTCACCTGGGTGCCTGAGCTACCACCAGCCAGGTCAGGACCCTCTGAGAAAGGCCTACCAGGCCCTCTCCTAAGAAGGAACCCCCAAACTGGCCAACCATAGCCCCCACCCACATTTCCCAGACACATCTTGGGGATCAGGAGCAGCTACCTTTGCATCCCAAGAGGCCGGGGTCCGAAGTCCACTCCAATGATTGAGCTGCAGGATTCCCTTCTACAGCAGAGGTTGACAACCGTGGCGGCTAGAAGGGCAGGTGGGATGGAAGGGGTCTTTGCCTTCGGTCAGCGAGGTCTGTTTGCCTACCAAAATGAGAAGGGAAAACAGATTAGTAGGCTACAGTGGAGACCCACAAAACGACTCCAGAGAGGAGGACAACAGATGGCATGGTTCCGACACTTTGCATGGTAACCGTTGGCCAGAAGTTCTTGGTCAGAGATTCTCGGACCCTGCCTGCCAATCAGCAGATGGCACTGCCATGGTGCGTGCCATGCCTGACCCTACAGCCAATGCACCCTGTGCACAATTATTAGCCAACTGCTAAGCAGCTGTCACACCTGACAAAAGAATCAAGATAATAGGCCAATCAGATGCCACCCCAGGTAGTAACAGAGTGATCACACCCGGGCTCGGCACCCTGGGTGAAAGGTCAGCCTGACAGCGGCCCAAGAGGACAGTGGAAGCCAGATTAGACCCACGCGACCGAACCAAGCCTTGGGCTCCCCAACGGCCTGCCGCTCCCTCCAGACTTTCCCAGGGCGGGAACCCAGCTGCTCCCATGACCCCCCAGTGGCCTTGTGGGAGTCTCTAAAAATGGAATCAACAGGTGTCTCTGCAGTGACCCAGGATGGTCAGTTTGGTTTCTTCCCTCCCCCCCGCCCCCGTTCCATGCTGGTCCTATACCATCTCATCCCATAAAACAGGATAGAGGGTGCATACACACCCCTGAGAGGGGGCTGCTGAGATTCATGTGATAGGTGCTGGGCCAAAAAAACGTGGCCAAAGAAAGTTGGTGCCCTGCTACCAGCAACCTTTGTGTCAATTTAAGCAAATATTGTGGTGTTTCCATGGTGATTCCTGTTTTGAATATCCACTACACTCACTTTTTAAAGGGCTTTTCCTGTTTGTGTTTCAACTTCAAATCTGTAAATATTTTCAGCCTTTTTAGAAAAATCAGCCCATGCGCGTGCAAACACACACACACACACACACACACACACACACGGCACCTGACCTCGGTGCACAAGCTCCCAGGCCTGGAGGTCCAGCCTCATGGATGGGAGCGTGGGGTGTGGAAACCCCAGGGGGTGCTCTGCTCTATCTGCTCCCACACCCACACTGCACATGGGGCTGGCATCAAGGAGGGTGGTGGCTGAAATTCCGGTCCTTTCCTTCCCCCTCGGCAGGGGGATGGCAGCTTCCACGGCGCCTGTGTGTTCCCGGAGCATGTGAGCGGGCTCAGCCTGACTCTACGGTGTGGCGTAGTGTGGGCAGTTACCCAGCAGGTTCTCCAGTGAGCCCAGCCCTCGGATCCCCAGCTCCCTGGAGTGCAGGAACCACCACCACCCCCGCCCCCGCCTCCTGAGGTTGGGCCTTGAGTGGAAGGGTTGCTGGGCTGTGAAGGTGACAGATTCCGGCAGCAGCTCCCCCCACCTCTGCTCTGGGGCACTGCCACCAGGATGGGCCAGTGACAGTGGCCCGGGGCTTGGACCAGCCCGCTCCCACCCCACCCTTCAGCACCGTACAGGGTTAACAGCGGGTTTCCTGGTTTCCATGGATTCCCGCCAGGCCCCTAATGTGAGTTTCGTGTGATTTGGGGGAAGTGGATTTCCTTTGTTTTCCAGTTTGGGAATATTTTTTTCTTTAAAAAAGAGGAAAAAACACTTTAATGGGAACTTCAGGGCCACTGGGAGACTTACTCTTCTGGGCTCTGACATTGCCCTGCCTGTGGGTCCAGAATCCCCCAAAGCCCTGGGGCAGCCCACCCATCAGCCAAGTATCTCCGAGCCAGAGGAAGGGGTGCCTCAGCCCACCTATGGTTCCCTGCCCCCAGAACATACTTCTGCTGGTGTTGGGGGGGGGGAGGGCTCTATTCCAATATCCCATCAGAACAACCCCTGCCCCACCTGAAAGCCAGCATCCCGTGCAGGTGGCCTGCACTGTCCCCTTCCAGACATATGTACACTTCCCAGGGGAAAGGTCACAAGAAATGCTCCCACCTCCCCGACTCCTGGCAAGGAGCTACAGAGCCCAGAGTCTGACCACACACAAACGGGAATGTGAACGATACCAGGCTCTGCTGTCCTGGCTCAGAAGGGGATTCCAGTTACAGGTGAAGGGGGTGTTCCATGCCCTGGGGGCCTTGTCTGGCCTCTTCCAGCTGAGGGAGGGGCCTACCCAGGGCAGAGGGAGCTTTTCACCTTGGCAGCAAAATCGACTGGGTAAAGGGTGTGGCCAGGCCTTCTCCTCCCCCTCCTCGTCCGTCTTCCCCATTCCTGCCATCCTCCAGCCCTGCCAAGGTGTGGCCTTGCTCAGGGACTGTCCCCAAGCAAGTGGCCTGACCTATTTACCAAACCAGGGCACAGGCCTCGGGGCCTGCCATGGACGGGGCCCTCCCACGGCACCGGCCCCCGGGGCCATGGTGGCACTAGGAATCTCGGTCAGTAGGTGGAGAGCCCAGAGGACAGACCTCTCTGGCCAGCAGCTCCGGGGTGAAGGGGTGAGAAGCCATGTGCAGGTACAGAAATAACACTGGGCCGAGAATCAGAAGACGTGGGTCTGAGTCCCAGCCCGGCCACGTAACTTGCTGTGGGCCCTCGGACAGGCCATACGATCTCCCTAGGGCCCCATTTCCTCATAGATGGAGGTAACCCCTTCCTCCCTCCTACCTAGCAGATGGGCTGGGCCATCGTCAAGAGATGTGCAAGGTGGTAAGAGTGCTCCAGAAACGTTCTCCACTACCACCACCTTCTTCTTCCACACCTCTTCAAGGTAACCTTCCAGAATCTGCTCTGAGCAGGCCCATATGCCTCTCTGCTCTGCTCTGCTCCTGGCACATCCTTCTTTGCGGCATTTAAATCCGTACCGGACTAAAGTAATTTGTTCGCGAGTCTGTCCCCATCACTGGGTTTTTAACTCCTCAAGGGCAGAGACCAGGTCCTAATTATCTCTGCGTCCCCAGCATTTAGCACAACAGCTGGCCCACAGTGGGCAGCATAAGTGCTTGTGGAGCTCAACCAGTCCCCGACCTCATGTCAGAATCATCCCTCTCCAGCGACGGAATGCTTCCCCAGCTGCCTTCTTGCCCCACTCCCTCTGGCTCCCCGACACCCTACCTGCATCTGGGCCTTCCCCAAGCTCCTCCACTGGCACCATGAGTAACTCCAGGTTCAAGGGGACCCCTTGTCACCGGATCCTCCTCCAGCCGATGCCAGTAAGAATGGACTGACCACCTACTATGGGACAGAGAGCGTCCTGGGAGCAGAGGGCACACCACACGGGCCTGTCGCCCTCTGCCAACAGGCCGGCTCACCTGGCACCGTGCTACGTGTTGTACTCACGTGATCTCGCCAAATCTTTACAATACAAGGTCGGAAGGATTAGGGTCCCTAGGGATCGGTTAGGGAGGGGAGGCTCAGAGATATGAAGTGACTTGCCAAAGGTCAACCTCTCAGGCCCGGACTCCGGCTGACGGGTGCCAGGCCCAACTCACATGAAAGTTCTCCTTTGTCCCCACCCTCGGTCTCAGCACCGACACACACCCAACGCTCATCCCACTCCTGCATCTCAGTCCTCCGGTCCCCAGATGTGTCTCCCTTGAGCCCCCTAGAGCCAGCAGAAAGCACCCAGAGATCACAACTGGAGGAAAGACAAGGGTCGTGCTTAGGTGCTTCCTTCTGGCCAGGCTGCGAATGAGGGGAGGTGGGGCCTCTGGTGAGGAGGTGACGGGGAAAGATCGACGCCTGAGAGGCCAGAGGGCTGGAAGATCAGGCCAGGATGGGGAGAGGACAGAGCCCTAATGAGCAGATTTCATAAACCACCTGGAGTGAAAACAAAAACACAGACGTGTACATTGCCCAACTTCAGGCTGTATGGAAAAGGGGAAAAAAAAACAATAAAAAAATCCACATCTTAATACAAAAATCCTACACGATGTGTTGTGGCACGAAAGTGTTTTTCACTGCATTTTTCATCTGTGATCTCACACAGCCTACCACGGGTCCGCCCAAAGCAGTTGGTATTTGATGGTACACAAACAGAGCAAACACACAGACAATTAACCAGAAACAAGGGCACCAGATATTCAAATTGGTCCAAGCTGGCATCTCGGGGCTTCGGGTGGCCTCCGGAGACAGCTGTGCTGGCTCTGCGGACGGGCCCCTCAGTGTCCGAGGGGGAAATAAAGGGGCGACAAGATCGCGGTGCAACTGGAAGGAAACGTGGAGTTCTGTGAGTTCTCAGAACTCCGCAAGCGGAACTCCCGGCTGGCGCTGCGGCACTTGAGGTGCTGTCCCGCTCCGGCCGGGGGGACACGCAGGGGACCGGTGCCCCAGAGGCCCCTCCCGCCCGTTGCTCACCCAGTTGCTATCTGTCTCCTCTCTGCTCCTCCCCTCCCCCCAGCCGCTGGATGAGTTTACGGAGCTGTGTGCCAAAAACAATCGACTCCAGGGAACAGAGTTCTACAAAAAAAGGGCGTGTCGCCAGAGAGAGGCGGATACCATGGAAACCACCACCTTTTCAGGGCAGCCTAGGTGAAGCCAGGCTGAGGGGGGCATGGCCTGGGGGCGGGGAGGGACACCGCAGGCACGATGCGGGCCCAGGAAACGCCGGGCTGGCCGGTGACCTGAGTGAGCTGCCTGAAGCGTGGAGGGTCCGGAGGAAGGGCTGGCCCGGGTCCACCAGGAGGGCAGGCCACTGGGACGCGCGCGAGCGCACACGCACACACACGGGCCACCCTGTGAGGTCACGGGGGCGGCGCCACCATGGTGGTTCAGGGCACCGGGCGGTTCTCTGCAGCCGGACCGTCGGGTACGAGTCCATTTACCGTTTGGGCGACCACGGGCCAATATCGTTAACCTCTCCGTGCCTTGGTTTCCCCGCCCGTGAAATGGAACGATAAACCAAAAAGGCCAAATGAAGGCGGGCGCAGGGTTGCCAGGCTCTGCCACGGTGCGGGAGGGCAACGGCTGTGTGTGAAGCAGCACAGACGAGGGGCTTCGAGGCATTAGCACGTGTCGTCGTTGTCACAAGAACCTGAGGCGGAGCGTCATTAGCTCAACTGGAGAGTCGGGGGCGTGAGACTGAGAGGGATGTGACCCGGGGTCACCCCAGGGCCGACACCTCTGCAGGCGTGTGGCGCGGGGAGGCGGGAGGACGGGCCTCAGGACGTTCTCTTCCCACACGGACCTGAAGGGACCGCAGCGACAGCGACAGCGACAGCGACGCTCCACGGACGGGCGGGGGCAGGCGGGCGGCGACCGGGGCTGACCGGGAGCCCCCCAGACCCTCACAGGGCGCGCCGCGGGCCCAGCCCTCCCTGCCGCCGCCACCCCACTCATTCAGAGACTTCCTCTCTCGCTCGCTTCTTAAAAAAACGTAATGTTCTCCATAATTCACCCGCCCCGGAAGATAATCGATAGAGCCCGTGATGAAACCGGAGCCGTGGTTTACGACCCGCTGCGAGCAGAAAGGGCCACATCAGCAGGTCCGCTCGGCGCTCGGCCCATCCGTCTTGCCCGCCGCCCGGGGCCTCCTGCCGCGCCCCCGCCGAGCGCCGCCCTGGGCCCTGGGCCCGTGACCCGCCGCGGCGCCAGCACCCGGCACTCGGTACCCAGCACGGGGCACCCAGCATCCAGCACTTGGTACCCAGCACCAAGCTCTCAGCACTCGGTACCCAGCATCTGGCACTCAGCTTCCAGCACCCGGCACCCAGCACTCGGTACCCAGCACCAAGCTCTCAGCACTCGGCACCCAGCACCCATCTCCCTGCAGCACCGCGCCCCCGCCCGGCATCCCGCCCTGCGACCTCGCCGCCCCCCGCCCCCCGGCCCTTCCCAGGGTCTGGAGGCCGCCGCCCCGCCCGCGCCCCCGGCCCCCCGACGGCCGCCCGCTCCCCGGGGCTCCCTGGCGGGGAGGGCGCCCCGGCTCCGAGGCACACCTGGGGCTCGGGTCGGCGGGCGGGGGCCGCTGCTGCTCCACTCCGCCGCCTCAGCCGCGTCGTCGTCCGCGGTCGGTCGGGCCGTGAGGTGACGGACGAGGCGGGCGGGCGGCGACGGCGGGGGCCGCGTCCTCCTCAGCCGCGTCCTCCTCAGCGGCGGCCCGCGGAGCCCCGCCCCCGCCCCGCCCCCTCGCCCCGCCCCCGCGCCCGCCCGCCAATCGGCAGGCAAGGCTCTGCTCCTCCCCAGAATCCCTTGCTGCGCGGACCAATCAGGGGGCGGCACGGCCCGAGCCCCGCCCCATAGGCCCCGCGGGCGCCCTCGAGCCTCGGCCTCCGCCACCTGAGCCTCAAGCCCGCGACGGCGACGCACGTTCCCCCGGAGCCCCCGGGGCCCCCGGAGCCCCCGCCGCGCGCGCTCGGAGGCCGCCCCGGAGCCGCGGGAGCCGCGAGAGCCCCGGAGCCGCGGGCGGGGTCCTGGCAGCCGGGTGGAACGGCCTCGCGAGGCCCGCGGCTGCGGAGCTGGGCGGCGCGGGTGGGCCAGGTGTCATCAGAGGACGGAAGCATCTGGAAGCTTGTGTCTGAAAGCAGGGGCATCACCGCCGGGAACCACGATGTCGGAAATGGCCGCGCCCCGGCCCGGCGCTCAGCACTTTACAGCGACCCGCGCAGCCTGCCCGCCTTCCAAGGTGCACACGGTCACTAGCCCACTTTACAGACCAGGAGACTGAGGCTCCGCAAGTGAGGCCGCCCGCTGGCCCGGGGCCTTTATCCACCGCGCTGCAGATTTTTTATTTCTTTTCTTCATGCTTTCTTTGCATTTCCTAATGAGCCATAGGCATCGGTCCTAATCGGGGAGAAAGATGTGTGTGTTTTTTTTAAAGGCTCTAAAACTAAATAATTTAAAAGGCCCTAAAAAGAGGCAAACCCTTCCTCCCCGGGTGGGGAGCGCACAGAGGGATTTCTGGGGCGCCGGGCCACCTGGCCTCCAAGTCGCCGCTGGAGGAGACACCAGTACAGGCACGGGCCCCCGAGGCCCGACAGCACCCGGAGGCCGGGCCGCAGACCATGCGGGGCCTGGGATTCTGCAGCAGCCGGGTTTCCTCCCGGCCCCACCCCGCCGGCCGCTCCTGACAGGTTTCTCAGCAGTTTTGCAATCACCGCCCAGGTCTGCACCATAAAGAGGGCCACGGGCCGCCTGCAAAGCAGCACACGCGCCACTCTCACCAGGCCTCCCGTTCCCAGCACCCGGGGGAGCCGGGAGCTCTGCACCGGCCTGAGCCTGGGCCGTGCCATCTTCCCTCCGTGGCCGGGAGAGGCTTGGAGGGACGGTCATCGCCCCCATTTGCTCCCCCTTGGGGCTTCATCCAGGCTCAGGACAAGAGGGCATGAAGGAAATCCTCCTGGAAGGTCTGCGATTCAGGAAGCAGCCCCAGCAAGTACTGAGCCCGGCCAGAAATGGAACCAGGGAATATCCCAAGTCGTCTTTTGCCCTTTTTTCCCCCATAGCACCAACTGGAGGGGGGGATAGGGAGCGATTACCCCACTTGGTCTGCTTTCCATTTCAGCTCCCCCCTACCCCGAGATGCGCACACGGGTTCTCCTTTGGGGGCAAACAGGATAAAGGTCCCTACTTTTTAGGGCCTTTTTAATTTATCTTTTCTTAACATTATGGATTTCTGGTTCCCTACTGTCTGCCTTTCTCTGTCATTGCCAATCTACCTTAAGTTTCCCCTGGATTTATATATTTATTTTTTGGGTTGGTTTCAGGTGCTTCTAGTTTATCAAACAATCAGCCCTGTGAGGTACACTGGGTGTTTCCAGAAATTACATCACAAAAAATCATGCAATTAAAGTGTAAGGGAAAAAAAAACATAGCTGTTGCTTCATTTTGTATTTTAATTAGCGACTTATTGTAAACGTAGACTTTTAAAATGGAGGCGCCTAAGCAAAGCCAGTAAACAAGTTTTTCTAATGAATTAATTTCACCTCTTCCCTCCTCCTCCTCCTTCTCCTCCTCCTCCCAACTGTCACCTTCTAGAACTTCCCGGCCCTCTTCTTTTTTTTTTTTTTTTTGTCTATGCCACTTCTTAATTCTTGCCCAACACGTACTAGAAAAAGAATACCCCAACATAAAATTAGGAGCCCCAGCTTGTAGGATCCCAGAAGCAGCTCGGTGGTGAGTGTCGTGGCCGAGGACCCTGGCCCTGACCCTGTAAAGCCCTCTCAGCTGAGTCCCACAGATCCCCCCCCCCCCCCCCCGCTCCTGCGGGTGCCCTGAGCTCAGGAAGGGAGACAGGGAGCCCAGCACCCTGCCGCGAGTGTCCAGGCAACAGGGAGAGGGCGCAGATGTGGCACACCAGCAGGATCCACGACGCTAGATCACCTGGAGGGCCAGGGAAACCCAAGCGATTGTCCCACTGGGGAGGAAGGAGAAGGGGTGCCCAGGAGGAAGAGGAGAGAACCCGTAGCCAGGGAAGTCACACAGGCTCTAAGTCACACAGCAGCTCAGAGAAGGGACACATCCATGTGTCCCAGGCCCCACCCCCCGACCCCGGAGGGTAGATCCAGGCTGCCACCAGCGGTGAAGCTTTACAAGGCTGGTGTAGAGCCTTGCTCCTCCCTTTCTAGAAAGTTCCCAGCCTGGGGGGTGGTGGTGGATGGGGAAAGTAAGTTAACCTGCCCCTTTAGCCTAGTTTGTGAAAGAGAAGCCTGAGGATGGGGACAGAGTTCCCAGGAAAGGTAGATGAGCCCCGGACATCCCAGAGAAACTGCCTCTGCCCCATATCAGAAAGCGAACATCGGGGGCGGTTGAGTGTCCCAGGTCACGGCGGAGACTCTGGGCCCTCCTGTCACTCATCCCAGCGCCCAGGCCAGCTTAACAAGCGCACACCTCCTCCCTAGTCCTGCGTCTCCAAGCGCTGCACAGACACCCCGGGGGAACGGGTTTGCCTGCGGACTCTCGTGGGGCAAGCCGGGGTATTCGGCATCAGGAGCTCAACTCCGCACTGGCCATTTTATTTTTGAGCGGGAGGAACCATAACGATGTCCTCGGGAGAGGCTGCCATTCACCTGCTCATTCCCATCTCAGACCATCCGCAAGCTGGGGTCCACCTTGCACCCGACGCGAAGCCCACTCCGGGATCCCCTCCCCTACGGTATGGCAGGTGGCCTCAAGACAAGACTGGTGGGGAAAGGCGCACTCAAGAAAGCTCTAGAACACCTGGCAGCAGAATCCTGGCCCCCACTCCCTAAGATTCCCGAAGAAAGGAAGGAGGAGAGGAAGGAAGAACCAGAGAGGAAGGGGCTGGCCCTCCATGTCATCGTGCACCGGTGGGAAGCCAGACCCAGCCTCACGACAGATCCTGCTCGGTTCAGCTTCAATCGGAAAGGAAAGCTCCCATCAAACATGGGCTGGGCAGGGATGTGGGCACCGAGATTAGGAATTTGGAAAACCATCTGAGGAACCTGGCCCTGGGAAGACAGCAACAGGATTTAATACCTTATCCCTGCTGTCTGGTAAACACCCTGAACCATCCCCGCACTCCGTTAGGCAGCCTCGGATCCTCAGGTGTGCCGGCGACGGGCAGGTAGAGACAGACGTGGGCAGAGACAGGAAGGGAGGGAGTGTGGGCCTGGGGGGAGGGGGGCAGGGGAGGAGCTGGCCTGGGAGGTAGGATGGGTGGCAGCCAAGCCAGACAGTCAATGAAACAGCTGACAGGTGCAGGGAAGGGGGGCAGGGAGAAGAGAAAGGTGAGCCGGGGGTTTGGAATACTTGGGGATGCCACGGTCACACCCCAGGGGGCTGAGCAGGATGACAGGAAGGGTCACAGCATGTGGGCCAAAGGCCTCGAAGTTCTGGCCACCTTTTCTCCAGATGAAAAGGGCAACTGGGGAGGTGCTGTGGACCAGCCAAACAGGACGAAGCCACGGACAGGGCGCTGGCTCCCCAGGCCACCTACGAGAGCAACCCGAGGTGTCCTCCAGGGTCACCCTCTCCCCGACATGCACGAGTTACCTCATGCCGAAGAGAAAGTCAAATCAACCCAAGTGGAGCCTCCTTCTATTCCAGGCTGGAGCCGACGTGAAAGCAAGCCGTCGTGAGGAGCAGGGAGGGTGGGCAGGCCCCTCCAGGGCCGCGCAGGGGAGACCGTTAGCCTAGACCTGCAGAGGAGAGGGCCCAGGGTCCTGCTGTTCCCGGGCGTCAGGGGGAAAAGCACCTTGGCTCCGACTCTGGCACGGAGATGGAGCCCGAGAGGTTCTCCTGGGGCCACCTCCACCTCTAGGCCCAAGCGGGCCACACCACTAATCCTCTTTTCCCATTTCCGTCTGCTCCTTGATGTAATTACAGTTTGGGATTGCAATGCACCGAGTGAGCCCCTGCCCCACGCGCCCTCTACATCCTCGGGTACGCCGCGGTGCATCTCGCCGCTCTGAGAATCGGAAACTACTCCAAAAGTCACCCCACTTCTAAATGCCCCCGTCTCTGGTTTCCTCCAGCAACCCTCTCAAAGCCGTCCTCGCCCGGCCACCGCCACCAGCTCCGGTCCTCCCTGCCTGTCCCGTCAGCCACCGGGGCCTTCTGTGTAGCCAGCAGTGGACAGAGAGGTTCCTGACCTGTTAGGGGGCTGGGCCTGCAGTCCCTTGCCTTCCACGCGAACCCCAAGATCCCAAGAAATCCCCTTGATCCGAAAGGAAGTCGAGAGGCCCCGATGCAGAACCTTCCAGCGTTGACAATAACCATGTGGGGTGCTGGCTCTGCTGCTGGACGCCGGTGACCCTTGGAGATTTCCCAGCACCCAGTCGGCTCCAAACGGGACCCCATAGGCCTCAGAAGCCATCAGCAGAGGCCAGGAGCTTGTGCCCACCCTCCTCTGCTCCGGTGCCAAATATCCTGCAACCCACAGAGTGCTGACACCCAGAGCTCACGCTGTCTGCAGCCGAGGGATCTTCCACTGCCTTCTGCCACCGTTCTGCTCGTTTCTCAGCTCCGGTCTTGCCAGTATCAACACTTCGAATCTTTGCACTACACACACTCTCTCTCTCTCTCTCTCACACACACACACACACACACACACACACACACACACACCACTCCGAACGAGGGAGACAGAACACACTGACAAAACCCCCACCAGACCTAGGGTTGGGGCTGGAAACCGGTGTCACCAGCTCATTGTTTCCCCCACGTCAGGCAGGCGGCCAAAGAACCCTGGGCAACACATGTCACAGACCTCGCCAGACATCGGTACACTTGTTCGGGTCCCTACCCTTTGGAAGCTGGTCCCCCAATGCATCGCTTCGGGCCACTGCTGCTGATAATTTCTCAGAGATAAACAAACCGGTTTGGATAAAACAAGAACCAACCTGAATTCTTCACCCAAAACTCAAAATGAAACTCTCCGATCTATTTCCTTCCCTTCTCCACCTTCCTATGCCATCATCAGGTTCCCTAAAACTCAGACAACTGGATTTCTTTCCTTTTTTTTTTTTAAATAAATTCAGTTCTCCGGGCTTTTTGCACATAGATACAACCACACCTGGGACCACCAGGCCCAACTGGAAGGGATGCTGGCTTACTGAAAAACGCTCTGCTCCCCAACTCGTAAGCATGCATCGGTCAGAGGGAAGAGCTGACAAGGTTCGGAACATGCCTCGGAACCTGTGCTGGGCTGATACCTGCCAGGATCCGAATTTTCTTCAGCTCCTTTTAGGCTCAGGGTCTTTCCTCCACGCTCCTAAGGCTCCCCTCAATTTTCAGCCCTATTTTTTTTTTTAAAAAAAAGGACTGGACATCTGGTCTACCCATCCTTCCTAGCAGTTCCCCTCAAGGAGTCACCTGGTTAATCGGGGCTCAATGTCAAGACAGGAAGGAGGCCAAAGGGCGGAGAGCAAAGATGTAGGCCTGAGGTCTGTGGTCACGTGTGTCTCCCTGCATGTTCAGCGGGTGACATGCTTGCCTACCACCAGGCATCCGGGCCTGGCGAGCCCTCACCCACTGCCCCGGCCCTCCCAATCCGAACCCTGTGCCCCTCCAGCCTCCTGGGGAACACTCTCTGCTCCCTGCTCTGAGCTAGTCTGGAACCTGTGCCAGGGCTCTCGCCTCCCAAGCCCCCATCAGTGGGGTCTGCTCGGTCCCTGTAGCTAATTTACACCCGTCAGGGTTTAAAATAGCAGAGGCATAAATGAAAAGTCCAATTTCTTCAAATTTGCATTGTAAAACCATCCTTCAACTTCCTTGAAATAAATTTTACTATTTTATTAGTGCAAACAAAATGGTAATAAAACACTAATACAGCGCCTTGTATCCAGGGGAAGAGCTAAAATTAACATAGAGCGAGCAGTGTTTGCTATTACATTCAATTACCTTTTTACTTGAGATTTACATTCTCATCCCCTTAATCTCCATAGTAGTGGCTTCAAAACCATTCCTCCCGGGCTGTGCCCTTCCGGAGCCCCCACAGCTGGAGCCAGGCCTCCTGCCCAGATGGCGCTCACCCGGGCACGGCGCCTGCCCCGCCACCGCAGCTGCCTGTCGCAGAGGGGACGCTTCTCCCCCGCCGTCCTGCCCTCGCGTCTCGGCCTCCCAGGGCTCCGCGAGGTCACGCCAAAGGCTGTGGGGTGCAGGGGGCCCGGGCTGTGGACCAGCAGGTGCGGGGGCCCGCGCAGGACAGGGCCAGGAAGCTCAGCCAGGAGCCGCTGGGGCAGCAAGGCCGGGCTGGGGGAGCGCCCACGGGGCGGGGCCCTCCAGCCAGCGCCCCCCTCAGCTCGACAGGCCCTGAAACCACACCGGCCGCTCCCACCGGCCTCACGGTGCGCGATGCTCCGGGAGGCTCCCCGTGTTTCCCGGAGGAGGAAGAACCCAGAATCCCTCGCCTCGACCCGAGCCGCTGGCGGCGGTGACCCCATTTCCGGGCGGCCCCCGACTCTGTCCTGTTTCCAGGTCTGCCCGACGGCCGCGTGACCATGACACGGTGCCCTCCTCTCCGGGCCTCAGGGTCTTCACCTATACAACAGGCACGATGGTCCCCACCCTGCCTTCCTCTCGGGAGGGATCGCCGGGACCCCAAGACCAAGGCGGCCCCTTACAGCCCACAGGGCCACGGAAGCTCAACAGCCAGTCTGTTCCCGAGGCGGCCTGGATAAGGGGGGGGGCCGTGGATAAGGGGGACCCTGTGGATAAGGGGGAGCCCCTGGATAAGGGGGACCCCAGGGATGAGGGGACCCCATGGATAAGGGGGACCCCGTGGATAAGGTGGGATCCCTGTGGATAAGGGGGGACCCTGTGGATAAGGTGGGAACCCCCTGGATAAGATGGGACCCTATGGGTAATGGGGTACCCCCGTGGATAAGGGGGACCCCATGGATAAGGTGGGACCCCGTGGATAAGATGAGACCCTATGGATAAGGGGGGACCCTATGGGTAAGGGGGTATCCCGTGGGTAAGGGGGGACCCCCATGGGTAAGGGGGACCCTGTGGGTAAGGGGGACCCCGTGGATACGCTGGGACAGGGGATGCGGGGCTGGAACCGCAGCAGGGCCTGGACAGGGCCTCCGAGCCCCGGGCCAGGCCACCCACAGCGCCGCGTCTCGGCCCGTCACCCACAGGATGCCTTTCCCTACGGGTCAAACCACTGCCGAGACCCCGCCTCGTTCCCCAGAATCCTCTGAACTAACCGTGACGAAAGAATCGCCAACGGCCGGGGTCCAGGCTGCCCGACAGGTGCGCCAGGGGACGGCCCGGGCAGGCGTGGGGCGGGCAGGCCGGGGCGCTGGGAGAGACAGGTCGGCGCTGGGCCCAAGTACCCCAGGGAAGAGCGCTCCGGGGACGCACGCGCACACTCGCGGCCTCTCACGCTCCGTCTCACGCCCGCGGCCCCGCAGGCAGTCACACGCCGTGTCACCTACACGACCGCACACACACCCCACTTCCCACCCTAACCCCGCACAAGGTCGTTCTTCCCGAATCTCACTCCTGCTGGACGCGGGGAGGCACGTCCTGGCCCAGCGGGTCCGAGACAGGCTCCGACGGGGGGAACTCGGAGTCCCCAGCACTGGGCTGCCCCCGGGACGCCAGGGGTCGGAATCTTACTTAAACCCAAGCAGAGGGGGGCGAGGGCCACGGGCGTGACTGGCCGCAGCAGCCAAGGAAACCTCCAGGCCCCCGTGGCCCAGCCTGGCTGCCCCCGCTCCAGCCCTCTCTGCCCAGACCCTCCCGCGGCCCAGCCCCAGATGAGCTTCCAGAAGCAGCTTTCTTATTCAACAAGCAAGAGGCAAAACCCACTGCAAGGAACGACCCCGTGCACCAAACACGAGGCGTTTTCTTTGGTTCAAACCGGCCCTCTGCGTTTTTCCCTGCCTCATTTTCTTTTCCCTCCCCACGGGGGAAACAAAAGAAAGTTTGTTGGTTGAGGCTCAAACGTTTCTTGGGCCTTGTCCGAGTTCTACCTTGTTTTTCTTTTCCTCTCTGTCTGCCCCTCACCCCCACCCCGCCTTCCCTGCCTCCCCACCTTGAATAAATAAAGCACCCGAAGCTGGCACAGGCTGGTATAAGGAAAGTACAAACTATCTCATAATTTTATAATTTTTTTTTAACACACTGGCCTAGGGTTTTGGGCAAAGGACAAAAGCTATTGTTGAGGAGCATACCACGGAGGTCTGAGTCACTGATACGCCTCGGCTCCCGGAGATCTCATAGGTCTCTGCGGCTGGCACAGCCGGTGAGCTCAGCACCCTGCGGGGGCCGTGGGTGCAGGCGCCCTCCCGCCCGGCGCTGCCCCGCCCCCGCCCCCTCCCCAGGCTCCCTGCCGCGCCGCCACGTTGGCTTTGTTGGTTTTTAATCATAGGGGGGAATTTAAAGAAAATGTTGTGAAATAAAAAACAAATCACCGTGGTCCCACCGCTCACGCTGTAATTTTCATTTTGGAGGATTACCTTGCAGGCTTTGTCCGGACGCATTTGTGAATTTCCCCCCCATACACTTTCTCTCGTGGCGCCCGCTCGCGGCCTTGGGTGTTTGGTTCTCCCCCCCACCCCTCGCGTAATAAACATTTTTGCACGTTTCGAAATCAGCTTCAACATTATTACTCGTATAGGTGACCCGGTATTTCTTCCGCCCTGTTACTCCTGGGCGGACGTGACGAAGCCCGGGGGGGACGGGGCCGCGGGGCCGCGCCAGGCACTGGAACCTCGGCCACACGCACCGCCCCGCGGTGTTGGGGTCCCCGGGCCTCGGAGGGTGGGCCCAGAGGGCGGGCAGAGGCTCCGGCCACCCCGCGTGCCCCGCCGCCCGCCCGGGCACGCTGGTTCCGCCAGTGGCCTTCATCCTCACGCTGACCTTCACCCCCACGAGCCGTACTTCCTCTTTCTAAAGCGCCCTGGCAGCAAAGGGCCCATGACAACACTGCGCTCTCCGTTTTTATATCTGAATATCTCAAAGCACTTAGCAGAGACTTTCATTTTCTCATTACCCCAAGGAGAGGAGGTCATTCGGGAAAATGGTACAAATATTCCCATTTGTCAAGAGCAAGAAGGAAGTGAGTTAAAAGGAAAATGGTACCACTTAACCGCACGAGCAACCCGAGGGGAACGCGAGGGTCCTCTGCGCCCCTCCGCGCGCCCGGTTTGCTTTTTCCGACCCAACTTTAGGAACGTCGCTGCGGAAGAGATGGCTCGGGGCCAAAGCCAGGTTTCCATTTTGCTGAGAACCAATCACCCCGCAGCGGCCCCAGCTCAGGAGACCCTCTCGCTTCTCAACTAAAACCATATTCTCTTATTACTATAATCACGTAAAATGTCTATTATGCAAACGCACGCAGTCACCAAAGGGGCGAGAAAGACACCGGAACACACGCGGTCCTGGGAGGTGATACCACAATGGTTAGGTTACGGCTGAACGTTTTCCCTTTATTTATTCTCAAAAGCTACTTAAAACACGGTTGTGCTTTCCCAGCGTGTGCAGGGGCCCAAGCGCCGGACGCAGGCTCCCCCTTAGCCGCCGGGTGAACTCGGGACGTTCCTTGGCCTCTCTGGGCCTTATGTCCTGACTGGCGCAACAGGGGCCGACCCCGACCTGCCTCGTGTTCTTCAGTCCCTCAGAAGGTCACAGCCCAGCATCTGACACCCAGCAGGCGCGCGGGAATATCTCTGTCCTTCCCCTTTTAAGAAACTGAAGAGGTGGGGCCCCTAATGGCTCAGGGCCTGACCCCGGGGTCCTGGGATCGAGTCCCGCATCGGGCTCCCGCTCAGAGCCTGCTTCCCCATTTGCCTGTGTCTCTGTGTCTCTCATGAATAAATGAATAAAATATTTAAAAAGGATAGAAAGAAACTGAACAGGTACGAGCGCCTCAGCTTGCTGGCCGCCCTGTGGGGATAAAAGCAAGAGGATTCCCCGCATCCTCTCCTTCCTTCGTCCCCTTCCTGGCTCCGCCACCCCCCGCCACCCCCAGCCGCCGCCGTCTCCACCGACTCACCTGGAGGGCTCGGAGGGGCACTCGGGGTGACAGGACAGGCCCTGCTCTGACCTCCTCCTGCGGGCCAGACCCAGGTGAGCCCCTCCGGGCCGCCCCCTGGGTGCAGGTCCCAGACCTCAGCCAGGCCGTCACCTGGGTGCGGGTCCCCAGGCCTCAGGCAGGCCACCAGCTGGGTGCGGGTCCCAGGCTTCAGCGGGCCACCAGCTGGGTGCAGGTCCCCAGGCCTCAGCCGGGCCACCAGCTGGGTGCGGGTCCCCAGGCCTCAGGCGGGTCGCCCCCTGGGTGCAGGTCCCCAGGCCTCAGGCGGGTTGCCCCCTGGGTGTGGGTCCCCAGGCCTCACCTGGGCCGCCAGCTGGGTGCGGGTCCCAAGGCCTCAGGTAAGCCGCCAGCTGGGTGCGGGTCCCATGGCCTCACCCAGGCCACCACCTGAGTGCGGGTCTGCAGGCCTCAGCCGAGCCACCAGCTGCGTACAGGTCCCAGGCCTCAGCCAGGCCGCCAGCTGGGTGTGGGTCCAGGAAGCCCCCATGGGTGGGGTGGCCCTCCCCTGCTCCCTCCAGGCCCCACACCAGGCCCACATGTCCAGGCACCTCACATTCACCCTGCCGGTCTGGCAGGTGGCATCTGGGGACATCTCGGGGCGGACAGGCCTGAGCCCTCCGGAGCCCTCCGCCTTCCTGCCTCACCCCTTCCTTCCAGCCGGGAGCAAGGAGGAGGAACAATAAGGTCACTACGGTCGCTGCCCCTCGCTCCCAGGTGCCAGGCCTCATGCCAAGCGCCTTGGCTGCGTTATTTCCTTTAATGCCAACAGCCACCCCGGGCTTAGGGCACTAGCATCATTCTCCCTTTGCAAGTGAAAAAACAGAGGCTCACGAGGGTTAGGGATGGGCCCAAAGTCACAGTACTAACAAATGAGGAAGCAGGGATTGGGACTTGTGCACTCCATTATTCTAGAACATTCTACGGTGCCTCTGCACGGGGTGGGGGGGCTTCTCCCAGTACAGCAGCAAAAACAACCACACTCTACTGGGTCTTGTCCAAAAAGGGACTCCCGAGAGGCTTCCCCGGGCACTGGGGACACAGCCCCCCGCCACCAGCAGGCTGTCACCCTGCCACAGTGAGTGGTGCTCCTTTGCCTCTTGCTCCTGAGGAAGAAGAGGGACTCCGCAGCTCCCCTGAGAGGATGGGTAAGCTCAGAGCTGCCATTTCACAAACATGGGGGGGGCCCGGGAGGAGCACCTGTAAGGAGGCACCTGCAAGGCAGGTCCCTGCCTGGCTCTCTTGGGAATGATCGAGTGGGCAGGACTAGGGACATGGGACCTTTCAGGGGCCAGGATGTCTGTTGACCAATCTGCTAGTGAGGGCACGGTGGCGAGGGGAATACGGGGCGGGGGGCACGGCGTGTACAAACCCTCAAAACCCTGAGCCTTCTTTGCAAACCAGGGACCGTACAGCTCAAGATGAGCCACCCCTTCTTTTGAAATTAAAAGAGGTCTCTAATGGGAGGCTGGATGTGGGGACCGCCAGACGGGGTTGCCCTGCTGCCAGCAGCAGGTCCCATGGAAGCTGGCGGAGCCCAGCAGGGTGGCGGCCGGTGGGCCACCCGGGGCAGACAGTCTCCAATCGTGCTGAGCACAGCACATCGCTTCATTCAGGAACCCAGAGTAAAACGTACAGCTGAGTCTAGCGTTGATTCAGCCGTTAACTCGTTCGGGATCGCTGGTGGAGCCACCGCGGGGACGGGACAGGGTTAGGGCATCCCTGGGGAAGGGGGCAGGCAGGGGCTGCCCCCCTGCTGGTAACGTTGACCCGTACAAAAAGGAATCGTCACTCTTGGTGTTTTTTTTTTTCTTCAAAACCCCTCTAAAAACCCAACAGGCTCTGGAAGTTTAGGGAGGGATGAGTGAGTGTGTGTTGGGGTGGGGGGCGGGGAGGGGAGCTTGTTTCCTACCCACTGCCAAATTCTCATTTACTGTCAGCTCCAATCCATTCAGAACTCACTGACTCAATTGCCTTTTCACGGGGAGAGGAGCCTGCACAATGCAGGGGACTTTACAGCTCCACATTAGCACACAGAGCACTGGGCAGTGTCCAGGAATAAACACACACGTCCCTGCCAGGGGCCGCCGCCCCCACCCCGGCCCCAAACAATCCGCTAGCCCCGCCTGGCCACATCTGCTCTCCCCTATTTTAATGCTTTGGGTTGGTTGTGTTTTGTTTTGGTTGTTTTTTTTTTTTTTTTTTAATGTAGTTTGGCCAGTAGAGAAGTGCGTGTGTGTGCACGTGTGTGCACGTGTGTATGTGCACATGGGCACGACTTCATGCGCGCTGGGAGCAGCAGGGCCTCTCACAAGTAGAAGGGCTTGCAAGAGTAACCCCAGGGCAGTTCCAATTCTTCTTCTTGCCAGAAGAAAGGAGGGATGGGGAGAGATGGCAAGGGATCCAAATTAGGCTCCCGGAAGGTTGGGGTTGGGGGGGCTCCTTTAACCTAAATCTGGAAAGTGTTGATCATAGAGAAATTAGCATTTGGTCTGGGAATGTCCCCAAGAACTTGGCAGCCACAAAAGCTCTTCAATAATCACATTAAAATAATATCAGCCATAACAATATGATTATTATAAAAACCGTGGTCCCCATTTTCCACGTGTCTACTGTGTGCCAAGCACTACGCTAAAGGCTTGCGCCCACCCCGGGAGCTCGGGCCATGCTGTCCAAGACCCCAGGCGCAGACACCGCCTCCCGTTAGCCCACGGCCATGTAGACAGTTACGACCCCTGCCCAGGCCCCGAAGACAGCGAGTGAGAAGAGGATTCCAACCCGGTTCTGCTAACTTGGAGATGCACCATGTGGCCCCGTCCCCAGGGCAGGGGCCCCTAAGAGGAGGCGGCCGCGGCGGCAGGGGGGCCTTGGCCCCAGGCAGGAGCCCACAATCCGTGACCCCAGGGCTCGGGGTCGGGCATCCCCGCAGCCCAGGCTCTGGGAGGAAGCGCCCACCCTCTCCCACCTGCCTCCCTAGTGCCACAGAGCTGGAGACGCCCTCCATCCGCGCTGCCCCACGGTACCCCGGGGGGCTCTGGGGCGCGGGACATGTGGCCGGTTCGTTGAAGAACTGAGTTTTTCATCTCAGTTCCTCTCAACTGCCACTGGGCTTAGAGGCCACGGTCCTGGACGGTCCAGATCCTGAGCCCCGCCGCTGCGCCTGCCCTCCCAGCCCAAGAGCGACGCTGCACATCAGCGTAGGAGCTTCAGAGGACAGAAGCGGGGATGTCGCCCGGCTCAGCTGCCCGGACTGTGCTCCCTGCGGGCGCAGCCTTTCAAAAATCACTGCTCAGCCTCCAGCTCCTCTGCCTCCCTCCCTGCCTTCCTCCCTCCCATCTTTCTTTCTTTCTTTCCTTTCCTTCCTTTCCATCCTCCCTCCCTCTCTCGGCCCCTCCCTCCTTCCCACTCCATTCTTCCTTCTCTCCTTCCATTTCTTCTTCCTTCTTTCCTTCCTCTCTTCCTCTCTTTCTTTTCTCCCTTCCTCCCTTCCCTTCTTTCTTAGAAAAAAAAAGAAAAAGAAAAAGCATCAGTTTAATTAGATAAATCCTCTGAGCACGTGGCCTGGAGTTCGTCATGGAAATTAACCTGCTCCCAGATCCAGGGAGTGAAACAAGAACCGGGGTGTTCTGGCAGAGCAGAGTGAAATGGGAGAGGCCGGGGCGAGCCATATACCTCGCCTTCCATCAGCGCCCCTCGCCCCTCGGGTGCCCCCAGCCCCGCAGCCCCCGTGTCCTTGCCTCCTGAGGTCACTGCCTCGAGCCTCCTCTGCTGCTTCTCCTGGCCCTTCCCTCACACCTCCGCCCAGGCCGGGGCCGCTCCCCAGGGCAGGATCACCCTCGGCAGGGCGGGGGGAGGCCTGGGCTCCGTCCCCACCGTGCCCGCTTCCCTGCCAGCTCGCTGAGCACTTAGTAGGAGGCCCTCCAGGGGCCGGCTCGGCCCGGGCCAAGGTCAGCCTGCTACTCCTCGAACGTTCATCCCGCAGCCCCTACTGTGTGCTGCTCACCGGCCAAGTGACTTCCACGGATGATGCGCAAAATCAAGCCTCCGTGAATGGGAGCCATGACTACTGTGCTTTCACTCAGGGGCCGCAGATGGAATCCCAACCCCATTTTATGGACCCAGGAACAAAGGATTAGAGAAATGAATCCGCCCAACCAAGAGAAACATGGCTCGCGTTGGGTCCAGCCAGCCTCTGCTGGCCGCACCAGCTCCGCCACGGCGGGGCCCCCACACGGCGGCCCTCGGCAGGAACTCGCAGGCCCTGGGAACACGAGCAGAGGCCACCAGCCCCCTTGCCTCTCATCCCATAAAGCTCCCGTGAGGAATCTCCCTGCCTCCAGCTCCGGGAACATCCACTCCGGCCGCAATGGGGACAAGAGACCAAGGGCCCCTCTCCCATTTGGGGTCAGACTCCGAATGTGGGCACGGTCTTGCTTCTCGACGTCTTCTGACGCATCACCAAACGTACCAGGAGACCTCAAGAGAGCCCCGGAAGATAAAACACAAAATCAGAGTTTCCAACTAACAGAATCACACCCCGGACCCTCGGGAATCCCAGGCCCCGGATGGAGAGCACAGCACACCCCGGTGGGCAGCAGGTGCGTCCACACTCCCTCCCATGTGAGTCTGGAGCACCCACTGGTGCCAGGCCGGTTCCAAACACTTCCCAAGCCCAGGTGATCTGATCTTCACATCAAACCCACAAGGCAGGCAGCGTTATCCCCATTTTACAGATGAGAAGACTGAGGCATAGGCTAGTTAAGTAGCTGCTGTAAGGACAGGAGTTCGGTGCCCAGCTAACTGGTTCCAGATGCTCGACGTGTAACACACACGGCTCTCCGAGGCACCCCCCACGCTGCCCGATAAGCATCTCCCCCGACACACTTCAGCCCCAAGCGCCCAAGGATGAGAAGCAAACCACAGCCTGACACAAAAATGCAACCTCAGCTCCACACACGCCACGTCCAGGGCCTCGGCTTTCTGGTCACTGATACCACATTATATGAAACGGGCTCATCGACGCGGGGGCACCCGCACTTGACGACGTGACCGTGATAAATTCCTCATTACGTTTCACGATTTCAAAGAACGCTCAGAGCTACAGGGCCAACCGACCAGCAGCGCGACCCTGTCAGGGAAATCGGGTCAGAGGCCATTTGATAAGAGAGGAAACCGAGGCCCGGAGAGGTCGAATGACTTGCCCAAGAGCATGCAGTGATTTACTGCAGAGCCAGCCCGGGAGCAGGTCCCCGACCCCCGCGACCCCCGCACGTGGACCTCCGCAGAGCTCGGGACCACCCAGGTCTCCCCCGGCCCCAGTGCCAGGCCGAGGATGCGGGGCTTGGCCCGCGGTCCCCCGGGATCAGATTTCCCTGAATCTCCCAAAGGAGCCTCCAGGACTAGTGGGCCCGGAAATGGCCCTCGCAGAGCGAGCTGCACAGCTGAGCTCCCCGGGGGCGAGGGGGGCGGGCGGGTTGCAGACGCTGGCACGGCCCCGCGGGTTCTCCGCCAGCAATTAGTGCTGGGGAAGGGTGCCAGCCTGGCAGGCTGGTTCCCCACCCCGTGCTCACCGCACGCACACGCACACCCACCCCAAGACCCCCCAGGGGCAGCGCAGCGAGCACACGCGGGGTGCAATCTGGTCACCACTGCTTTCAAACAACAGGACAGCAGGATCCACCCGCCCGGTCCTGCTCTGCCCCCGGGTTTCACCCCAGCGCAGTCACCAACCAGCCCTCCTCGCTGACGCCCACGCACCCCCTCTGCGAGCTCCCCAGAAGCTGCTTTCCGGTGAAGACACGCACGCCCTGACGGTGGCAAGTCAGACCTGAATTGTCAGGCCCCAGAGAAAATCACGCAGGCTTTGGACATGTCCTCAGCTGAGACCCTTCGTCAAGTACCCTCGGAATCCGGGTGGCGGGGCCGCGGCCTTGGTCCCGCAGAGGGGAAGCTACCTGCGTAGGTGCGCTTCTCGGAGCGTCGGCCCCACCCACCTGCAAGGGACCCTGCTCATGGTGCCGCCCAGGCTCTGCTCCCCGAGCCCAGCAGGCAGGTGGGAATGGACCTGAGAACTGAAGTGGCCTCCTCGCGTCCCTACCCCGCCACAGTCCCGGAGAGCTGGAAGGAGGCCACCGGAGCAGGGACCCCGGAGGCTCCGTGCCTGGGGCTGTAAGATCTGCGAAACCCCTCAAAGAATAAGCAGTATTTATGCTTATGAGACTTTTCTTTATTAAGAGGATTCTCAGAGGGGGCACATGAACTCCAGAGGAGGAGCAGAGGCCCCCCCGCGGCCGCCTCCCGCCTGGCCTCGAAGCTGCTCCGGGAGCACCGGTCCGGGGGCTGTGCCGGGCCCCTGTGCCGAGGCCACCCACCCGCCAGGCGGCCCTTGGGCCCCACGGAGGACGGGCACAGCGAGCCCACCAGCGGGAGCAGAGGGAGCCAGCTGCTCGTCTCGGAAAACCTCGAAGATCCTCTAAGCCACCTAGTGTCCAGAGCTGAGCTCCGGCCGCTGCTCCGTCCCTGCCGCTCAGCAGAGCGGACAACGCGGGGGCCCCACAGGAGCAGGACGAGGCCCCCTGCAGGAACCCGAGACCGGGGGCAGGGGCCGAGCCTGTGGGCAGACAGGGCCCAGGAGAGAGCAAAGGTCCTGTGGCCCCTCCTCCCCACCCCAACCGAGGCAGGGCTTGCCCGGTGAAGATGCTTCCCTCGCCCTGCCCTGCGCCCCCGCGGGTCGCCCTCTCCTGGGAGCCCCAGTGCCATCCCACACGCCGCCCGGCTGGGCATCTCCGGGCCCCCCGCTCCGGCCCCCAGGCCTCCTGCAGAGCCTCCGAGCCCTGGACTGCCGGCCCCCCTTTCCTCCGTGTCCTCAAGACTCCTCTCACCTTGAGAAGTGTTAGGATTACCCAGCATTTACACTCAACGCTCTTCTTTATTCCTTAAGGCTTATTAAGAATGATAATGAGTTCCAAAGGAGCCACACGTCTCTCTCTCTCTCTCTCTCTCTCTTCTCTATCCTTCCCTCTCTCCCCACCCCCTCCTTTGCTCTCTTTCTCTACGTGTCTTTTCCACCAAAGACACACAGGACAAATCCAGACCAAAAGGAAAAAAAAAAAATCCCAACAATATGGAACCAGGGTACTTAAGGATTTATATTCAATAAATCCCTCTCTCTTCCTCCTTCTCCCTAGTTATTCTCAATTATTCAGATTTAAAAAAAAAAAACCCAAGTCCCCTTGTCTTCCCCACCCTCCAGGCCACCCCCCACCCCGCTGGACTTTGAGCAGGGGGCCCGGCGGGCCTGCAGAACCTCGTTAACCGGCGGCTCTTAAACGGTTGATTAATTTTTGCAGAATTTATGACGGGCTTTGGGTCCCCCCCGACCGCCACCCCCTGACCCACTCGGTGGCCTCCGCACCACAGCAACTCCACTGGTGAACTTGAGGGGGGCAGAGCGGGGGCGCCCCCTCCCCGGGGGCTTCCTGCGGCCCAGCGCCAGGCGGAAGCCACGCGGGTGCCAAAGGCCAGGCAGGAGCCGCTCGAGGAACCGTGTGGCACCCGCGGGGGGCGGCCGGGCAGCCGGGAACCGGGGCTCAACTCGTGGCTCTATGGGGTCTGATTCCAAAATCAGGAGGCCACGAGCAAACGGGCAGCGAGCGCCGGAGCCCGGGGTGGGGGGGTGGGGGCGGCAAAGGGTGCCAAGCTCGCGCCCACCGAGCCACGCCACGCGTCCCAGCACGGGGACCGGCCTTATCGGTCTGCCGGGCTGCCCTTCAGAGAAGGGGAAGAACAGATCCTAATGAAATTACAGTTTTTAAAATGTCTATAAATTAAATCTCCCCCCTCCCTCCCCCTCCCTTCCTCCTCCCTCCCTCCCTCTCTCCCTCTCTCTCTGCATCTCCCCCTGAGCTCCCTCCTTTACAAGGCTTGTTTGCCTCTCCCTGGTTCCCTGTGCTCATGTCTGCTTTTCTGATATAGACATCAAGAGGTTACGGGCTCAATTACAACTCCACTGGAGTCTCAGCACCAGACTCGCCCGGCCTTCTCTTCTCCTCTTCAGAAACCAGATACCAAAGAAATCCTCTTCGGCTTTATATTTTTATTTTTAATGCCAAAAGCCTCAAGATTCATTCAGTTGACTCATGGTCCTTTTTTCAAATGGGGGGCGGGAGGGAGGACGACGATCCTTTTTAATTGTGTCCGGGTATAAATATAATAGAAATGCTTTTCTCTTTATCTCATTCCCCTTTCTTAAGGACACACACAGAACCTCAGCAATACGTGGAATTTCAACAAGAGGGGGGACAGTATAAGTGTGCTTAATTAATGCACATCTGTCCGGGAGGAGGGGGCAGGAGAGTTGCTGCAGGGTATCCGGTTGGACATCCAGCGTATTTCAAAAGTTAAGCAGTGACATCATAAGACTTCTCATTAGCAAAAAGTCCATTTGAAAAGGGTGGGACATACATGGTGATTTTTTTTTTTCCAAAGGAAAACATTTCTTCCACCTTCCACAACACTGTCACTTGATACAGGACAGAGATAGGCCGTCTATATGATTTTACATCCACAAAAAGCCACTCCCCCCACCAAAGAAGTGAAAAAAATCCAAGTCCTAGTCACTCATCATAGTCGATTCCTGAGAAGCAGAAGCCAGTTTCGAACTGTGGGTCTAAGGGGAAAAAAAAACAAACAACACCTCTGCCATAATTCTGGAAATATTAACCAGAGGGGATTCCAAAAGGTACTTTTCCAGGAAAAAACACTTGAAGACAAAGGCTGGAGAAAGCTGAAGCTCAAGGTGAATCAAAAAAGAAAAACTTTGTCTTTCCAATTAAGTAGACTAGGAAAAAGAAAAGGGGGGGGGGACACATTACTACCAACTCATTAATTCTTTCCTGTAAACAATTTAATTAAATTCTGCTAAATACAGGAGAAATACTCATTTTGGAGTGCTCTCCCCCCCCACACACCTCAAAAGCAAATTCCTGCAGGTTACTCCCCCCCCATGCCAACACTTCCCCTGCTGCACAACCTTCAAATGGATTTCCAACCCAGGCGTGGATTGCTCTGCTCACGGCTGCCAGCATGACAGCCTCATATGTCTGAAAGCTGACACTTCAGCTTTTAAAAGAAATGGGGGAAAATAAGCTGTTGACTTCTTGGTTAAAGTATTTTCTTGTTCTAACTCATGTTCTTATGTCACTGGGCTAAAAAAAAAGAGAGAGAGAGAGAGAGAGAAGGGAGAAGAGAGAGATATGACTTTCCTTGAATGATCTGTTTAACCTAAGCCAGAGGAAAAAAAAGAAAGTCATTAATTACTTATGTGAGCTATTGCTTCAGAAAGACAATAAACCTGCCCGGTCGCCATGGATATGACATATTTGCTCTGAAAACAACACAATAATTAGCAAAGGGGAAAGATACAAGGAGAATATGCAAACTCCTGAGTTTAAAGCCACAGTGCTCTTTTCTCCCGTAAGCCTGTTCTGTTTGCAATCCAAATCAAACAAATTTTAAAAATATAGCAAAGGGGGAAAGATCAGAAATGGCTCCTCTCTCCTCTGAGCTGAGAAGCAAGAACCACTCCACCCCCTTCCCAAAATAAAATAATGTAAAAGAGAACCAGGATGGCATGGGGGGGGGGGGGAGAGTCAAGTATTGACTCTGTTTTATTTCCTATATCAGGGGTGGAGTCAGGTTTGTTTTTGCTTCTTTCCTTTTTTTTTTTTTTTTTTTTTTAAGTGTACTCTTATTTAAGCTTTGGACCTTCTGGCCAGATATAAATTTATTTATGAAAGCCAAATGCCCTGTGTGTGCCTCACCCCTCCCCAAAGTAAATGGAAATGTGAAGGGGTGGAGGTGGGGGATCCTACTTGAAAAAGCAAAACAGTATACTCAGAAAGCATCGGCTCTACAGAGGGACATCCACTCCCCCACCGCCAAGAAAATGGAACCCAGGCCTTACTTTAAAATTAAAAATGCATTAAATGGTTTTACCTACAACTTAGTCCCAGAGGATCATTAGGAAATGCAATCGCTTTGTATCATATCTGTCAACGTGATAAATATCTGAGTTCGGAGTAGGTTTGCAATTTTTCAGAGTGTCACAAACCAAGATAATTTTTTTTTTCTGCCTTACTTTCTTAATTCACTGTACCCACCGCCTCCAAGTCCGGAGTCTACAGAAAAAGAACTGAGAAGACGACAGGAGGATCAAAGGAGAAAAAGTTGATGTGCTCTCATACATGGGACAGAGGTTCCTGATAATCCCCCCCCACAAAAAAAAAAAGTGGGAAAATTAGGCCTGTCAAATATTTGGGCTTTTTTTTTTTTAATTTCTTTAAGTACTCCATTAACTTTGAGTAAGAACTTTCCCCCTCTTCCCAGAGGCTAATTTTCCAAAAACAGATGGTCAGGATCTAGAAGAGAAGCAAATATACCTCAACCCCCACAGGCAGGGAAATCTAACTTTGAACTTCTTTTTAAATTAAAAAAAAAGGGGGGGGCAGATAAACTATTAATAAGTATGAAAAATCAGCTGAGCTACAAGTTTTGTTTTTCTTATTAAAAAAATTCAACACAAGGGGAGCAGATATAAAGGAGAGATTCACATTTGACTTTCTATTTTTTTTTTTTTGGACAATAGTTGGGTTTTTTTTTGTTGTTTTAGATTGGACTCTTTGATCTTGAAAGAATTTTGCTCTTATACGATGGGGAAGAAGGGGGTGGTGGTGAAATGATCTGTTTTAAATGATGATGCAACTTGGAGATCAAAGCGCCCGCTCTCTCCTAGCCATAATAAGCTGTACTTGCCACAAAGCGCGAGTCTCCGGGCTCCTCTCCCTCGTAAGAAGGAAATAAAGTGCACACGGAGACTCCGGGAAAGACGCGAAGTCTCTGCAAGGTGCAAAGTCTAAAAAACAAAAATCAGAAAGGCCCGGGGAGAGAGGGAGAGGCGCTGCCCCTTTAAACGTTTTAGTGCATATGGAGTTTGATTTCTGAAAGAGATCAGTTTAACATCTCCATAGAAACCAGCAACAGATTATCATCAACAGAATAAATAACTAGTCTAATAAATTAAACAGGAGGCATAAGATCGCTGGAAACCTGATTACTGAAGTTCAACAATATTCCCCATAAACTCTCGTTGCCCGCCTGGAAGGTGGCGAACCAGACGGGGGCGGGGGCCTGTGCGGCTCGCGGGGTCCCGGGAGGGCCGGTGGGCGCCCAGGCGGGGACGGGACGAGCCCCCCGGCCGGCCGCGCGCAGGCCCCGGGAGCCGGGCAGGGCCGCGCCGGGGAGGGCGCGCGGGGGCGCGCGGGGGCGCAGGGGCGCGCGGAGGGCGCGGGGGCGCGGGGGGCGCGCGGAGGGCGCGGGGCGCACCTGGGGCCGCCCGCGAGCCGCTCGCCCCGGGCTCCGCGCTCGGGCTCCGCGCCGCCCAGCGCCCCCTCTGGGCACGCGGAGCGCAGCCCCCGGAGCCGGCGACCCCCCTCGCCACGCCCGGCGCAGCTGCTCCTGCTCAGCCCGGACAGCTCCCTTCAGGACGGCGCGTGTGTGCGTCCGCGTGTGCATGTGTGTGTGCGCGTGTGCCCGCGTGCGCGCATGTGTGTGTCCACGTGCGCGCGCGTGTGTGCGCGTGTGCCCGCGCGAGTGTGCATGTGCGCGTGTGTGTGCCCGCGCGTGTGCGTGTGCGTGTGCGCGCCCGGGGGCGGGGGGCGCCGACCACCCTGCGGTCCGCTCTCCAGCCGCTCGCGCGCTCTTACCGCGCGCGGTGCCAGCTCCGAGCCGTCCTCAATTCGCCAACTTTGCCGCCCGACTCCCCTCGGCCTCGCCCCTCGCCGCCCCCAGCTCTCCGGGCGTCCGCGGGGTCGGAGTCGCGGGCCCACCGCACACTGGGGGGGGGCGTGCCCCGGACCCGCGGGGGCAGCCGGGCGCGGCCCCCTCCGGGGCCCCCGTGATCCAGCTGGGCTGGGGGAGCCCCGGGCTGGTCCCAGGCGTGTTTCCGCTGCTTCCCCGGCGGACAGTCATGCACCCGCACCCGCACCCGCACACGCACCCGCACCCGCACCCGCACCCGCCGCGCCGGGGCCGCTCCCCAAGCCGAGGCCGGGTCCCGGGAACTTGCGGAGCAGCCGAGGCGGCCCCCTGCGCCCTCCTGGGCCCCCCTAACTCCGGACCCGGGTCGGGGACGACTTGGAGCAAGAATCCGCGCCCACCCCCTAGAGAAAGATCTATTATTATGATCTTAATCTACGCCCCCAAAGTGTCCCTCCCGCCGTGATTGACGGCACATACACCTGTTCCCTCGCCAGGAGCTCCCGGCGCTGGGGACCGACGCCCCGCCCGAGCGCTCCGCCGCGCCCCGGCCCGCGCCCCCCGCGCCCCCCGCCCGGCCCGCGCCCCGCGCCCTCCCCTCCCAGGCCCCGCTCCCCGGCCCGCCCGCTCCCGGCCGCGCTGGCTTCGGGGAGACAGAAAGAACAGAAAGCAAAACTTCCTGGCGGCCGACGGCCATCAGCTGCACATTCTGCAAATGCCACCGAGTAAAAATAAACCGGCCGCCGCTCCGCCCGGCCGGCTCACCCGGGGCGCACGACTCGGCCCCTGCCCCGCGGCCTGCGGGAGCGACCGGCCCGGCCCCACCGCCGCGCGCCCCCGGAGCCCCGCTCGTGCGCCGGCCGCCACGCGCCCCGCGGCCCCCGAGGTCGGGCGCAGGTGGCCGGGGGTCGCGGCCCCGCTGCCCTCGCTGCCCCCGCGCCCCGCGCCCCGCCCCGCGCGCTGCCTCCTCCCCGCCTGCGCCCCGCGCGGCCCCGGCCTCGAGGCCCCGCAGCCCACCCGGGGGGCCCCCGCCCCGCCGAGCCCCGCGGCGCGCACCGGCTCCGCCCGCCCGCCCGCCGCCGCCCCGCGGCCCGCATCCCCGGGCGCAACTTCTCCCGCAGCGCGCGGCGCCGCCGCAACTCCCCGAACTTTTCCCCGGCCCCGGGCGGGCTCCGGCGCACAGGCGCGCGGCCCCACCGCCGCCCCGGCCCCGAGCCCGCCCGCCGCGGCCCTGCGCCCCGGAGCCGCGGGTGGGGGTGGGGCGGGGTGGGTGGGGGGCGGGGAGCGCCGCTCGCCGCGCCCGGAGCAGCGCACTTGAGACAAACTTCGCAGGCGGAGATGGAGAAGGGGCGCCGCTCCCCGGGCCGAGCAGCCCCGCGCCGCCCTGTCCCGCCCGGAGGCAGCCCCGCGCCCCGCGCCTGGGCGGACGCTCCTACCTCTGCCGGCAGCACCCACAGCCTGGCGCGGGGCGCGGGAGCCGGCTGCCCACCCGTTCCCCCGGGCAAAGTCTTGCAAAGTCACCCCGGCCCCTCGCCCCTGCCCCCTTCTCCGCCCCGGCGGGCGGGCGCACGCACCCCTGCAGCAGGGGGTGGGCGCGCGCGGAGGGGGCCGGAGCGAGCCCCCGGGGCCGGCGAGCACCTGCCCCCCCAGGCTGCAGCGCGGGGGGCGCCCCCACCCTGTGTGCGAAGTGCTGCGCTCGCGCCGGGCGCCTCCCCCCGCCCCTGGGCTGGGCGAGCGACCCCCGGGCGGCAGGCGCCCCGCGCCCCCCGCGCCCCCGCGCCCCCGCGCCCCCCGCCGCCCGCGCCGCCGAGAGGGGAGGCAGCCCGGCGCGCGGCAGGCAGGCAGGCAGGGAGGCTGCTGGCTCGCCCGCTCCCCGCTCCCCGCTCCCCGCTCCGCGCTCCGCGCTCCCCGCTCGCCCGCTCCCCGCTCGCCCGCTCCGCGCTGCAGGCGAAGCCCGGGGTGGGGGCCGCGCGGGTCGGGGGGCGCGGCGGGGGCGCGCCCGGGGGGCCCCGGGGGCGGGGGCGCGGGGGGCCCGCGGCGGAGGCAGCGCCGAGTCTCTTACCTGCACTTGGGGCGGCTTTGGGTGACTTTCCAAGTCCGGGGGAAAAATGTGTGTGTGTTTGGGATGGAGCGCCGCGGGCGCGCATGCGCTGCCCAAAGTTGCCGGATCCCGGATTTTTCGCTCCCAGTCTCCGCTCTCGCCCGCTGTGATTATGGAATTCTCCGCGGCCGGGCGGGCGAGCGGGCGGCACGCAAAACCCGGGCCGGATCGCGGGCCCGGGCCGCGCTCCGCCCTCGCGCCCCCGGACCTGCGCTCCGGCTTCCCCGCACCCCGCGCCGGGCCGAGCTGGGCCGGGGCGCGCGGCGGGGCCCGCGCGGGAGCCTCGGCCCCGCGGCAGCTCCCAGGCCCGGGCACAGCGGGGCGAGGCGGGGGGAGCACGGGCAGGGCCGGGAGCGGCTTACTTTTCACCTGTTCTGATCCCCGACAGCCGGTCTGCTTCCCGCTTTCCCACTGAAGACCCAGCTCTTTTCTGCAAGTTAGAATGTTGGGATCGTCGAAGCCAGAGGAACGTGCTGTTCTCACCCGTGTGATATCTTACTCGTTGCAAGGGAGTCCTTCATCCAGCCCATTGTGCAAGAAATAAACCCTTAAGTGAGCGAGATGGAAGATAGGCCGTGAAGAATGAACCTGGGAGGGGGGGGGGGGGTGAAGGCAATGAGCATTAAAACAAATGAATAATGTTATTTCAGAGAGTGAAAGGAGCCGTGAAGAAAATAAGGCAATAGGGTAACGCGTTTTGGGAGAGCTAATTTATCCCTCCCAGGTGACAGAGAAAGGCCTCTCCGAAGGCGGGGGACATTGGAACTGCCCTAGAGGAGCCCCCCCCCTCATAGGTCCCTTTGTCCCCGCTGCCCGTGTTCCAGGTGACCTGGAGGTCAGCTGCTGTCCTGGCGCGGTGGCTCTGGTCCTGCCTTTCCCTGCCAGGCCACCCCTGTCCCAGGACTGAGCTAGTCGCTGTACCTGTTTTTCCTTCTCTAACAAGGACGTGACGGAAATAACGTCAGACGGGGAGAGAAACGGGTAAACACTCGGATGGCGAGAGGAGTGAAAAATTGACCGCAGTAAGTCAGCGAAGCAGCTAAATGATGGGGCGCATGAACGAATACAAAAAGTATGACCCACAGTTTGGAGAAGTGTTCAACCGGATGCAGCGAACGGAGAGGAAACGCCATGGGCTGGGAGACGTTGTGGGCTAGCCGACTTTGGGATGTAATCAGCAAGGTTTGGGCAAAGCTTCTCCAGACCAGAAGTTTCCAGAAGCCCTGGATGGTAATTGGCCAAGACAGACATCCACTGGGATGCATTCCATGCCCTGCCTTAAGCTGGAAGCTAATTGGTAAATGCATAGAGACTGGGGACTCCGAGGCCCGCTGGCCCTGAGGTGGCCAGGATTTGCCCTGTCCCCTCATAGAGCCTCCAGATTCAAGGGAAAAGGCCGGGCCGCCCCTCATCCTGCAGCCGCTGAGTGATCTCTACCTGTTACACTAGCTGAGAAAATAAAACAACTCAAGGATACAGCTTGTCTCCTTACCGCCTGGAATGGGTCCGAGAATCCCACGTTTGGGATTTGTCGGCACAGGATAGCCAGATTTGGGGGTGAGACACACCTCTCAGGTTCAGAGACTTTTCTCCCGGCTTCATCCCCGTAACTAACAGGAAGCAGCAACGCATCCATAACTAACAGTCCTCCCGGAGCACTGACCCATTGCTCTCCATCACCACCCCGCACCCTCAAATCAGGTCCAAGTCCTCAGTTCCAGGAGTCGGCTTGCTGGCCTATTGTGCATGAGACCCTTGTGACTCAGCAGAACACACGGCCCTAAAGATCCGAAGCCCAATCCTGCCATTCTGCAGAAGGAGAAACTGAGGCACGGTGAGGGTAATGACCTGAGGAGCAGGGAGGGAGGTTTTCTAGCTTTTGATGTGAGGTCGATTCCACTCCCGGGGCTGTATAAAGAAGTGGCTCACAGCTTGTGCTTTGGGGTCAGACCCCAGCTACTCACCAGCGGGGTGACCTTGAGTAAGGCATTTGACCCCTCTGTGCCTCAGTTGCCTCAACCGTAAAATGGGGATAATAAGAGAACTACTGCCTGGGCTTGTCGAGAGGCTAAAATGAGTTAATGTAGGGAAAGTGCCTGAGCCAAGCGAGTGATCGATAAATGCCAGTAATTGTCATTGCTCCTTGGGACATCCGGTGCTCCCTCTACTTCTCATTTCTTCCTGTCCTCTCTCCCTTGCTTCCTCCCCTCTGTCCTTTCCTTCCTCCGGGACATGCCGCCGGAGGAGTCCCGCACACAGGCGTCCTTCAGCAGGAGCGGGGAAGACACAAAGGAGCCGGCCGGTCCCTTCCCGCCTTGCCCTGGAAGGCTCTGCCCCTGCAGCCGCATCCCCAGCACCAAACTTTCATGAAGACATTTGTTCTTCCCTCCATTTTTCCTCCGACATTTCCGATCCTCCCATCGTCCAGGGAGCCCTTCTGTCTCCTCTGGAGGAAACTCCGGGGCGGGGGGCTGGAAACAGGGGCAAGATGGGGCAAGTGGCGAGGACTTTGGGGTGAGGTGAACAGGGGTGCTTCCTCTGCCTTTCCCAATCCCCACTCCCCCAACTCAAACAAAAATTGTGTTCTATTTTTATTCTCTTTAAAGATTTTATTTACTTATTTGAGAGAGCGGTGGGTGCAGCGGGGCGGGGGGTGACAGAGGGAGAGGGAGAAGGAGATGCCCCCGCTGAGCGGGGGGCCTCACGGGGCTGGGGGCTCGGGGCTCTGACCTGAGCCGGGGACAGATGCTTCACCGACTGAGCCATCCAGGCGCCCAAAATGTTGTGGTTGCCAAAACTTGTGTTGCAAACAGAGCAAAGGGCTGGGAGAGAACCGCAGGCCCGAGAAGGAGCCCACGGCTCCGAGCCTCTCGCCGTCTTGCCCCCACCCCCGCGCCCCTTGCCCACGCGAAAGTTACACGCTCTTTTCCTCACTT
Organism: Canis lupus dingo; assembly: GCF_003254725.2. Classification (NCBI taxonomy): domain Eukaryota; kingdom Metazoa; phylum Chordata; class Mammalia; order Carnivora; family Canidae; genus Canis; species Canis lupus. The sequence goes on along the minus strand of NC_064244.1, from coordinate 83,784,105 downwards.
GCTTCATTTTATCGCTTCCTAAGCTTTCCTTAGAATAAAACACAAACGCCTGTCCCCGCTCAGCAAGACCCGGCGCTGGACCTCCGGCAGTCACACTGTCCCGACACACTGGCCTCTTGTCCTGGACGAAGCCCGTCCTTCCTCGGGGCCTCTGCCCGGAAGGCCCACGGCACCCACTTCCCCGCGGCCCTCGGTCCGAGGCTCTCCCGAACTCTCCAGCCTTCTCTCTCCCGCTACCCTGTTGCACTGTTTACAATGATTTTGCTTATTCACTTGTTTCCACGCTTCCTGTCCAGGTGCCCTTGCTAGAACAGGAGCTCCTTGGGGGCAGGGACTCTGTCCTGTGTCCCCTCGCGTCCTGAGCACCCTCACGGGGCCTGGCCCTGGCCGACCTTCACCCCCTGGGAGTCAGGCACCGAATCAAGAGAGGCCTTGTGGCCCCGTCTCCAAGGGGCCTGTGCTGCAAGGGAAGGGCTGCCGAGTTCCCGGACAAGGTTTGGGGGAAGCAGGGGGAGCTGCACAACCCAGGAGTTCTGGGGAGTCGCCGGGTTAACCCTGGGGGCTTTGCCGAGTTTCCGCACTGCTTGACGTTAGGCCGGGGGGACAGTGGGGACCCACAGCTGGTTCTGGCGGACTGTGGCCCCACGAGGAGCCTCCAGAGGCAGGGGGGAGGCAGGACGAGCCATCTCTGTGGCCCTGGTGGGGCGGTGTCGTCTCCTTAGACCCTTGGGACCACTGTGGTGAGGGGGATACGGTATCCGCCCATTACACAGAGGAGGGAAGCAACGCTGAGTGACCTCCAAGGGGGGCCGGCCGCCTGAACCACGCTCTTCACGCTTGGGCCGGACGTGACACAGGCATTCTTCCTCTGAGCTCCCAGAGCTGAGATCTGAATGTTGGGAGACGAGGGGAGGAGAAGGAGCACAGACCCGTCCTTTAACCGTCAGTTGTATCTCGATGTTGTAAAAGACGAGAAAAAGGAACCAAAGAGATCACAGGACCGAGCACCAGATTTTGTATGTATGCAGTAAGCACTCAATAAGTGCTGGCAAAGAATGATGGCTTTTAAATGAACAAACTATCAACCATGCGCTCCGCCTCCCTTTCTCCTAATCGGCTACTGGCCTTGACCTCCGTGGGCGAGGTCGGTTCCCGGGTCCTGGGCCTGGCCTGGTGCTGGCATCACAGTAGGTGCTCAGTAGATGCTTAGTGACTGAATAATTAAACAAACGCCCGAGATAAGTGATTATGGTGATTACTGGGCAAGTTGTAATTAAAAAAAAAAAAAAAGCTGAGTGCATTTCTTTTATTTACGAACGCCTCTCTCGGGAGTCCTGGAAGGGAGGATGGGAGCGGCGCCCCGTCCCCAGAGCCAGGCCTGATCCTCAATCCCATCAAGATGCTGAACCTGACAAACCCTTCGACCCCCAGAGTGTCCTCATCCTTTTTGCGAAGTACAAGGTCGTTGTTTCTGGCCCCTCATGGGGGACGCGTCTTCAGCGTAGGAAAGTCACAAAATACAGATAAACAGGAAGGAGAAAACCTGCGTCACCCGTCATCCCGCCCGCCACGAAGGATCACTGGTGATGTTCTGGTGAACCTCCTGCCAGTCTAGGGTTGTTTGTTATCTTTCGCTGGGTTTTGTTTTATAAACTCCGGACCAGGCCGAGCGTCGCAGTCGCCGTCGCCTCCGCTAGCACGTGCGTGCAGCACTGACACTTTCTCACGCCATCGGCTCTCCCCGCGTGCCGGGATTCTTGATGGCTGGGTGATGGGGTTTGTCCTGATTCGCTAGGAAAATTTTGGACGTCTGACTCATTTCCAGTACTTTCCCTTGTTATGAAGACCCCTAGTGAACATCCTGGTCCAGAAAGAATCGTGCGCCTCCTGGAAAGTGTCTACACCTGGAAGCTCTTGGTGCCCGCGGCCCCTCCCCGGGAAGGCTGTGCTCTGCTGTCCCGCGGCCGTGCGTCCCGGCAAGCGCTCCAGCCTCGGTATCCCCTCTCTCTCTCTCCCTTTTTTCTTAACCCCTGTTAATTAATTAATTAATTAATTAATTAATTAAATTATTTATTTATTTATTTTAATCCCTGTTAATTTAATGGGTGAAAAAGCCTGTGACCCTAGGAATGGGTCCTCAGCAGAGCCTTGCCGGCCACAGGCAGGGGCTGTCTCCAGGCCTGCGCGGCCCTGGGGCTCACAGCCTCACCCGGCTCCCGGCTCCAGCGCGGGTCTGGGTCCTCACCCGCCTCATCCACCCATCTGTCCACTGATCCTTCAGGGGCTTCTCGGGCATCCCCCCAGTGCTGGGGGTGGAGGGGTGGGGTCTGTCTCAGTGTTTGAGCCTCGACAGAGATGAGCTCCGCTCCCTCCTACCTCTCGGCGCCCACACCTTCCAGAAGCCTCTCTCGACAGAAGAGCCTTGGGGATTTCTGTGCCATAAATACTATCTGTTTTCCAAGCTCAGGATCCATACTCTGTACCTGCTTTCCTTTTCCCTGCCTGGGCTCTCGCTCAGCTCCATGCAAGCCTCCTCTTCCTAGTTCGTTCTAGTTCACTCACTTTTTTGGGTGGGGAGGGGTGAATTTGTGTTTACTCCTGCCTGCTCAGGATGAGAATTGCAGGTGACTAATTCTTTCCCTTTTAGGAAACATTTTTCTGGTCCCGGGGTCTCCGAACTCCATGGCCCTTTTCAGTGTTAATACCCTCTGGACCATCTAACTTAAATTTCAGAAGAAAAGGGTAATTCACATTCGGTGCTAGCAGTTGAGGAAACACAGAGAAATGAAAATATAAATACAATGCAGGAAAAAAAAAAAAACAAAAAACACCCGCGATCAAAGAGTCCTGTGTTTGGGTGTGAATTGGATTCCAAAAAATTAGAAGAATGAGTTGAAATGAAACCCACCGGGCACCCTTTTGGGCCCCCAGTGGGCGGGCAATCGGGGGTGTGTGGCTGGGAGTGACGTTCGTGGCTCGCGGGGAGGCACGTGCCCGACTCCCTCTGCAGCGTGAGGTGCCCACATGCGTGGGCCCAGGGGGCCTTGAGGGAGGCTTTGGTCCTGGAGGACCTGGAGGCCTGGCTGCGCCTGTTTGCACACCGGAGGACCGGCAGCCGCCCAACGCAGAGAACCGACCAGGTGGAGGGCAGGGTGACGAGCTGACGTCACCTCTTACCCCAGGCTCCGCGGGGACAGCTGCCGCCTCCAGAGCCTGCCGGGGAGGGGCGGCCTGGCTCCGGGGCCCGACAGCCAGGGACCCCAGTGATGGAGAAGAGGAGGGCCCGCCCGTGCTCAGAGCCTCCGCCAGGCTCCCGGGGGAGCTCAGAGCCCTGGCCGCGCCCGGGGGAGCCCAGGGCTCTGGGGGCAGAGGCGGAGGGCTGCGAGGACCTGCTCCGAGACTGCGGAGGTGGCCGGGCTGCCCGACGGGCCCTCTGCAGGTGCCAGCACCGCCGCCGGGGGCTCGAGGGTGGGGCGCCGGGAGGCGAGGAAGGGCCCTTCTGCGGAGGAGGTGCCCTCGTGTCGCGCGGACGGGCGTGCCAGGTCGCTGCCGGGAGGGGAGGGCGCCCGCCGTGCCAGCCTGGCCCGGATGTGAGCAAGGCCCGCCCGCCTCTCCAGCCTCACCTCTCCAGTTCCCGGCTGTGCACCTGCACACCCTCTGCTCGGGCGCAGGGGGCGTGTAGGGACCCGCCAGGCCTTTGTCCAAGCTCTTCCTCCGCCTGGAAGGCCTCTGTCCCCTTTCTCGGCTTGTCTTCCGCCCTCTTGCCTGTCAAGACCACAGCAGATACCACCTCTTCCAGGGAGCCCTCCCCTGAGGTCTTCCTCCCCAAAACTGGCTCGGATGCTGCTATTCGGGCTCCCACAGCCCCCTTGCTTCCCCTGTCCTGGCGCTTAGCACACTGGTATAACTAACTTCCCGCAGCAGACTAGGTGTGTGCGTGGTTTTTAAATAAGGGGTGTATTGGGGCGTGGATTTCTGAGCCAGGTAAGTGGGTTCGAATCCCAGCTGCCACTGCGCGCTGGCAGCATGGCCTCGGGCAGGGCCTGGCCTCCCGCCGCTCGCAGCACCCGTCTGTGAAACGGCAACAGAACCAGCAGCTGCCTCCCAGCATCGTCAGAAGAATCACTGGAGACAATTCCTGCAGGGCCCTGAGCCTGGAATCCTGCACAGCGGCTGTCGTTTTACTCCCAGAATCTAGCAAAATGCTTAGAGAACGTCTGGCGAACGAGCGGCATCCCCGTGTGGATGGACACGTGTGTGGCTGTGCGGTATGTGCCGGGGCCGGTGGCGGGGGGAGCCAGCACTTAGGAGGCAGGTCCTGTATGGATATGTGTGTCCACTCTGAAGGGTAATGGGCTGGTTATTTATGGTCATGGCTCAAGAAAAAAAAAAAAGAGACAAACCAGTGTTCAGTAATGACAAAGTAATTACCTTTTTATTATTTTTTCAATAGGATTCAGAGGGAGTGAGGGCCTCGGCTGTGGCCAGAACAGCCCTGCTCTGAGCTACCCCCATTCCAACGCCGCCGAGCAGGGGAAAGGCTCGAGAGGCCTAAGTGGCTCCCCCAAACAGCGGGGGGCGGGGCCGGAGGCGGTGGCTGCCCAGACTACAGAAGAGGAGCTGCAGGCGCAGAGCGCTTCCAAGTTCGTGGAGTTGTCTGCACCCACGGGACCAGACTCTGAGCCCAGAACGTTTACTAGAGACCATTTCAGAGGAGGCAACGAGGCCAGAGAGACCGCACGCAGGTTCATGGCAGAGGGGGAGCAGAGCCCCGGTCCTCTGACCCCAGACCAGTGCTCCTTACCATTGACTCACCTGAAAGCAGGGCCTTCCGGGCTGCAGAGCCCTGCCTCAAATTTCTACCTGGAAGGGGTCTGACTTGCTAGAAGGTGATTTTATTCTGGGGTCCTTCAGGAGATTGTTGGAGACCCCAGAGGTTAAGTGAACTACACTGTGACGGGCTCACCTATCTGGTGATAAGCTGGTGGCCAGTGAGGGACCAAACCAGCCTTAGCCTCTATTCCTCCATCTATCACTCATCTGTCCATCCATCCATCATCCATCCACCCCTCCGTCCACCCATCCATGTATCCCTCCATCCTACCATCCATCCATCTATCATCCATCCATCCATCCCTCCATCCACTCATCCATATTTCCTTCCATCCGTCCATCCATCATCCATCCACCCCCCGTCCACCCATCCATTCACTCATCCCTCCATCCATCCATCTCTCCATCCATCCATCATCCACCTACCCTTCCGTCCACGCATCCATCTATCCCTCCATCCTTCCATCTCTCCATCCATCCATCCATCCATCCATCCATCCACCCCTCCACCCACTCATCCATCTTTCCCTCCATCCATCCATCCATCATCCATCCACCCCTCTGTCCACCCATCCATTCACTCATCCCTCCATTCTTCCACCCCTCCATCCATCCATCATCCACCTACCCCTCCGTCCACCCATCCATCTATCCCTCCATCCTTCCATCTCTCCATCCATCCATCCACCCCTCTGTCCACTCATCCCTCCACCCCTCCACCCACCCATTCACCCCCCTCATCCACCCATCTGTCCACTCACTGATCCTTATATCTTACAAACATCGGGTGAGCGCCCCCATGTACCAGGAACCTTGCTAGAACCTGAGGGTCTGGGGATGCTGTGATGCACAAAACAAAATACCAGGAAAAGCCTGTGGAGAAAGCTCAGTGGCACAGGAGGCTTCTCCAAGACACCTGGAGGGTGATATGAGTGCATGAGGCGTGGCCTGTCAGGGAGTCAAGCCCCCAGCGTTCCAGGTCCAGCTGTGCCCCCAGTGTCCTGGGGGGTCTCGGATGCATCCCTCCATTCTCTCTTCCCTCCCTATGGTTTCCTCCTCTATCAATTGAGAGAGTTGGACTAGCTCAGGGGACAGCGGACGTGATACGGAGAGGACTCTTTGGGTGGGTAGGCTTTTCAGAGGGACAGTGTCCCCTCCAAGGGGGCAGGTGACAGGACGAGGACTGAGAGGGTGAAGAGCAGAAAATTCTGGGAGAATAGAGTCCATGAAGGGTGGAGCGTGTGCTCCAGCTCCACCCCTCTCCCTGGGTCTTCAAACCAGCGCTCTGCTCTTCTTGGCCTGCTGGTGGGTAGCCTGGGGCAGCACCTGGGCACAGGTAACCCAAGGACCGAGGACCAGGCCCTGTCCCTTTGTCCTTCCTGCCCCACCTCCCGCCCCTGCCTCCCCACAGCTGTGATAACCCACACGTAGCACTCTGCCCTCTGGAATTTATTTTAAGGCCTTGGCTGTTTATTTATTTTATTTAGAGATTTCTCGGTGCTTGGAGGGGAGGAAAATTCGAATGGGGTGATTATGAAATACTATTTCACCTCGCTGTTCATTCACAACAAACAAAGAGAAATGATTGGTGATTAAAAATGCATTCTCTCTGCTTGTTTTCTTTTGTTTTACCATTATGGAAATATTATAAATACTGAATACTAATCTGGACCTGCGGGGACCTCACAGACCTTCCGGAAACCGAGTCTCCTGCTCTTCCCGGGGCAACCTCGTGCTGTCCTCCCCGGCACAGAACCGAGGCTCAACCGCGCCCCTGGGGTCCCGGCCGGAGGGCCTGGCGCTCGTCCTCGCCGCGGGTGTGAGTCTCCCCACTTCCTTGTCCGGGTTCCTGCTGAAGCAGACGGGGCCCAGGTGAGCGGCGCCGTGGGAGGCCGGCGCCCGACGCTCCTAGTCCAAAAGTCGCACCGCGGGGCTCTCCGGGCGGTCGGCGCCCGGCCCCACGCCCTGCCCCCCCCCCCCGTGCGACCTTGAGCGCTGCTCCACCCCCCCGAGCTTCCGTGTCGCCCCCGTAGGTGGCCGTGGGGGTCCCCACTCGAGGACGGCGTCCCAGCTCCTCGCCGCGGGGCCTGGCGGACGGGAGGGCCCGAAATGTTGGTCCCTAGAGCGACGAACAGTCTTTACCCTTTGGGGCTTGGTTTCTCCCTCCGGGAGGTAAGGGAGCGGGCAGGGGACCCTCGCAGGCCCCCCGGCTCTGGTGGGCGAGGCCTCTGCCTCCGGGAGGGTGCGGGCTGGGGGGCCGTCCTCAGCCTCCCTGACCCTCGGCGGAGACTTGGGCTCCTTCCTGGGGCGCCCGCACCTGTGCCAAGGCCCCCGAACCACAGCCTGCTCCCCACGGCCGCTTTTCGAGCCGAGCCGGAAGCCCGGTGCTTCCCCATTTGTGTCAATCACAAACAAATAAATAAGAGCCAAAGGGCCCGAGCCGATTCCGAAGTGTTCACCAAGTCCAGATAAACAGCGAGTTCTGTGGCGTCCGCGTGCCTTTTATCTTTCACTTTATTTAACCAAATTAACTGCTCTCCGTGTCCCCTGCGTGTGAGTGTCTCTCTCTGTCATATAAAATACAATCACGCTTGCTTGCTACATGTTTCAGATACTTTATCATTAACATCAATTCCAGCCAAATTAGGAGTTTCTCCCAACATAATTGCCCTTCCCATTATCCAGCACTTTATTTTTTCAAAGCACTTTCCAACCATTAATTAGTTAACCCTTAGGACGCCCCAGAGCCGGCGCTCAATGTCACCCTCCCCGTCTCCCAGCCGGGAAGGGGGGCGGGGGTCAGGTGGTTTGTTGGAAGTCACCCTGGATGTGGGGGCTGGGGGCTCGGTGGGGCCCTGGGGATCCTCCCTGCAGCCTCGCAGCCTGTGGCTCATTGGCCGGGTCGGGGCCTGGGCCGCGGTGCAATCGGAGCTGCCAGGGCCGGGGGGGTCGGGGGGGGGGGGCAGCACCTTCCAGTCCACGCAGTTGGTTCTATGACTCCTCCAGAGAGGGGAGCGGGGGGGCAGGTTGCCGGGCGGTGGCACATCCTCCGCTACGGGGCCCAGGCCACAGAGGAGAGGACACCCCGGAGTGCCCAGGCGGGGAAGTACCCGTGGCATTATGGTCGCGATCGCCCACAGCCAAAGTCGGGGGTGCAGACGGGGTCTCCCGGGCACCCGTGCCCAACAGGGCCGCGGCCCCCACGGGGTGCAGCTCCCTCCATCGCCCACCCTGAGTCCTGTCCCTGGTAGGTGCGCCCGCGGCCGTCAGGGCCCCGGCAGGTTGGCAGGTGGGCAGGTTCAGGTTTGGGGCAGATGTCCTGGGAAGGTTTGGAGGAGCCATCCCGGGAAAACAGAATGATTTACTTCCTGGACCGTGGTCTGTCCTGTGAGGATGAACCGTGCCTGCGGCTGCTGGGGACACACTGTCGAACCACCGATATTTTACATTTACGGCCTCTCCATCGTCCTAACTTCTTTAATGATTTTTTTTTTTCCCTTAAAATACATGAGCTGGCTCCCGCAGGGACGGTGCAGAGCCTTCGGAGAGGCTGGCCAGGCTGCTCGTACCTCGGGGCTGGGAGTTCCCAAGCGCTTGTGTGGCTCTGCAGCCCCTTCCCTCCCTTGCAGGTAGGACCCCAGCACCCCTGGGTACCCGCCTCTGCCCCGCCCACTTGTCCTGTGCTCTGAGATGCGTGACACGGGGCTGCGGGGGGGCTGGCCCAGCGCGGGGCGGGGCTCGCCAGGCAGCAGAGCCCCCCGGACCTCGGACCCCCGGGCCGAATCCCAGGTCCGCGCCTTACTAGCGGTTTGACCTTGGGCAAGGTGACCTCCCAGCCTCCGCTTTGCGGCCAAGCAGGGCTGTTTGGGGGCCCGAGGAGATAAGGCCCGTGAGGCCTCGGGGATGGTGCAGGGGACCCGAGCCGTCCTGCCACTCGAGGAGCGGAGCGCGGGCGCCACCAGGCCCGGCCTGAGTCCACGCAGCGCGGCTCGTGAGCACCCCGTGTCTCAGCACCCTGCAGCCCCCAACATGGTCCCCCCACGAGGCCGTCCTGCAGGAGCCAGAGGCGTCCTGAGCCCGTCCCAGCGCCTGGCCCAGAGCAGCTGCTCCAGGTGAGGCAGGACCCGGCCTGGCCCTGGCTGGACCCTCCCTTCAGGCCGGGGCTTTCCCTTTTCTTCCCGTTCTTCCCTTAAACTTCCGGACTCCGCGCAGTAACAGGTGACGCCTGGAGGTAACATGAAAGCCGGGGGCGCTCTCCCCGCCGCCCCTGACCTTTACAGCTTCATTGAAAACAGGAGCCCACTCGTTACCCTCTGACCAACAGCTTCCTGCCCCACGCACCCACCCGCTCGCTTATTCACTCAGCAAACATTCGCCCCGTGCCCCGTGCGGCTGACCCAGGTTTGAATCTCAGCCGCGCCTCTTACCCGGTGAAGAACTGGGGCGAGAGACTGAAGCGGGGCTCCCGGGACTCGTCACCCGCGAGGGGGAGAAGGGGCGGAGGGCCCGGTGCTCAGCGCGATGCCGGGCACGCGGTGGGGCCTGCGGAGACGGCTCGGATGTTCACGGAGCGCGAAACCCGGTGTGAGGACCACGGCGGGTGCGGCTGCGTTTGCGTCTCGGCCGGTAAAGGCCTCCGTGGCGGACAGAGGCTTAGGCAGGACCGGCAGCCTGTTTCGGTCCCCAAATAGCACAGTCCCTGAGGTCGTGTGACCTGCTCTCCACGCGCGGAGCTCTCAGCCCCTGCGGGACCGAAAACCGAAGCTCAGAGAGGTTGTGTGGCTTCCTGCGGGTCAGGAGCGGGGCCAGGCGGCCAACCCAGAGCCCGGGCTCAGCGTCTCGTCCTCCTGGGCCGCCCGCCCCGCTGTGCCTGCCAGCCCACCCCAACCTGCACCCGGGTGCCGCCGGGGACCCTCTCCGGGGCCGAGTGGAGCCGTGCTGGAGGCCCGGTGGCGGCAGGCAGCGAACACCAGCCCCGGGCCCGGCCCTGCCCCGTGGAGCCGAGGGACAGCGAACACATGACAAGAGTCCGGAAAAGAAGGAGCGGCTCTGGCTTTGCCCACCCTGCGGCCCCCTCACGAGGACTCCACGACACGCCTCGTCCCCATGGCCCGACGCCGCCTGGGGGGCCCACCCAGCGCCCCAGCAGCCAAGGGACTGACCACCTCTCCAGGAGGGTCCTGTGGGCCCAGGTGGGAGAGAAGGGGGCGGCCCCCCGCCTGCTCTCAGCCCGTCCTGGGGCCCGGCCAGCACCCAGCAGAGTGGGGCTCAGCCCTGAGAGGAGGGCGGGGGCGCACGGCCTCTCCCCGAGGCCCCGAGGCCTCCCCTCCCACCGAGGCTGGGGCCGCAGGACGTGCTGGGCCTGCCCCGCGGGGCGCCAGGGCGAGCATCTGGCGGGAGACACTGGGGACACGGAGGCGGAGAGCTGGGTTCGGAGCCCCACGTGCCCGCCGCCCGCAGACCTCCCGCAATCGCTCTCGCATCTCCGCGGGGGCGCCCCGGGCGGGTCCCTCACTCACCACCTCTGTCCACGCAAAGCGACAGCCAGGGAGGTCACGCGATGCCCCCGCCCTGTGGCCGCCGCCGCGCCGCGCCGCGCTCTCTGCCGGGCGGGGTGCGGGGCGCGGGTGGGCCCACCCGGCTTTCTGCCCCCCGCGCTCCCTGCGTCCGCCGCCCCCGTGTCCCCAGCTGGCACGCGAGCGAGGGGAAGCGTGTGCTGAGTCCTGACCGCTCTCCCAGGCACATTCCCACCGTTACCTACACAGGGAATTAAGACTCAAATCCTCGTTTGACACGATGCAGGAGGATGCTAAGTACTTAAGCGCTAATTAATTAGTGAGCTGTACCCGCCGCCACCAGCCGCTGGAGGAAACCTCAAACAGACCCCCCGAGCGAGCACCAGCGCCCTCCCTGCCAGGCGGAGGGAACGGAGAGGAGGGGGCCGCGCGGGCAGCCCCAGGCCCACCCCGCGCAGGCAAAGGGGTGCAGGTCCCCCGAACCCGCGGGAGCTGGGGTTCTGGGGCCCAGTGAGGCAGGACCCTGAGTGGGACTGTCCCGCTGAGCAAGCCTGAGGCTGACTCGGCGGCAGGCCCCCAGGGAGAAGCAGGAGTCCAGGCCCACGCGGACCCTCCACATCTGGGGCAAGTTCGGGGCCCTTCAGATAAGCCGGGAGCATCTCATGGCCCCAAACCAGCTGGTGCGTGTTGCTCAGGGCTGGGGCCTCCCAGTGCTGCCAGGCAGGGGTGCCGGGCAGCCACCAGGGCACGGGGCTCCCTCCAGCTCTCTTGGCCTTGGCCGAGGTCAGTCTGCGCGTGGGTGGGAGAGGACGGGGACCCAGGGCTGTGGGAACGCCCTGGGGTGACCTGGCCGTGCGGCCATCCTCCCGGCTGTAAAATGGGCCTCACGGTGCCAACCACTCGGTAGGGGGCGGCGGCGGTGGAAGCGGCAGGTGCCGTGAGCATCATCATCTCCGAGAAATCTTCCCCGCAGACTCCCAATTCCTGGACCCCCGTGGGGTGACCAACCTTCTGCTTCGCTCAGGCCTGGCCCAGTTCTAGCCCCGAAAGTCCCGTCACAGAAACCCCAGAGTCCAGAGCAAAACCCCCCTGTTGTCCCGGTGGGGGGGGGCGGCCGGGCGTGTCTGCAGCCAGGACTCCCCGGGACCCCAGCCCCTGAAGGGTCCTCCCACAGGTGGCGGACGGGGCACCCGGGGTCCCAGGGTGGCAGGCGCCCGTAGCCTGAGCACACCCAGCCTGCGTCAGCCCTGGGCCCGCCTCCTGCAGTGTTTGCTCAGCAACCAGCCCGGGACGGCTTTGTTCAGGACCAGAACCGAAAACACTGGGCTGGGGTTTGTTGCTCTTTCCTTGTCCCCAGGTCCCCCGGGCCCTCGCGGGGGGAGCTGTGTCTGGGCGCCCCGAGGACAGGCAGGGGCAGGACCTGGCCCCCGGGCTCCGTCCCCCTTGCACCCCAGGGGCGAGGGAGCGGGTCCTCTGTCTCCCCGGCGCTGGCTGAGCCGAGGGGCCGCCACACGCGCTGCACCGATGCCTCCCAGCCACATCGGGCTCGCCTCAGCCCACTTCACAGAGGGGGAAACTGAGGCCCGGAGCGGCGCTCTGGCTGGCGGCGGTCCCTGGGGGCAGAGTGTGGGCCCATCAGGGTCCGGGCCTCGGGCTCACAGCCGCCGCACCCCTGGTCCCTTGTGTGTCGGCTCAGCACCCTGTCTCCCTCCCCAGCCTGGCCCTCCGCCTGCGCCCCCCCCCCCCATTTCCTGGCAGGATCCTCTTCATCCTCAGCCCCCGGTTCCGATCCATTCCCATGCCCTGGTCTCGCCGGGTCCACTCCGCCCTCCCGCCTGTGGCCTGAGGTGCCCCCGCCCTGGACGCCCAGCACCCTCCCCTGCTCCGGGGGTGGAGGGGCCCCCTGGCCTGAGACCCGGGCCCAGCTTCTTGCACGGCCTCCTCTCCAACTGGACGCATCCCGGCCCCGGGGCTGGGCCTCGTGCCCCATCGGGAAGCCAGACACGAGGTGACCGAGCCCTGAGTGACCCCGAGCTAAGACCTGGGGGCCCCGGCCTCTGGGCGCTGTGGCCACCGAATGGGCCACGGGCGCTGGCCCCCCTCTGCTGCGGCCCTGCTGACCTGCTGACCCGCGGCGACGTGAACAAAGCCCGCGGGGGCTCCCAGGGCCGGGCTGATGGGTCACACGAGGTCCCACCTGCTGCGGCCCCTCTGTCACCTTGTCCCCTCCTCCCCCCGCCGCCCCCTGCCCCCCCCCAGCCTCAGGTACCTGTCTCTCCTCTAAGCTCCTAGCAACACCTGCTTTTCCTGAGCTAAGGCCACCTGGTCCCTGCCCTCAAGAAGCTTAGATTCCAGGAGAGAAAATGAGGCGAGTCCATAGTAGTGGCTCATTCATTCGCTTCCTTCTTCATCCAGTACTTTCTGAGCACCTACTATGAGCTCAGGGCAGGGCTGAGCCTGGAGCAAGTGCCCTGGGGACTAGGACCTGGGGACCCAGGGACCCTGGGGGGGACATGGGGGAGAGGGGCTTGTGCTATTTACACAATAGCCGCAGGAATGAATGAGGCCATGTCCCTCCCCTTCAAGCCTGTGTTAATGCTCTTCCTCCCCCGTCCCTGCAGAGAGCGAGATGCAGGGACACGGGGACATCACACAGGGGGCCTCGGTCAGCACAGGGGTCTCTATTAGCACTTTGGGGGGGGCGGGGAGGGGTGAAGGGGGAGGAGATCGTCGGGGCAGCGAGAGACCCAGAGGCCTTGTGGGGGGCGTCTAGGATCAGGGCCCTGAAGACCCTGCAGGGAGGAGGACGGCGAGCACTGTCCAGTGGGGTAGGGTTGGGGGTGCGGCTCCAGTTGGGGAGCAGGGGCCGCGGGACGGAAAACAGACGGGGGCCGGGGGCATCTGTGCAAACTCTGGGGGTGAGGGTCTTGCTGTGAATCATATTTAGGAAGGATGCAGCAGCCCATGTGGCCCCCGAGCCTGGGAGCCCGTGGTCCTGCTCTGGGGATGCCTGGGAGCCCCGGCTCCTGGGGGCAAGGAAACCAGGGCCCGCCTGAGATGTGGGTGCTCCCCGAGCCCCAGAGCATGGGGAGTGCCCTGGGCAGGGCTTGCCCAGGCCCGGCACCCAGGCTGCGCCCTCTGCCCTGGGACGTCCTGTACCAAGAAGGACCTATTAAAGGGACAAAGGTCCTCCCAGGGTGCAGGCACCCCGGCTCGGCCCTGGCAGCTGGCCCAGGGCTGCAGCAGGAACCCCCACCCTCGGCCCTGCCACCCCGGGCCCCGGGGCAGAGAGAGGAGCAGGTTCCCAGGGCCGGCTCCCCGGGGCACGTGAGGCAGGATGCTGCGGGGCAGGTGTTCTCCACCTGGCGGAGCCGAGGCGGGAGGGGAGCGCCCCAAAGTCCGGACCCTGGGCTCTTGCAGCCCGAGTGGGCATCCTGACCGTCCCCAGCCAGCGGCGTGGTCTTGGGCAAGCTGCTTGACCCCTCCCAGCTTTAGTTTGCTCACCTCTGAGTAACCTGGGAGAATGAGGCCTATTATTTAAGCTTTATTGAGAAAATGCTTGGAGCACTCGCCACAGAGCCGACACACACGGTAGCGGTCGCCCGCAGTCGCGGAGAGCTGATGGGTGGACACCCGCGGTGGGTCCTGGGCACGGGCCGCGGGCCCCGGAGGAAAGGGAGCGGCTCGGGGACACGTCCAGAGCCGAGAGGCCTCATCCTTCGCAGGGGCCGGGAGGAGTGTGGCCGCGGAGCCGTGGGCCGCAGGGCGGGGGGGGGGGGGGGTCCTGGACGCGGCTTCGTATCGCGGCATCAGGGCGTGGGGCAATCAGCTGTTAGAAAGTGGAGTCGGGTTTATTATTGCCGAACGTTATCATCCCGATAAGAACCAGATTGAAGGGAGGGAGGGGGAGGCAGAGGTGGGGTGAGGGGTGACGGGCGGGGGCGAAGCAAAGGGCAGCCCTGCTGCTGCTGAGCAAGGCCTCCGCCGGCCCGGCCGGGACCCCTTCCTGGGGACACCGGGGACACGGGGGGCGCAGGGGCTGGTGGGGCAGCCGCGGGCACCTGCCGCTGGGGGGGCACGAGGACGGCCGCAGCCCCTGCCCGGTCCCCTTGGCTGCCAGCCGTCACCGGCGCTGCTCCAAGAGGTGACCCGGGGGCGAGACAGATGGGGCCGTGAGCCCGAGCCCGGCCCGGGCCAGGGGGGCCACCGGGAGGCCCCAGCTCCGCAAGCCCGGCGTGGACACCTGCTCCTGCCAAGGCCCAGGCCGGGAGGGTCGAGTGAGGCGAGGCCTGCCGCCCTGTCCCTGCTCCCTCTCCCCGTCACCCTCCCAGGGTCCATGCAGGGGGCCGCGGGTCCCCTGTCCCCTTCGCTCCAACCCCTCGTGACCCTTCCCCGCTGCCATGCGAGGCAAGCGAGGCCCAGGGGCCCCACTGCACAGACAGGGAGACTGAGGCCGGAGAGCACGGTGGCTTGGCCCCGGCACCGCCGTTGGAGGTGCACTCCCGGCTGTGCACCCGGCCCCGTCCTCCTCGGGCAGCCTCCCCGCGCCTGTGGCACCCAGGGGTGGGGGCGCCGGCCCAGGAGGGCCCGACCCCGGGGCTGTGGGCTGGCGCGGCCGCGGGGCCCCAGGCCTGCGGGTCCGGCCTCGGGCAGGCCTCCCCAGGACGGGCCCCACAGGCATTCCTTGCCGGCAGGGAAGGCTATAAAAAGCAACACTTTTCAGCCCCAGAGTGTGACCTGTGCGACTTCACAGAATCCAGAGAAAAACACAGATAACCTTGGGAAGGCCCGACCTTCAGGAGCGTGGGGACAGGAAGGGGGCGCTCGGCCGGGCCTGGGGCGGGGCGCGGGCCGTGGTCCCGAGGTGCTCCCGGGCGCAGCCGCGGGCAGGGCCAGCCCGTCCCGCAGCAGCAGCGTCGCCCCCGCGGGCTGCAGGCACTGCCGCCTGGCCCCCGGCGCCCCCCACGTGGGTCCTTTATCCTCTCCCTTGACGGGGCAGGGACCGCGGCTCGGGGAGGACAGCCACCCTGCGCGGCCACACACGCCCGCCCGCTCTCGCAGCCACCCGCCAGCCCTGCCTGCGGCCCGGCCGCGCGGTGCCCTCGGACCCCGGGCTCGTCCCTTCTCTCCCACCTCCTACCCTGCCACCCGCAGCCGGGGTGTCGCCTCCGTAGCCCCCCCAGCCTCCCTCAACAAGCATCTCGAGCGCCCACTTCCGGGCCCTGACGACCCGCAGCAGCCAGGACTGACCGCCCCCCCGTGTTTGTAGCCGGTGCCCACGGGGACTGTTACCCTCCGAGCCGCTGGGGCGCTGGGGGGCTCCTTTGCCGAAGCGTCTGCCTTCGGCCCAGGTCATGATCCCCGAATCCCGGGATGGAGCCCTGCGTTGCAGGGGGGGTCCCGGCTCAGCGGGGCATCTGCCCCCCTCCCCAAATAACCTCGGAGCTTCTCTAGCAGGGGCGCCACCCCCCAGCTCCTGCTGCCCCACGCCTGGGGGGCCGCGACCGCAGGACAAGGCCTGCACCACCCCAGGACAGCGGCCTGGTGGGCAAGGCCAGGGAGGGGCCCACCCTGTGCTTCAGCAGAGCCGAGTCCGCACGGGGTCCTCACGGGTCTCCCGCCCAGGAGAGGGGCGCTCCCGGCGGCGCTCCGGGGGCCTGAGGAAGCCAGGCGCCCAGAGGACTCGGGGTTCGTCCGGCCCCGCCCAGAGCCGGGAGATGACGGGGTGCTGAAGCCAGAGTCCAGCTTGAGTCGGGGCGCCCCCACCGCCGCCGGAGCCCCTCACCCCGCCGGGGCCTTTGTTCCTCGGGGGTGAAACGCTGGCAGTGCTGGGGCGTCTCCGGGGGCCCCGACACCCCGTGTGACTCGCCGGGTCCCTCACGCCCCCTCTGCCCCGACCTCCCGCCCGAGAGCCCGCGGCCACCCAGGCCCTGCCCACCCAGCGCGGCCCGGCGGCCGAAGGGGAGGCGGCAGGAAGGTCACATTCCTACTTGGCCCGCTGCCTGGGTTTCATTAGGCCCACTGCCTAATTTTCCTGGGCGGCACTTGCTTTCTTGGCTGGTCTCCCCTCTTTCTTAACCGTTTCAGAGGGAAGAGCTGTCACACCCGTGCCCCTTGCCGCCGCCGCCGGTATCATGGCCCCGAGTGCTTCCTGCCGCGTCACCTGGGGCCTCTCGCTCCCACGTCAGCCACACCGGCCGCGTCCCTTTCACCTGGAGTCCCCGGGCTCCGCAACGGCAGCTCCCACGTTCCCAGACTTGACTAATAAGGACACTAATTATGATCATTAGCGTTTATTGAGCGCTTACTATGGGCCAGGCCCTGTGAACTCGGTGGCTTCCTCCAGCGACCCTACCAAGTACAGACTGTGATCATCGCTGCCATTTTACAGACGGGGAAACTGAGGCTCAGGAGAGGTCACGTAGTGGAGGTGGGACCCAAAACCAATGCCAGTGGCCACCACGCACAGGGACCCAGAGCCCCCGAGTATCCCTCCTCGGGTCAAGTGCACCCTCCCCCCCGGCCCTGCACCCTTGCCCCCGGATCTCCCCGTGTCTGCTCCAGGACGTAAGCGCCAGGCCCCACATACGATGCCTTTGGGGTATGCGCAGCCCATTCTAAAGGTGGCAGAGGTGAGGCCGTCTAGGCAGGACTTCTGGCCCGAAAAACCTGTTTCTGGGGAGCTCCACGGGCTGCTCTTTATGGGCGCAGGATCAGCAGAAGACGGCCCCAAGGGGAAACCGAGTCACCTGGGAACGGATGAGGAGAGTCGGGGTCTTCACGGGGATCCGGGGCCCCCGGAGTGGGAGAAGCAGGCAGAGAGCCGATGCTGGAAGCCAGCAGCCCCCTGGACGGACCAGCTGTCCTGGGGGCGGAGGCGCCGGGCGAGGGAAGGGCGCACTGGGCGCCTCACAGGGTGGGGGCCCCAACACCCGGCTCCCCGGGGCCCAGCCCTCGGCTGCCGCCTCTGGGGCCCCCCAGCCCCTCTGGCCGGGCCTGCGATAAAAATCCTGCACTGATGCAAATCAGAGAGGGAGAGGGAGAGAGAGAAGGAGGGAGAGACGGGGAGAGAGGAAGGGAGAGAGGAAGGGAGAGGGAGAGGGGAAAAAAGCCCTCCAGTGCCTGACATTCTTTTTAGGATGCCCATAAAAGATAATGTGACCTGTAAAATCTGCAAGCTGCTTCCCCGCCTGTGACCCCCGGGCCCTGGGCCCCAGGCCCCGCTCCCACCCCGGGTCCACATTCTGCTCTCAGACCAAGGGGGCGACCCTGGGCGTCCCAGGGGGTTCGGGCCCCAGGCCGGGGACGGCAGCCCCAGCCCCTGCGGTCTGCGCCACAGGCCCTCCCTCCCCTGCGCACACGGGCCTCGGGTCAGGGGGCGGGAATGTGCCGGGGCAGGTGCTCTGTGCTCTTGTTCAGCTCCCAGGTGAGTCACCCACGTGGGAGTGTTGATGAGTCCGAACCCCAACCCCGGCTCTTTGTTTGCAGCTCCTGGGAATTCACGCGCTGGGGGCAGACACCGGGCGGCCGGCCGCGGCCAGGTGGCCCTGAGAGACGGGCGCGAGGCCGGGGCTCTGGTCCCAGCTCCGCCACCACCTGGCTGCTTGAAGCCGTGTCCGCTGCGCTGATTTACAAACAAACTTCTCTGCCTTTCAAACAAACATAAACGTCTCGTCCTTTGCGATTTTGCTGGGAGGGAGGGAGTGAAGCAGGTGTGTGCCAGCGAGGCTGGTTTCCGGGTGGTGACACCTCCACTCCCCCAGTGCCCACCTCGTGGCAGGCGCTGAGCCTGGAGGTCGACCCGAGGGGTCTGTGAGATTCTCGGCCCTGGCTCTAAGGGAGGACACACCGCGGCTCGGGGAGGCCGCGTGACTCCCGGGGCCACCAGACGAACGCCTGACCACCGGGCTCCCTGGCCACCCACAGCGGGAGGGAGGCTGACCCCGCAGGTGCCGTGACCACCTGTGGCCGAGCGCCCCGCCCTCAAGGTGGAGGCCAGGCCGGAATGAAACCAGTGTCCCCTCCCCAGCTTCCCCCTCATGACCCACCTGCCCGGGCCCCGTGGGGCTCGCAGCACCCTCCCCACGAGCGAGCCTCCAGCCCTGCCCCAGCTGCGACGCCCTGGCTCCTCCCAGCCCCTCCCGTGGGTGGACGGGGCTCAATCTGTGTCCCCAAACCCAGAGGTACCTGCGTCACGGCCGCGGAGCCTTCCAGATCTGCAGATCTGCCTCGGGAGGGGCCTGCGGGCCAGATTTCCCAATTTCCCCGGGCTCTCCGTCTTGGCTGCAGCCGGGGCAGCAAACGAGCGCCTCGTGGGCCCCCAGGCCGGAGGACAGACCAGGGCCACCCTTCCCGCGTGGGTGGAAACCTGAGTTCCAGGCCTCTCATCTGCTCACACACCTTTCCTGGGGCCAAGCCCTCGGTTCAGGCCCTTGGGCGGCTCGCTCTTGATTTGGGCCCAGGTCGTGATCCCGGGGCCTTGAGATCAAGCCCAGAGTTGGCTCCGGGGGCGGCAGGGAATCTGCCTGGGACTCTCTCTCTCCCCCTTTGCCCCTCCTTCCCCTACCCCTTGCAACTACCTGCGAGCGCGGGCCTCTAGCTCTAAGATAAACACATAAATCTTTAAAATAAATAAATAAATAAATATGACTGTGTCCCCCTCCTCCCCGGGTGGAAGCCCTTAGGCCCATGCGTCCACCCTCCTTACGTTCACATTTTCCAATTCCCTACATGGCTCAGGAAACCCCCTCCTCTGTGTCCTCACGGTGACAAAACGGCGACGGCCGCCAGTGCCATGAGCCGAGCCAAGCGCGTGCTCCGTATCGGGCCTCTTCCGACGGCTGCTCGTCCCGGCCCCGTCCCACGGCTGAGGGGCTGACACTTGCAGACGGCAAACGACTCGCGTAAGGTCGTAGAGCTCGTCGGCATGGAGCCGGGAGCTGGACCACGTCTGCAGGCACCAGGCGCCGAGGCCCGAGTGTTGCAGGTCCTGCCTGTGCGCAGAGCGGCCTGGTGTCCTGGTGCAGGGGCGCCCGGGGGTGCTTCCAGGGCCGATGAGCCCCTGAGACGCTGAATGTGTGAAAGCACAAGTGAGTGAACAAGTGACCTCAACCCTCGCCGTAGCCGTGAGCGGCGGGCAGCACTTAGCCCAGTGCCTCCGACGGGGAGTGGAGGCTCGGGCGGGAAAGCAACGGGCTCAGGGGCGCGGAGACGGGCCGCGTGTCCTGGCCAGCCCTCCCTCCGTCCGCTCGCGTCCAGCCCCGCGGGGATGGGAGGCTGCGGGCACCGCGTCCCTAAGCTGCCCTCTGGGGGACGAGCCAAGGAGGGGGCTGGGGAGGGGCCTCCCCCCAGCACGCAGGGCAAGGAGCCCGAAGCCGTCCGTCTGAGATGGGGTCAGCGCGGGGGGTCTTTCTCTGCAAGCACTTACGGCACAATTGATGGGAGAAGCTCTCATCAAACGAGGGACAAATCATAAAGTTCGGGAGATGGAAATTAGGCACGGACAAACGATCCAGGTGCAGGGGAGATTTATGGGGGAGGCTGTATTCTGGCTAATGATTTCTGCTAATGATTCTCCGAAGTGTACAGTGGCACGGAGCCCGCGCTCCATGGGGTGACATGAACCCTGCGGGCCGGATGAAGGACATTCCTGGGGACACAGGGACGGCGCGGGGATGATGGAGGATGCGGGGGGCACCCACAGTGCCGGCTCCCCGGGGCGGCTGGACGAGACGGGGCTTCGGGGCGCGCACGGGCCCTGCCAGAGATTTATCGCTCGACCTGGCTCCTTGGCGCTGTCTCCACCTGCCCTGACAGTGCCTCCCTGCCTGGCGGCTGAGTGCCGGCGGGGTCTGCCCACTGCTGACACACACATTTTCCGAGCCCACCACCATCTTTCATCCCCGCAGCCCCCTCGCACACGCAGGCTTCTGGCTGCACGTGGTCCCTCCGTCCCGCCAGCCCCGCAGGGCCATCACCTCCAAACGCCGCGGCCCCTTCTCCGTGGCCCTTCTCTCTCCGTCAGGAAGCGCCCGGTCCTCCCCTGCTTCCCTCCGTCACCGAGCCAGGGACGCTGACCCTCTCGGCTGGGACGGTCCCTCCCGAGTCTGCCTTCAATCCTCCTTAACCGCCGACCACGGCCTGACCTCCTGGCTGTGGAGCGGACGGCCCTCGGGGGAGCGGCGAGGCTCCGGCTTTCAACCCGTGACCAGAAAATGTTCACAGTAGTTAATTCACTGGGGCCGAACCATCGGGGAATCTCATCTGCTTCCCTAGAATCCTTACGTGTCTCCTGATTTCCCCTCGTGTCGTTTTCTCAAAGGGAAGAATAGGAGTGAGAAGATGAGCGGGCGTGAGGAAGAGGGGCGGGCGGCGTGGGAGTCGCCCAGCGCCCGGCCCGGCCTGCCCCTGCCTCCCTGGGCAAGCCCTCCGCCGTGGCTTCGTCTCCGCTCCCAGCTCAGGACGGGCCCCACCCATAAAGCTCACGGATTCCTCACATTGGCCTGAAAAATGAGTTTATGTCCCCAACCGTTTTGCAGGTTGGAAAACTGAGGTTCCCAAAGATAAAGAGCTTGTTCAAGTCCTCGTGGTTCACACGAGGCCGGGCGACGCCTTGACCCAGGGGCTTGCACCCACCCCCGGGCTCCGTCTGTGCCATCGACCCCTGGTGGCCCGTGGGCTGGGGACACAGCGCGAGGCGAGGCCAAGGTGCCCGGCCAGGCGGCCGCGTCCCCGAGCCCAGCGCGAAGGAACGGGTGGAGCCCAGCGCGGCGAGGACGCCCGGCCGTCGCTCTCCCGGAGCAGAGCCCGGAATGCACGGGACGAGGGCCAGGCGGTCCGAGGGCCGAGGCAGGGCACCCTGTGTCCCCAGGGGAGGACGACCTCGGGGACGCGGGGGCCCCGTCGGCCACGGGGAGGGGCGCTCGGGGGCTTCTCTCCACGGCCTGAGCCTCACAGACAAGCGTCCGGGCCTTGACCTCAGGGGCCGGCCAGCAGAGCTACTTTCGCCTGAAAAAAAAAAAAAAAAACAAAAACCAGCAGCCCAAGGGTGGGCGAGAGGCAGCCGGGAGGGGCCTGGCGTCGGAGCCCTGGCTCGCGGCCACGCTCGTCACTTGTCCTCGGAGCATCACTCCTGACAGCGGATACCCGCGGGGAGGCTTCTCCTTGGAGCCCACTCCGCCCGCGGCCCGGCCCCCGGCCCACCTGCCACCCCCTCCGGGTGTGAGCAAAGGCCAGAGTGAAAACGAGACATGAAATTCAAACCTGGATCGGCAGCGAGACGCTGATGCTGGATAAGGAGGGCTCGCCGCTCACCAGCTGGGCGCCCCCGGCCCGGGAGCCACTCCCTCCCGCAGCGCAGGCCCGAGGGGACAGTGGGGACGTGACCCCGCGAGCCCCCACCTGCTCCGCCGCAACGGCAGGTGAGACGCCCCCTGGACTCGGGCGGCGTCTCCAGAGGCTCCCCTGACGCCGAGATGACGCCGTCGAACACAGAGCCCTGTTGGGCCTGGACCTGGGACAGGGGCTCGGGGGACCCCCGGCGCTCAGGCAGGACGGAGGGCGGCGAGGGAGCTAGGAGGGCACGATGCGCACAAACCACCAAAGCATTGCAGAAGACGGTGTGCTGTGGCGGCGAGCGGCGTGGCGGGCCTGGCCCGGCCGCCGTGGCAAGCCGCTCGCCCTCCCTGAGCGTCCTTTCCGTCCCCCGTACGATGATGACAATAGTGACAACCCCGCCCGGCATGCTGAGTGATTAGATTCAATGTACGAAAAGCAGCGCGTAACTGGGGGGTGCTCAGCCAACGGCAGCTGTGACTACGGTCGGCCAATTCAGAGAAGAAGAGACAGGGGCCTGGGAGGACCAGGGAACTCGCCTGGCGCAGGGGACGTCGGGCTGAGCAGTCGCGGTGTCAGCCTGGCCCACGCGCCGGCAACAGGCGGGGATGAGCGCAGGAAGCGCGGGGAGCGGGCGTCACTGGGGAGGTGGCAGGGAGAAGGAATGGCCCTGGTCTCGCCCCATCTGGGTCACCAGCTGCGCCCCAGGGGCGGTGACTCAGCCAGGGAGCAGAGGTCCCCGCCCAAGACTGGTCCCACAGGCCGCGGCCTGGTCCCACGGGCACGACAGACGTGCGGGGGAGGCCCGGGGTCACCGTGGGCACGGCAGGGTCCTCGCCTCCTTATGGAGCAGCCGGGCCGCGGCCTCCCTGACACAGGGCAGACCCAGGGCGACAGGGCCACGGAGCGGGCCGGATGGTCGTCACTCGCCGAGGCCCTGGCAGGGGCGGCTCAGCCACCTTCTGCTCCCCGAGCCCAGGAGGCAGGGGGCGCTCGGGAGGGGCGGCCCCGCGGGCCTGGTGCCCGGGCTGAGAGGCGGCCAGCCCACCACCCGCCTGCCCTCGGGGACTCCCCGCATCCCCGAGCTCCCCCAGCGCCTCTCCCTCCCCTGGTGAGAGCTCGCTGGCCTCCTCCAGGCAGCCTCCCGGCCCCACTGGGCCTCCTGAGCCGCGCTGCGCTCGCCCCCACGCCATGGCTGGGTCACCTCTCCGGGGTCTTTGCTCTTGCCCTCGGGCTGCGTGTGCATGGGCGTGTCTGTGCACGTGTGCGGGTGCGTGAACCACCTTGTTGGGGTCCTCACAGCATCTATCGCCGTGCGTAACTGTCCTGTCCCCGCCGACGCGCCAAGCCCCCCAACCGGAGGCTTCCAGCACGTTCCTGGGACCCCAGGCCAGGCCCACATGCTGTAAGCAAGTGACTCTTGTAACTTATCCGCCCAGGACCGGGGAGGCCCGACGCTGCCACAGTCCCTCAAACCGCCGGCGCTCCTGGCCCCTGCACGGGGGACGTGTCCACAGGGGTCTGACCTGCCCGCCGCGCCCTGGGCGCCTTGGGCTGGGTGACCAGCCTCCAGGGAAGCCCGCCTTCCCCTCTGCTCTGGGTGTGGCATTCAAGGCCTCCCCCGGTCCAGCCCCCGGAGGCCTCCCTCCCCAGTAGAAACACTAATGATGGTGGCAGGGGTGCTTGACCTCCGCCAAGCGCCTGCTCGGTGAGGACAGCGGGCGTGGTTGTCACTCGCTCGCTCCTCACATGGACGGTCAGCCCTCATCCTCACTGCAGAGGAGGCAAGAGGACATCTAAGATTTTCGAGCCCCAGGGCCATACCCCTGAGTTCAAGGCCACAGAGTCCCCTTGGCGGCGGCCTCTGCTGCCGGGCGGGCTGGACAACCCTCGGCTCGTCCCCGGGCCCACCTCCTACTGATCATCTCAGAACCAGCCCTGAAGTCCCCTCCTCCAGGCTGCCACACAGAATCAGGGCCCTGGGGGGCCCGGGGTGCAGGCCCCCGTGTGCACCAAGGACGTGGCCCGAGGGCCTCGTGAGCGTCCCCCTTGCTGACCCAGGAGTCCAGCTGCGCCCTTGGGATGTGTGGGCTCCGCCGCCACCTGATGCTGACCGAACACCTGCCAGATGCCGGGGCTCGTGGCCAGCGCCCGAGGAGGGCCGGACCCTGCACATGTGGCGGGACGCGGGGGCGAGACGGTGTCGGGCCGCGGGAAGCACACGGGTGACGTTTCGGAGACGGCGCGGGCGTCCTTCCCACCGCAGCCCGACGACGGCCGCGACTGCTGCTCACTCCCTCGATCGATGGATCGTGGACTCGCTGAGTCCCTCGGTCGCCGAGCGGGTCAGGCCGCGTGCTGTCGTCCGCGCCCCGGGCTTGCTGCCGAGGCAGAGCGGCTGTGGGTCCCGGTGACCCCGGGGAGCCCGCGGCCGGGCGGCGGAGAGCAAGGGGGGCTCTGCGGCCTCGGCCACCTCCCCTCCCTCTGATCACTCATGCTTCCTAATTCAATAAGGTGAGAAGGAGCATAATTTGATCATATTTGTTTTGCATCACTGCAAAAACAGAAAATGAAGGGGCTGCAGAACCGCGCCAATTTACTTCATCCGACCTTGATTAAAAGAAAATTAATTGTCGCATCTCTCAGGGTATCACGGGCAGCAGCCGATGGCTCTCCAGGATACCGCAAAGAGGGGAAGGCGGCGAGGGCTGCTCCCTGCCCTTCCCTCTGCCCACGTCCAGCCCGGCTGGCAGCGCACGGTCAGGCCGCAGAGGCCTCGTGCAGCGGCGGCTGGGGGGGGCGGCAGGGCCCTGAGCCCCGGGGACCCGTTCCCCCCGCGCCTGCCCGCTGCCCAGGACATTCCGTGGGCTCCGGTCCTGCCCTGGCGGCCCCCAGGGGCGCCCCTCCCTCCCGAAGCCAGGGGAGCCCCGCGAAGACGCCCCCCCAGCGGCCGCCCGGCACCCCCCCGCCGCCCCCCCCGCAGGCTGCCCAGCCCGGCTGCTCGGAGAGGGAAGGAAGGGAGGAGGGCGCTTGGCGCTGCCCGGGTGAGCCAGGGCAGGGGGGTGGCGGTGTCAGTGGGGAGAGCATCTCATGAAAAGTTAATGCCCCCTTGCAGGTTGTTGATTTTTGTTTGTTTTTCTCTTTTTGCCAGAAGAGAAGCCTCTTTCATTAGCCCAGACTGTCATTACCCGGCATTAAATTTTCATAGAGCGGGCGGGAGGCCGGGCAAGGGGAGGCAGGCAGGGGGGCGGGCGGGGGGCGGGCAGGGGGCTCCCTGGCTGGGCCTGCTGGGGGCTGAGCCTGGCTCCCCTGGGCTCCCGTCCCCACACTCCCGGGTCTTAATAATCATAATGGCTCTCCCCTGTCACCACGCGGTATTGAAGTGGCCCGGGTCGCAGCCCCTGATCCTCCCAGTGCTCCTCTGCCGTGTGTCCCACGTTACCCCCATTCTCCAGGCGACAGACCGAGGCCCCAGGCCTGTGTCTCTTGCCCATCGAGGGGCGAGCGGAGGTGCCCCTCATGGACAGGTCGCGGGCTGGGGCTCGCGGGGGCTCAGAGGGGAAGGGGGGACCCGGGGGCTGCGGGGTGGGGGCTGGGGAGACAGACGCCCCCGGACAGGGACTGGGGTGTGGTGGGCGGTGGGTGCCCTACGGGGGGGGGGCAGCTCCTCTCAGCCCGGAGGGTCCAGCCGCACAGCCTGCGCCGCCGGGCAGGTGTCGGGCTCACAATGGTGCACCTGGCGGGCGCCCGGCCTGCGCATTCAGCCCCGAACAATCACGGCTCCGCAGCCGCCGGCCACGGCCTCAGGGGGAGGACAGGAGGGCGGCAGATGGGCCTCGGGTGTCGGATTTCCAGCCCGGGCGGGGGCGGAGGTCAGGCTCCTCCCCATCTTCAGTGGCTCCTCCCGCCGGGTGGGAGAGGGTGGGAGGGACAGAGCTGGGGGGTTGCGAGCCGCCGCCAGGCCGCCTGGGGGACAGGGACAGGCCCGGCCTGCTGAGCTGGGGCCCCCCACGGCTGGGGACCCCGGAGAAGCCCTGCTCTGGGCCCACCGCCCGCTGCAGCCGTGCACAAAACATCCCTGGGCCTCAGTTTCTTCATCTGTAGACCGAGGAGCACTTGCTGAGCGCCAGGCTCGCCCGAGACGCAGCCACAGGGGAGAGAAGCAGATGCAGACCTGCCCCGCGCCCACCTCCCCCCACGCCCGCCCGCGCAGGCACTGAATACTCGGCAGGATTAGGCGGGAAGCGGGAAGGGCAGCAGAGGTCACCACTTGAAACAGGAGGTTAATCCCGGGAGGTCTGGAGCCACCCGGCAGCCACAAGGGAAGGGCACTCCTGGCACAGGGGCCGCAGGTGGACGGGAGAGGAGCCGCCTCTGGCTTTGGGGCGGAGGGCTGCCTGGAGGCGGAGACAGCCCACGCGCCTGGAGCAGGGTCGCCCCGTCTGGGTCACAGCCACGGGCTGAGGGCAGCGCTGGGCCCCTGTCACGCTGTTGCCCATGTGTCTACCCACCCCAAGGCCTCTGAGCTCCGGAGTATAGACCCATCAACGCCCATTTCACAGATGAGAGCACCGAGGCCTGAAGGAGCAGCGCCGTGAGAGGCCTCGCCCGGCGCTGGGCGCTGAGCTTCCCAACCCAGGTCGCGGAGGGAAGTGGCGCAGCCGGACGCGTCCAGCCGGAGCTCCCGGCCCGCGGAGGTCGGGCCCCGGCGGGTCGTGCTTGGCCCGTCTTTGCAGGCCTGAGGCGACTTAAAGACCCCACAGTCAGGGCGACCTTCGGGTCCCTGGGAGCTTGGCCTTGAGGCCCCAGGCCTGTCGTGGGGGAGGCGGGGGGCGGGGACCGAGGTGCAGCGGGCGACAGCACGGAGCCCCCCGGCCAGCCCAGCCCCTGCCACGGCGCCTGTGCATCAGGCAAGAGGAGCCCCCAAGGGACCCCACGAGGGCCTGGGGCGCAGGGGATCCCGGGGTGTCCCCACCCTGCAACCTGCCCTCCCGAGCTTCTGCGACGGCTCAGCCCTGGGCCACCAGGCAGCCCCCCGGGACGTCCGGAGGGCCTCCCTGCCCAGGGCAGACGGGGGGGGGGCAGCCTGCTACGGGGGCTCTCAGGCCAAGCCTGCCACATGCTCACGGGACCCCAGCCCTGCAGGCCTCCCCACCCCCTGCAGCCCCCCACCCGGCCTCAGTTTCCTCGTGGGGTTAGCGGAAGGACTTGCTGTGGGTGCAGGCGCAGGCGCAGCCAGACACGGGGTTTGGGGGTCCCGAACGCCCCGCCTGCGGGAAGGGTCCTGGGCCAAGGGGTTCAGGCCTCCGCCAAGGTTGCAGGGCCGACGGGGAGAGTCAGGACTCAAACTCGGGTCCACCTGGTTAGGGCTGCGGCAGCCTGTCTGGCACCCGGTGTCGAGGGAAAGGGTAGTGAGGCGGCTCTCAGGCCCCCCGCGGCCCAGCCGGCACCCCAGGGCCCACCCGGGGGGCTCGGGCTCCCTGAGCGGGCCGGGCTCCTCCTCGCAGCCCCACGCACTCCCTCCATGAACAAGGCCGCTGGCGGCACGGCCTGCTTCCTGGCAGGGCGACGACCTCATTCTCTAGCCCGCAAGGACCCCAGGGAGAACCCGCCCCCGCTGCCCCCAGCACCCCAGACCCTCCACCCCATGGGACACGTTCCCGCAAGGCCAGGGATCGGTGTGTGCAGGTGTGCAGGCGGGTGTGCGCCGACACAGGCCGGCAGTGGGCGTGTGTGAGCAGGTGGGCTGCGGGGTCGGGTGTGTGGATGTGCAAAGACGAGGACGCCAGTGTGCAAAGAGGAGTGTGGACAGTGAGCCTGTGAACACGTCTGCGGGACTCAAGTCATTGCCTAGGTGAGCATCAGAAGAGTGTGACAGGGTGTGCGAGTGTGGACCAGGGTGAGGCTGCTGTGGGGGGTGGGGGGACCTGGCGGGGAGGGCGGGGAGGGGGCGGCCCCCAGCCCGAGGCCTGCTTCCTGCGAGGGAAGGAAGTGCCCACCTGGGCAGGTCGAGGCTGCAGATGCAAAAAGACTGAGGCTGATTTGCACCTTTCATTTGCATACATTTCCATAAGGCCCACTGATGGGTTATTTGGAAGCCCCCCCAGCACACGTGTGCACACACGCACATGCACACGCACACGCCTGCTTGCAGTGGCCCCACTTGGGGGAAAAAAAAGCATGGCTGAGTTCTGCTAGACAAGGGGGCTGAGCACCCACAGCCTGGTGTGGGGGGACGGTGCCCCGAGAATCAGGCCGGGCCAGAACGAGGAATAGAAGGTGCTGGCCCGTCCACCTGCAGTGGGGAGGTCGCGGACCGGCCCAGCGGACACACGGACCCGGCTTCTCCTACCCCCGGCCCCGCTGCTAGGACGGGACCCACAGGCCTGACTCCCTCTGCCCCCGGCCACATGCCCCCCGGGGGTCTTTGGGAACTGCTGCTCCCCCAGGCCTCCGAGTCCCGCCCCCACCCGGAGGGCAGCGACACTCTGCAAGTTCTCAGGGGCAAGGGGCGTGTGAGTGTGTTGGTGTGTCCATGAGTGCACACGCCTGTGAGCACGAGAGTGTGGCCCACCTCGGGCACGCTTGCTGCGGGCGTGCATGACACAGTCTCCGCAGAGGTGAGGGGACGTGCATCTTGGGCTGCACACGTTCCTCGAGCCTGCAGGTCTGTGGCACCGGGTACATGCATGTGTTGGGCGCGCGTGCTCAATAACGTGTCAAGGAAAGTAGAAGTTTTCTTTTTTTTTTAATATTTTATTTATTTATTCATGAGAGACACAGAGAGAGAGAGAGGCAGAGACCCAGGCCGAGGGAGAAGCAGGCTCCATGCGGGGAGCCTGACGCGGGACTCGATCCCGGGACCCCGGGGTCACGCCCTGAGCCGGAGGCAGACGCTCCACCCCTGAGCCCCCGGGGAACCCCTGAAAGTAGAAGCCTTCAGCGTGAAAGGCAGCGAAAGCGTGCATGCCCCCCCATCGGTCTTTTCACCCCAGTTGCCTGATTTTTGCCTACAGGGGACGATTCACTTTGACAACCACACAACTTTTACATTTTCCTTTTCTCAGAAACGTCACACACGCGCGTGTAAGCACGTGCACCTGGGTGGCTGTGTTGCTGGTATGTGCACCTTGTGTGCGCACACGATAGGTGGATGCGCACAAGCACCGCACACGCGGACTGCAAACACGCCCGCGTCAACAGCCGCGGTACCGTATCCGCGTTGGGCACGGGCTCCCCCACACGCACTCTGCGCCCGTGTGCTTGCGCGTGGCTCCCACGTGAGTGCTGTGCAGGTGTGCGCGTGGACACGGCCCGTGCTGGCACGCGTGTGCCGAGGGCCCCCGTGGCTGTAGGCGTGTGCTCGGCCGCGTCGTTCGCGTGGGGAGTTGAGGACGTGCGTAATGAAATCCCCTTCGGCCTCTGCACCTGTCTCCTCCTGAAAGCTGAGAGAACAGACGTCAAACGGGACAGCGGCTGCATTGCACGCAGCCAATTCTGAAATATTTATTAGCTTGCGACTCCGCTCGATGGAGCGGGAACGCCGGCCCCTCCGCCCCGCGCTGCTCGCCGCGGGGACATTGTTCTGCAGGGACTTCTTACGTTTCCGCGAGTGCCCACCCTGGGCAGACTCGGGAGGGTCTTCACCTGGGCCCGGGGGGCTCTCGGGCGCTCTCTCTGAGGACCCCAGGCCCAGACGGGGCCCCCCCAGGCCGAGCGCTCGGGAGCCGGGAGGCAAGCCAGGGGCCTCTGCCCGCCACCGCCCGCAGGCTCCCCACGTCCCGGCGCTGGGGGGGGGGCTGTGGGACGCCCTCTCCTCTGATCCTCCAGACACGCGATGCGCTAAGCAAAGGGGATCAGGCAGTGGGTTAAAAAACCAGGGAAGTCAGGAACATTCGACACATAAGGGAACCAGGTCCCGAGTGATGAAGTGACTTGCCCCAGGTCACAGGCTCCCTAGCGCTGAGCCGGGGTCTGGCCCCAGGGACTCAGCCCTGAGTGCAAACTCCCAACGGCTGCACCTGTTGCCTCCCGCATGAGCCGCCGCCGGGGCTTCCTGCAGGCAGGGCGGGGAAGGCTGCGGGGGTCGGTCAGTGACGCCCGCCACGGGGACAGGACGGTGGCTCGGTGTGGGCCGTCCCCGCCCTCACCCCACCCCAGGCCTGCTCATCAGGAGGCCCTCCGTCCCTACACATGGTAGCTCGACACCTGGACGGCCAGCCCC
The DNA here is from genome assembly GCF_003254725.2 of Canis lupus dingo. Classification (NCBI taxonomy): domain Eukaryota; kingdom Metazoa; phylum Chordata; class Mammalia; order Carnivora; family Canidae; genus Canis; species Canis lupus. Next base: position 83,754,198 of record NC_064244.1, on the reverse strand, counting down.
GGGCTCCAGGTCCTGTCTACTCCCGTCCAGCCCCTGTAGGCAAGTCTGAGTCTCTACTTCCCAAGGGTATGGATCAGCTCCACCCCCCTCGCAGGCCGCGTGGCGCTGCCCCAGGCTGGGTCACCATCATTTCCCCCTTGGATGATCGCAATGACCCCTGAGCAGTGGCCCCTAAACAGTCTCCCTCCTGCCAAGCTCGCCCCTCGAGGTCTCCGGTGAACCTTCCCAGACCCTGTTCAGACCCAAGGCCCCTCGTCGAGCGGCTCCAAGGCTCCCACCTGCCTCAGGGTAGAAGCCAAAGTCTCCACGTTGCCCGCAAACCCAACCTCCTGACTCCTGACTCGTGCCGATGGAAGCCCAGCTCCCTCCCGCTGCGTTGGTGGCTCTTGCTCCTGGAGGACACCAGGCCTGGGCCCTCAGGGCCTCGGACCCGCTCGTCTTCTGCCCCGGAGTCTCCTTCCCCAGGACTCCCAAGCCTCTGGCTCCCCTGCCTCCTCAGGCTCTGCTCAGACCTCACCTTATCAGACCCACCCTGTGGAAAACTTCCTCCCCGGGCCCTGGCACTCCCTTTTCCTCTTAGCTTGTTTTATTGTTCTCCTAGCTTTTATTTGACATCCTATATTTTTGTTAATTTTATCCGTTTCAATAGTTGGCAAATATTTATTGATTGATTTTCCCAGGCACTGTTCTTCCATCACAGATTGGTTCTCAGCAATTTGCCTGTGATGTTCCCAAGTGCGGCTTCTCTCGGGGCTCAGGACACATTGGGGACTGGCGGCTATAAGGTCCTCATCAAATTTGGAAAAGTTTTAGCAATATTTCCTCAAATATCTTTCCCCACCATCTCCTTGTGGGACTCAATTGCACATGTGTTAGACCTCTTGATGTCCCACAGGTGCCTGCGGCTCTGCGACCAACTCCCACCCTTCACTTGTCTTCCCCCTTGCATTTTATTTTAGGTCACTTCTACTGCGGTGACCCTAAGCTCACTGACCACCGTAGCAGTGTCTCGGCCGCGGTTAATTCCATCCAGCGTATCTTTCACGTCAGACACTGTCTTTTCCACCCCTAGAATTTGAGAGTCCTCCTGACATTTTTAAACTTCTCCCCTCGTGTTCCTGCTTTCCTCTACCATCTTCAAAGTGGAGAGTATCTTAATAAGAGTCGTTCTAAATGTCCTCGTCCGATGATTCTATCACCTCTGATATTTCTGGGTCTATCTCTATCGATTGACATTTTTTAAGGTTTTGTTTATTTATTAATGAGAGACACAGAGAGAGAGAGGCAGAGACACAGGGAGAGGGAGAAGCAGGCTCCATGCAGGGAGCCCGACGCAGGATTCGATCCCAGGACTCCGGGGTCACAACCTGGGCCAAAGGCAGACGCTCCACCACTGAGCCACCCAGGGGCCCCTCTATCGATTGACATTTTTTTTAAGATTTTATTTTTAAGTAGTATCTACACCCAACATGGAGCTCGAACTGCAATTCGAGCTCAAGAGTCTCGAGATCAAGAGTCACACACGCCACCTACTGAGCCGGCCACACGCCCCAAAACTTTACTGACTGCGTTTTCTCCTTGTTATGGGTCGTACTTTGCTCCTTTGCTTACCTGGTAATTTTTACTGGATGCTGGGCATTTTTTAAGCAAGCTTTTTATTTTGGAATGACTTCAGACTTCCAGAAAAGTTGCAAAGATGGTGCAGAGAGTTCGCATATGCCTCCCAATCAACGTCTCCCGTTGTTGACATCTTACGTTACCCCAGTGCATTCGTCACAACTAAGAAACTGACATCAGCACATTTGATTAACCAAACTTCAGACTGTATTTGGGAGTCACCGGTTTTCCTATTAATGTCCTCTTTCCATTCCAGGATCTAAGCCTGAATATCACATTGCCTTGAACTTTCATGCCTCCCCAGAGTCCTCTGGTCTTGTATCAATTTCTTAGTCTCTTCTTATTTTTCATGACCTTGACAGTCTTGAGGAGTCCTGGCCCAGGTGTCTTATAGAACGTCCCCTGAGCTGGGTGTGTCTGTTGTGTTTCTCATGATTAGATTAAAGTTATGGATTTCTGGAAAGAGTATCATCAAGGTACCTTCCTAGGACATCGTAGTAGGCGCAGTGAGTATTCGCATGGCATCATCAGCGTTGTCGAACTTTTTCACTTGGTTATGGTGTTTGTCAGGTGTCTCCACTGTGAGGTTACTGGGGTTTTTTTTCCTTTCCCTACTCTGTTCTTTGGAAGCAAGTCACGAGGTCTAGACAACACTAAAGGAGAATTAAGCCTTACCTCCTTTTTTTTTTAAGATTTATTTACTTATTCATGAGAGACACAGAGAGAGGCAGAGACACAGGGAGAGAGAGAAGCAGGCTCCATGCAGGGAGCCCGACGTGGGACTTGATCCCAGGACCCTGGGGTCATGACCTGAGCTGAAGGCAGGTGCCCAACCGCTGAGCCGCCCAGGCATCCCTAGCCTTACCTCCTATAGGAGGAGCGTTGACATATATTTTTGGGAATTCTTCAGTAAGAAAGATTTACCTAATCTCCCCACACTTTATTTATTCAAAATTATATTTACATCAGTATCAACTTATATATTTAATCTACACTTTGGATTATAATCCAATACCACACTATTTATTTTATTGTCCAAATTGCTCCTGCCTTGGTTAGTGGGAGCCTTTTCAGGTTGGTTCCTGTGTCCCTTTGACGTGCCCCATACTTTGGGTTTGGGAGCACTTCCTTACTTTCCAGTGATAGAAAATGGTCTGGCTCATCTTGAATTTTCCCTACTTTCATCCTAAAATCTTTCATTTCTCCTTTTATTGGAGAATGGTATTAAAAACCAAAATCTGGCTGGGGAGGCTTGCTGCTGCGAGCATATCAACGCTTCTAGGCCCTCCCACCAGACACGACCCATGTATATGCACATATCGATAACTGGCTCAGCATTTATCCATCTGTATCTACGTTACGCTACACACGAGTTCATATCGATGTCCACAGATTTCATGCTGACTCCCCCTCCTTGCTTATCTGCAATTTCCTCTCCAACCATAAGGTGCCTGGCTCCCACCATCCTCCATCCACGTACTTATTTGCTCCACCAACATTTTGAATTTTACATTGTTGAAGACTGGATTTGGTTGTATTCCTTTAAATATTCCTGGCTTCGTTCCAAGATGAGTTAGGCTACGGGGAATGGGTTTGACACCGTTAAGGAAGGGTTGCTTTTGAGCTTTGTTAGCGTCAGCTCAGCGAAGCCTTCGAGGGGGGCTCCGTTGGCCCCACTACAAAGGCAATGCCCCTGCAAGGACTCCGCTTGCGCCCCACGTAGCAGGAAGTCTTTCCACCCTGGGAGGTGCAAGAGAGGCCCTCTCCTCGCATCTCTGCACGCACACTCTGCATGGGCTTCCTCTTCAGTATTAGGCTCACAGCGCAGCCTCCCTGAACCCAAATGGTGTCTCTTCAACTCAGAGAGACCAGCAGGCTCCACTTGGCTTCCTCTTTCCTTCCCCACACCCATTCCTTCCCTTGCCGGGTTCTTTTCTCTCGGCGGGAAGCGGGGGGTGGTCACAGGGCTCACTTTGTGTTTTCCTTCCTTTAGGGGATCTCTGTCTCGTGCCATCTGTTACCCAATGTCTGAAAATCACCATTTCCTAGATTTTGTCCAGTTTTCCTAACACCTTGGGTGAGAGGGTAAATCCGGCCCTGATGCTCCATCTGTCCAGAGCGTAAGTCCAATCACTGTTCTGGGTGCCAGGGACGCGGTCAGTAGCGAGTAAATAGACAAAACCCCCGCCCTGTGAAGCTCGCTTTCTAATGCAGGGGTCAGCAGGCTTCTGTGAAGGGCCAGATAGTAAATATTTAGGCTTCGTGGGCCAAGAGGCAAAATCGAGTTGTAACCATGTCACCGTGATTTGTAGTACGTGGGCGGCAAGCAGCGCGCTGCAGCGGGAGTGCCACATGTGGTCTCTGCCTTACGGCGTGAGAGCAGCCGGAGACAGCACGGAAGCGAGTGAGCGTGGCCGTGTTCCAATAGAACTTTATTTATGGGTATTGAAATTTAGATTTTATATCATTTTCACGTGTCACAAAATACTATTTTTTTAAAAGATTTTATTTATTTATTCATGAGAAACACAGAGAGAGAGAGAGAGAGAGAAGCAGAGACACAGGCAGAGGGAGAAGCAGGCTCCACGCAGGGAGCCCGACGCGGGACTCGATCCCGGGTCTCCAGGATCACACCCTGGGCCAAAGGCAGGCGCCAAACCGCTGAGCCACCCAGGGATCCCCAATACTCTTCTTTTTATTTTTTCTTAACCATTGAAGAACGTAGAAACCATCGTTAGCTCACCAGCCATACGTAAACGGGCAGCGAGGCAGATCTGAAGGACCAGAGTCCGCCAACCCCTGATCTGGTGGGAGACACGGGAAATCACCGAGACAAATACATGAAGTGTAGGGTATTCCGGATAATAAGAGCCAAGGAAAAGCAAAATCTAAGAAAGCAAAAGGGGTGGGGGGATCCTGGACAAGGCCTGCAAGCTGCACCGAGGGAAGGCAGTTTTGGGTCAAGACCTTAAGAAAGTGTGAGAACGAGCTCCTGGAGATTAACTTGCCATTGGTCGAGAGCCTGCGTGCTGATCCGCCGCTCCGCTCCTCCTGCGCGGTGCAGAGACTGCCCTGCCGGCCCCGCCGGCCCAGAGCTTGGTTAACGTGCGTGCGTGTGTCTTGACTTGACCAAACGACTCCAGTGGCATCAGGCGGGCCGAAGCTCCGGTGCAGACCCCGTCCCACTGTGTAGCCTGTGGCTCCTGTACGTGTCTGAGCCTCGGGTGCCGGGGATCAAGCGGAGGGCATCCCGGCAGACGGCTGTGGGGCGGACCCGGGCGGCACGTGGGGCGTGCCTGGCTCGTCCCGGGGCTCCGTGACACGAGCCCTGCCCCCTGTTCCCGCTGTGCCGGCAGCTTCGGGACTCCCCACCGCCGGGCCCAAAGCCCCAGGACCCTCCACCCGCTTCACCCTAGGGAGGGCGCAGGCCGGGAGCCCAGGCCCCGCACCAGTCCTGACTTGATGCTGCCTCCCCGGAGACTTGGGCGGGTCGCGCCCTCTGACTGGCCGGGGGTCCCTGAGAGGAGAACGACCGAGGTGGGTCCCACGGCGGCCCCGGCTTATTGCCTGGAGAATGAATGAATGAATGAGTGAATGAAGCGAAGTGGCGTAGTAAGCAGAGGAGCCAGGGCTGAAGGTGAAGGTCGCGGTCCAGCCCTGCCGCCGCCGGTTACGGGAGCCCCGGAGGCCCCGATGGAGGCTGGAGGCCGCCCTGGTCCCGCCACCGCCCCCAGCCTGGTTGCCCTCACCGGGTCCCCTGTTTCCCCTTCCCCAGTGCCCCCCCTCAGACAGCAATGGCCACGGAAGCAGGGCCTGGCCTGGCCCGTGTGTCACTGCGCGCCCGGCCGGGCCGGTGTAGGGCTGACGACGGGTGCTCAGCGCGTGGTGGGACGAAGCCAGGGAAGCTCGGCAGCTCCTGCACCTCAGCCCGGCCCCCCGTGGCGGTTTGGGGGAGCTGAGGGCTGCGCGCTGCTCCTCTCGGGCCTCAGTTTCCACCTCGGGACGGCGGGGCTTGGGCAGCTGCCCGTGGCAAGCAAGCGGGACACCTGCCAGGGGAGGGCGTCGGAGCCGTGGGCCCCGGGCGGGCGAGGGCAGAGCTGCCACCAGCACCACCGTCACTAGTGTCCGCGCCCTGCGTCCTTGCGGGCCGTGACCCGGTGCAGGAAAGCACTTTGTTCTTCGCGAGTCTGCAGTGCGGAGCCAAAGGTGAGGGGCCCTGTCTCAGGACCACAGGGTGTTAGGTCCCGCCCGGGCCTCTCCCCGGGGGTACAGGCGGCCGGCCCACGTCACCCTCCCTGGCTAATCCTGGGACGTGGGGCAGCTCGAGGGCTCGGGCTGAAGGCCCAGGACCTGGAGAACCGGGGTGCCTGGCCAGGGCCCTGCTGGACCCCCCGCACCCACCCAGCCCGGGAGCCCTCCCGCCCCTGCTCCCCGGGTCTGCCTCCAAAACCCAGGCCCCGGCCCGTGCCCCTCCCTGAGCGGCCGCCCCTCCAAGGCAGGCCCCCCAGGAGGCCCCAGGCCCTGGGCGAAGGGACGGGTCAAGGGCAGATGAGGTGGGTTTGGTTCTGACGCTGTTGAGTCCCTGTGCCCAGGCAGCCGCCAGGCCGTCCCAGGGACAGGCGAGGAGGTGAGGGGCTCAGCGCCCAGGAGCTGCGACCCCCCAGCCCCAGTCCTCCTCCGCCGGCCGGGATGGGCCGCTGAGCCAGGCCCGCCCACTCCGTCCTCTGTCCCGAGGCCCCAAGGCCCAGGCCCACCCGAGACCAGAGTGGCAGAGCCAAACCCGGGGCAGGGTTGGGGGGGCAGCTTCAAATCAGCTGGGGACCACGGAGGACGGATGCGGCACTTCCTGAGCCGGGCCCCCGTGGCCCCAGAGGGGAGGTAGAGGCAGCTGGCTGCCCACAGCAAACCCACACGCAGTCGGATGTGGAGTGAGAGCGATCACCGGCCCACGCGGCAATCCCAGAGGAGGCCCAGGCGCGGCCCGGGTGCGGCCATCCCCGAGGAGGAGGCCGGGGCGCTCCCAGGGGACACCCCCCCCCCCCCGCCCGCGCTGCCCGCCGAGGAGACGCTGAATCCAGGCAAAGCAGTTCCCTCTCCGTCAGTGAACAGCGGCGCCCAGCCCCAAGCGAGGCTGCGGGTTTGTAGGAGAGGACGGAGGGGAAGTTCTGTGTTCTGCGGGTCACGCGGGAGGAAGTAGTATTTAGACCCTTAACACAGACAGGGACCAGCAGCCCAGGTCCCCACATTCGTCCTCAGGCCCCCCCAGGCCTGTGTCCCTCGGCTGCCCCCGGGACCCACACGGCCGGGGCTCACACTGTGGTCCCTGGGGCGAGTCCGGGCCTGTAGGTCCCCTAGGTCACGAGGCCCCACCAGGGCCCACGCCAGGCCCCCTGCAGACGACCGCTCCCCCCCAGCTCCCTGTCAACAGACTTGGGTCTGCGCCCTGTGCCTGAAGTCCCAACTCTGTCTAGCTCTCAATCCTCCTGACTTGAGGCCTCCGCTTCTTGCCATCCCTACCTTGATCGTCATCCTTGGCTTGTAGAACTCAACCGTGACCTTCGTGGCCTCTTCATGCATGATCAGGACCGACCGCCTTCTTGCCTAGGGCCACCCGGGTTTGATTCAGGCATCACCATGACAACCATCAAAGGATCACCACCACTGCCATCACCACCACCACTGTGATCACCACCAGCACCACCAGCACCACCATCATCACCACCATCATCACCACCACCATCACTTGCCTCACCAGGGGCACCAACCAGCACTATCATCACCACCGCCACTGCCGCCACCACCGTGATCACTATCCCCACCACCACCACCGTCACCACCATCACCACTGTTCCCACTACTATTCCCACTTCCACCATCACCACGTCACCAGTATCACCATCACCACCACCATGATCACCACTATTCCCACCACTTCCACCATCATGATCACCACCACCATCACTAGCCTCACCACAAGCACCAACCAGCACTATCACCACCAGGCCCACCACCACCACGACCACCTCCACCGTCACCACCACCACCACCACCACCGTGATCACCACAGTGTTGTCCTTACCGACATCCGCATCCCCATGTGCCCCAGCATCGTCATCTCATCATCACACCCCGTGTCCCTCACCATCTCTCTCGGTCACCACTCTGCCACCATCTTGTCATCTTATGTTACCTACAAAAGGACCTTTTTTTAAAAAAAGATTTTATTTATTTGCGGCGCAGAGAGCACAAGTGGTGGGGAGGGAGAAGGAGGCTGCCCATCCAGCAGGAAGCTCGATGTGGGACTTGACCCCAGGACCCTGGGATCATGACTTGAGCCGAAGGCAGACGCTTTAACCCACTGAGCCACCCAGGTGCCCCCAAAAGGAACTTTTTAAAGCCCATTCCACCCCCCGCCCAGGGGCCAATGGTCATGGGCCTGGCCCCCGCTTTCTGGGGTCTGTGCACCTAAGGCCCCGGCAGTCTGAGGGCCGGGCGTGCGGGCGGCGGGCTGTTGGCGCCCTTCCTTCCCAGCCTCCCGCTGAGCTCAGCCCCACCGAACAGGTGTCCCCGGGGCTGTATTCCTATTTGCCCCTGCGCCCCTGCCTTGTCTGCCTCCTTTGCTCGCCCTGCGTCTCCCTCGACAGCTCCATGCACCGGCCCCTCCAGCAAGCACTTCGCCCCAAGACTCGAGGGGGACCCCTTCTCTGCTCCTGGTGGTTCTGCCCACGCGGGTCGGGAGCCCGGGCACCGTGCCTCGCTGTCCTACTGCTGTGCCGCCTGCCCCGCGAGGGGGTGAGCTCCTTGGGGCAGGGCTGGCCTCCCTCAGCTTTCCGGGCTGGCGCGGAGCCTGGCGCAGCCGGGGGTCAGCAGGGCCGGGTGGACCCGCGCACGCCCCTTAAGCGAACGCCCGAAATGCTGCGAATCGTGAATCGGAGGGTGTGGGGCGGGGAAGGGGGCGCCTTCTCTGTTTCTCCGGGTGGGGCCGCGGGGGAGCGAGTGAGGAGCAGACCCTGGAGGGAGTGGGGGTGACGCTTGGTGAACACTCGTGCGGGGTGGGGAGGCCCGACTGGGTGCGGGCGCCCTCGGCCAGAGCCCGGGGGTGCTCGGGGCGGTGGGGTCGGGGCTCGGGGCACCAGCCGGCCCTCCCCGCGGGGACCCACCACCCCGCCCGCGGCCGCCGGCCGCTCCAACCCCTTTAAGGCAGCGCCGCTTCCCCTGCTTGTTGAAACTGTTGGGTTTTCGGACAGGACAGAGGAGGGGGGCGGGGGAGAGGTCACACCTGTTGTGGAACTTGAGAGAAGGCTTATTTATAAATGTTCAGGGCTCGGGATTCTTGCGGAGCTGATGTCCGGAGGGGAAGGTCACCAAAATGCTTGTTTATTAAAGCAACAGCAACTGGGACGCCATAAACGGGCTCCGCGGGGAGAGGAGCAAGCCCCGGGGCGGGGCCGGGAGGGGGGGGCTGCCGCCGCCGGGCAGAGCCCCAGGCCTGCCTCCGCGCCAGGTCCCTCCCGCCCCGCCGCCGGGCTCCAGTGACACCCCCGCCCCGCGCCTGCCCTGGCCTCGCCCCCAGCGACCCCCAGCGACCCCCAGCGACCCCCAGCGACCCCCAGCCCGGGCAGCTCCTCCAGGACACCCCAGAGCGGGCCCTTCTGGACCCCACTCTCCCTGAGCACCCCACGTGGGTCACCTCAGTGCCAAACGGGGAAGTTTTTGTTTTTTTGTGTTTCATGGAGTTTTTTGGGTTTTTTTTTTTCTTCCTCTCAGGCCAGCCGCAGGCGGATCCCCGCCCGGCCTGGGGGGAGGCCCTGGAAGTGGCAGGGGCGGGCGCTTCCCCGGGCTCACCCCCTCCCGGGACGCTCTGTCCAATTCCCAGTTTCAGGAAAGCTGTGTTTTCCTTGGGTGACTGATGGCTGAACAGGTGGCTTCTGGGCTAGAGAGTGTCAAGTGAGCCGCGGCCAGAGAAGTGGCCCTTTTACGGTTCACTTTCACTGCCGCCCGGTCGCGGCTGCTGGCGGCTCGGGCCTCCCTCCCGCGAGGGCGTGTGTCGGGCCGCCCACCCACCCGGGGCGGCGGGACAGCTGGCGGGGACACGGAGCCCTGCCCCCACCGCGCACCGTCACACGCTCGCGTGCGTGCACACGCCACACATGTGATCCCAGGGGCCCGGGACAGTGACACGGGGAGGACACGCATTCTCTTGGATGCGAAACGCCTGCCCCCACCTCTCCGTCGTCGTCACACTCAAAGCGTCGGCTGGGCTGCCGTGTGCCCAGCAGCGTGCCCGGGGGCTCGGCCCAGCACCCGGTGCCCGCCGTGTAGGCCGCGATCCACACCCGCACACGGGCTCCCGCGGGCCTCACGCTGCAGCTCATTCTCCGGGATCCCTCCTCGTGCGTCCCTCTGGGTCTCGGCGACTCGGGCTCCTCCCTCCTCTCCGTCATCCCCAGGCCTCTGGCTCTGCTTCTAGGCCCCAGTCCTCCGCTCCCCCCTCTGCATCTTTCCTACACCCATCTCTCTCCTGCCGTCTTTCCGGGCCTCTGGGCCTGGCTGTCCCCCCCTCCCCATCCCACGTGGGTGGGGGCACAGCTCTCTGGGCCCATGGTGTCCCCGCCACCCCCCAGGGACGCACGGGCCATGAGTGGCTGCCGGCCAGGGGCCTGTCTTTGGCCCCAGAGTCGGTGGGCGTGAGATGCGGGTGACTGGCACCCGTGGGCCGTGGCGGTGGGACGGGGCTGTGGGGGGCACTGCCAAAGTCCCTTCTTTATCCCCCGTGGCCACTACCACGGGCTCCCCGGGGACGGGCACCTGCAAAACCTGCTTGGAGCACTGGGCTTTGGCTCCGTGGCCGAGGGCGACAGCCTCCCTGGGCAGTGGGGTCAGGCCTGTGCTTGGACCCTGGGGACGGCAGCCGAACTGTCCCGGAGCATCGTCATCCCCAGGCGCCAGGTAGGGGCCCGCCAGGCGGTGAGGGGCGTGGACTCGGCAGGCGGAGAGCCTGGGAGAGGACATGCGGGCACCCGGCTCAGAGAGGGCCCTCGCCCACCCGTGGCCCCCACCAGCCCCACCAGCCCCTCGCACCAGCTCCTGAATCCACAGGGAGGCAGGAAAGGTCCATCCTGGTGACAGAACAGGGACAGGCCCAGGGGTCGGGGCAAGCCCAGGATGGAAGTAAGGAGGGCCCAGGAGGCTGCCTCCACCCCCGAGTTCCCCGTCCACGGCCCTTTGCCTCCCACTCTTCTGTGTGGACCTCATTCAGCTACTCCCTCACTCAGCAAATATTCGGGAGCACCTGCTATGTGGCAGGCACTGTCCCGGCAACCCGGAGAAGCCCGCCGTCCAGAGACAATAAGCAAGAAACCAAATAGTTACCAGCTGGGATAAGCTCCGTGGAGGAGGGAGGGCGCGACGCTGCTCCTCCGCTCCGCCGGCCTCGACCCTCCTGTCCTGCGAAGCTGAGGAGGTGGAGGAGGGAGAGGGTTTGCATCCCCTTCCCAGGGCATCTGTCCCCATTCAAACCCTCCAGACGGGACACTAGTCCCTCTCGGTCTCCTGTCTCCTGAGGCCCGTGGACCCGCAGGTCCCAGATGCTCCCAGCTGGCTCAGGCCTGCAGCCTCCGCGGCCCGAGGCGGGCTCCCCACCCTGCAGGCTGCGAGCGCAGAGGAGCCCCCAGTCCCAGGTCCCAGCCGTCACTGTCTCCTCCAGACAACCATTAGCATATGTGCAATGCAATTACCTTCAGCTCTCCTGGCCTGGGCTGACACGGAGGTCCCATCCCCGGTGATTTGGGGGAAAGGGGGGTTATTACAACTCACAAAACCTTAAATTAAGAATGAATAAGGGAAGCGTCGCATGCCACTTCTGAAAGGCTGCCAGCCCAGCCTGGGGTGGGTGACGGGTGTATTATATTCCTCATCGCTGAGGAGCTGATGGATGGGCGGATGGCGCTGACGACGGGGGCTGGCCGGGTACCTGCCGTGGGGCCCTGCGCGTGCCCGCTCTGGCCTGCTGGGCGCGGACGGCCAGGCCCCAGCGATGCCCTGTGGGGGTGGGCTTTGCCAAGGGCAGAAGCGGGGCTGGAGTCAGACCGGATTTAGGGGGACGGGGGTGTGATCAGAGGTCTTCCCAGGAAGCTGAAGCAGAGCCTGAGGTCACGAAGCGGGAAGAGCGGTGACCAGCGGGGCCGCCGTCCGTGATGGAGGGATCACGGCAGGTAGGGCTGAGGGGCGGGCAACGGGGCGGAGGGCGCGGGCCTGGGCGTGTGGGCAGGGCCACCCCGGTGAGGCCTCCTGGCGGGCACACAGGCTCGGGATCAGCCCCGGGAGCACAGGAGGGCCCACGCCTCGGCCGCCACGCGCTTCACCACGGTCTCCCGGCCACCGCACAGAGAGCAGGCTTGGGGTCACTCCGGGGGCCCGCACCGTCCCAGGAGACGCCTGTGGCAGTGGACAGACGTGGGCAGCCTTGAGGGACAACGTTGCAGGAGGGCTGGTCCTGGGCGTGCTGGGGCGGTGGCAGGAACGCGGCTTGGGGATCCCAGGTGGGAGGCCGGGGAGGGGGTGGCCTGACGAGGGAGGGATGCAACGGGTTCACGTTCGGATGCAAAGGTCACCGGCTTCCTGAGCTTCGACGGCCTCAGTCTGTGCAGCACGACCGGGGCTCTTAGGTGTGGGTCTAGGGGTGGGGCTGGGGGTCCTGAGCCACCCAGGACGCATCTTGAGGGTGCACGGACCCAGCGTCCAGTGGGCTGACCAGGAGGCTGCGGGTGGCAGGGCTGGTAGGACCGCGGGGCGGGAGGTCCCTTCCCAACGCGCATCTGCGGACTTGCCCTTTGCCGTGAGCCCTAACTCCCCGGACGGCGCGTCCGGCTCTAGTGCCCTCCGCAAAGGCGAAGGCGCACGGCCCCTGCCCGGCGTGGGGGCGGCTGCAGTGCTCGGATCTGCCCCCCCCATCATCAAGCAGGAGGCTTCCACTCACCAGCCCGGCGGCCTGGAGCCAAGCCATGTCCTTCTTCACCAGAGCTTGCGGTTGAAGGGGGGGGTCCCGAGCCCGCTCCCCTCCCGTCCCACCCCCTGGCCTGCACCTCCGGGGGCCGCTGCCTGTGCCCGGGGCTCCTCCCTCCCTGCACACACCTGCCGGCTGGCGGGTCGGCCCGAAGCAGGGACACACAAGGCGGCGGCGCCAAGGTCAGGGGAGATGAGCTCACGGCAGGAGGGAGGTGGGGCCGGATACCCCCACCCCACGCTGGCGCGGGGCGCGGGGGCTCCGTCCAAGCCGCGTGCCCCGGGCTGCAGGGGAGTGGGGGCGGGAGGAGAGAGCGGCCCCTTCCCCCGCCCGGAGCCCCGGCCGCTGCTCGTATATCTGTCCCTGGATAATGTATATCCAGCTTATGGAAAATATTCATAATGCTCCTTACACCGCACTGGCCCCCTTCCATAGTGCGTGATCTAAAATTAAATCCATTTCAAATATACAGTAGATCGAGTCAAGCTAATATAAATGAAACATGATTAATAGTCGGAGCGCTGTCCTCCTTCACAGGGACGAGGAGGCAGGGCTGGGCCACCCTCCCTGCGCTCCTCGCGCTCCCGAGCCCCCGGCCTCACCCCACGCGCTCCCCGGGCCTGGCACGGGAGCCAACCCCGGGATTTACCCAAACGGTGCCAGGCCGCCAAGCGGGGCGGCGACGGTGGCCGTCGTGGGCGTCGGGCCGGAGCCGAGACCGTGAGCACGTGACTGCGCCTCGGAGCTCGGCTTCGCATCCGCCCGGGGCGACGCGGCCGACGGGACAACTGCTGCCTCATGGGGACAACCGCCGCCTCGTGGGGTGCCCGCGGTGACGGCGCTGATGAGGCAGGGACAGCACGAGGCGCGGAGCAGCGTCGCGTGTCGCACACCCACACGCCGCCAGCCCTGCCCCTTCAGCCCCAGCGGGAGCCGGGACCTGTGCCCCCCGCCCCCCGGCCGCCGCGGCTCAAGGGCCAGCCAGGACGCCTGCCATCGCCCGCGCTCGCCGGGTGGGCTATTTTTAGTTCCCTGGCAAGTGACTGTTACTGAGCAAGTGTTCCCACCCCCGGGACAGACGCTGTGAAGAGGGCACTTGTGCGCTGGACGCGGGGCGGGGAGGGCTGCTCGTGGCCCGTCCCCAGGGGCTCCACGAGTGTCCCTCGGGCACACAGGTCCGGACACGGGTTCGAGGCCACCAATGGAGCCACAGGGCCTGGCCTTCCTCTTCCCCCCGCTGGCATGGGGCCGCCTCGGCGCAGGGCGTCACACTCCTCCTTTCGGGAAAGACCCCCCACCCGGCTGAGTGTGAGCACACGTGTGTGCGGTCGCCGCCCCGCTCCAGGGTGGGTGCTCCTCCCGCCCGCCTGGCCCCGCCTGGCCTCGGTGCTGCTGGGTCCTGGGCCCCACCCCCTGTCCCCACCGGGGGTGCTCCCCTGAGGGCAGCCCGCGGGAGCCCCGAGCGCCCCAGCCGTCTGTCCGTCCGTCCGTCCACGCACTCGCTCCTCGCTCTTCCTCTCTCCTTGTCCCCAGAGGGTGGGAAGGGGCGAGCCCCACGAGGGGGTGCCGCCGCTGTCTCCTTGTCATTGGCCGCTTGCCGCCTGCTTCACCAGGCGTGTTTTGAGCGTGTTTGCATAAAGTGGATGCAGGCTGCAATTCCGTGATGAATTCTATGAATACTAATCCGCTACTACCCTTGACCTTGGGGTCACTGAAAGATCAAAACCAAACCATTTAATATTTTCCTTTTGCAGATCAATAGAAGCATAAATTCCCCCTCAATGACAAGTATAATTTCAAACAGATCTATAGGAGGCATGCATGCATTTCCAGCCGGGGCCGCCCGCCGCCTGCTTCGCCTTTTGGGGAGCAGACGAGGAGTTTCTTGCCTTTTCTACCATTGAATTTCTTTTTTGCCTTTTTTTATGGCTCTGAAATGCTATTTTCAGCAGCTGCTGTCATATAAATATCTCTTGTTTTTCTTCTCCTCTTTCCCTCCTGGTGAAAAGGGCAGGGGACCTATTGAAAATTCTGCTTTATCTCTTTCAGTCGGGTTCAAGTACAGGTCGAATAATCGATCCCTCCTCCTTTTCTTTTTAAGTTTCCTGTCGTTCGTTTGGCCGGATCAGCAGCAGAGAGGCACCGGGAGAGGGCAGCTCCCCCCCCAGTGCGGGCCGCCCGCCGTGCCCGGGTGCATGCGGCGTCCTGGGCCGGGGCTGTGCGAACGCGGCGTGCACGCGTGTGTGTGCACCCCCTGCACGCGCCGGGAACCGCTCGAGCCGGTCAAACTCTCACTCAGAACTCGAGGAGGGAGGACACGGGGGACGAGCAAAGAGGAGTGGAGGGCGCACGTGGGCAGCGTTAACCCCGCCGCTTCCGGCCGGGCCGAGGCCCTGGGTGCCCCCGCGCCCCCGCCTGCCTGCCTGCGAACGCAACTCTGAGAAGGGGAAAGAAGATGCAAAAGGAAGAGGAGGGGGGCGGCTGGCGAAACAAAACCAAACAAAACAGGAGGCAGAGGGGAAAACGCAAAAGAAAAGAGAGAGAATTAAACCATTAATCTGCCCGGATTTTCCACTTCACAGAGTAATCAGTCTGGAAGTGACTGAAATAAAGTGGAATGCGCGATCGCTACCACCTCCTCCCTCCAGTTCACACCGCCTGTCGGCAGAAAAGCGGGGAGCCGGGTGCGCGGCCTCCGTGCCCCACAAAGGCCCCCCCCCCGCCCCCGTGTCGGCTGCAAGGGGGACAAGGACCCCGGCCCTCCCCGCAGCCGCCCCATGCCTCGACGCCCGGGCGACGGCCGCCCTGAGCTAGAGGTGCAAAGCCAAGATGATTTAATTTATAGAAAGGACAAGGATGTCGTGTAGCAGATTTAATCATCGGAGAGTTTAAAAAAAAATAAGGACCGGGCTAATGTCGTAATTTACATTTCAGGATAATAAAGAGAGAAAGACAGAAAAGGAAGAGCCCATAGCCTTCAAGAGGGAGCAAGGAGGGAGGCCGGCCAGGGGGCCGAGGGAGCCCAATACATTCGCCTGAAATACCAATAAATTTAAAAACAAACCCAGAAAGCTAAAGACAGCCCCTGGAAAGTGCTGGCAAAATGGACCATCGATTTCAGACTTGATCTGCATTTTGTATTTTAATAATGCTCTGTCTTTCCTTTTCCCTCTCTCCCTCTCTCCCTCTCTCCCTCTCTCTCTCTCTTTTGCAAAATATAAAAGCTGATCTGATAAATATTAATTTGAACCATCATAATGTATTTGAAAATTCCAGCTAAAATGTCACCACATGGAACATTAATGTAATATTTCAAGGCCCTGAGAGCAATACTCATATTGATTGCATTTATTTCACTCTGGGGAGGAGAGATAATTCTTCAATGTGGGACACATCTGGGAGCCAAGGAGGCAGGGGCTGAGGGGAGAAATGCGAAATTATATATGGTCATAAAAAATACAAAACAGAAAATCCTCCCCAAAACTCTCCCCTCTCCCGTGGCGCCCCACACCCAAACTTGGCGCTTTAATTTCCCAGCACGGGTGCCAGGCAGAGGGAGGCAGACGCGCGTGTGCCTTTGGGCAAGAGGCACAAGCCGGGGTGTGTGTGCGCCTCCGGGGGCTGTGGTTGCAGGATTCAGCAGCCTCTCCCTGGGCCCCACGGCTCGGCCCTGCCTCCCCTCGCCTGCCTCCTGGGAAGGCGGCGGGGGCCCAGCTGGGGATGGACGGACAGAAGGACTGGCCCAGCTGGGGCCCCCCCGAGCTTCGGGGTGAGAGTTTGTGGATGCGGGAGAGCTGTGGGGTCCCTGGAGGGGCAAGAGGGAGAGGAGGGGAGGGCGGAAGGGGAGGGGAGGTGAGGCAGGACCCCAGAGCAGAGACAGGAGAAAGACAGGAAAGACAGCAGGACAGAGAGAGACGGAGAGAGACAGGGACGGGCCCGTGTGAGAAAGGAGGAGAGAGGACACGGGATGGGGAGGAAGGAGGAAGAGGCCGGGCAGGGGCGAGGGGAGGGTGGGGGGCCGGGCGTCTGCAGTCCGGCTCCTCTCACTGTCATTAAGGATATTGATGTGCTCAGGCGTCAACGAGTCTTTGCACAAGTGAAAGGAAATCTGATGCCGGTGATGACCGCGGCCCACGCCCTCCGTGCCCCCTGCCCGCGGCCGAGGCCAGCCGGGCCCTGGGGGCCGCCAGGTGGGGGGTGGCGGCCGGGCCCGCAGGGTGGGAGGGGACACCCTGCACACAGATGCCCCCCGCTCCAGGCCTTTGCTCGGCTCTGCAGCCCAGAGGCAGCTGGAGGGGACGGCGTGGGGCTGGGCCACGGCCCCTGGGGGCCCCCAGCTTCTCCCCGCCGCTGGCATGGGGGGGCTGACCTGTGTCGCCCCGAGGAGGCCTGCGGTGGGGCGGGAGACCGGAGCCCGGGGCCCAGGACCGCAAGGTTGCAAGGTCAGGTGCGTGCAGGCCAGGCCTGGGTCGCACTCAGCAGTCACCTCGGGCCGAGGCCTCCCTGAGCGGTGCCCAGCCTGCGGGTCGCGGTCCAGGCACCTGTCACGGCCCCTCATCGTCTTAATGATGTGCGTCCCCGCTTTTCACCTGCTCCCCCCAGGTGGAGATTAGGTACTGTTGGGGCAGGGACCGTGCCCCCCAGGCTCCCGGGTGGCCGCACAGCGAGGCGCTTGCTTGGGTGTTGGAGGGGAGGGCGGACCAACGGACTGACTGGGACAGACGGAGGGAGGGATGCGGAGGAGGGATGTGGGGGAGGGATGCGGGGGGAGGGATGGAGTGAGGGATGCGGGGAGGGATGCGGGGTCCGCGCTCCCCCGAGGCCCCCCCGGCCGCGTGACCCAGCATCGCCCCCCCCGCCCCCCCCCCCCGCCCCCGCCGGCCGCGGAGCTGCCACAATTCTGTGAAGGCGCCGCTCCCAGTCCCGCTCCGGAGCCGGAGCCGCAGCCGCGCGGAGCCGATGAATAATGCATGACCAAGGCGCCCCCTACCGGCGGCCGCGGGCGCGGCGGGGACGGAGGACGGCGCGCGGGGACCCAGGGGCGGGCTCCCTCCGCGCCTCCCCGGGGCGCTGGCCGGGTGGGGGGGGTCGGCCGGGGTCGCCGAGGGCCACCCACCCCGACACAGAGGACCGAGCCCGGGGCAGGCGGGGCGGGCCGCGCAGGGCCCCCCCATCACCTTCTGGGCAGCACAGGGCCCGCCCCCCATCACCCCCCATCACCCCCCCACCCCCCCATCACCGTCCAGGCCGTGCAGGGCCCACCTTCCCATCACCCCCCATCACCCCCCATCACCCCCATCACCTTCCCATCACCCCCCATCACCCCCATCACCTTCCCATCACCCCCATCACCTTCCCATCACCCCCCGCATCACCCCCATCACCCCCATCACCCCCATCACCCCCCATCACCCCCCCATCACCCCCATCACCCCCATCACCCCCATCACCCCCCATCACCTCCCCATCACCCCCCATCACCTCCCCATCACCCCATCACCCCCATCACCCCCCATCACCTCCCCATCACCCCCATCACCCCATCACCCCCCATCACCTCCCCATCACCCCCCCATCACCTCCCCATCACCCCCATCACCCCCATCACCCCATCACCTCCCCATCACCCCACATCACCCCATCACCCCCTATCACCTCCCCATCACCCCCCATCACCCCCATCACCTCCCCATTGGCCCCCCATCACCCCCATCACCCCCCTATCACCCCCCATCACTCCCATCACCCCCCATCACCCCATCACCCCATCACCCCCATCCCCTCCCCATCAGCCCCCCATCACCCCCATCACCTCCCCATCACCCCCATCACCCCATCACCTCCCCATCATCCCCCATCACCCTCCATCACCTCCCCATCAGCCCCCCATCACCCCCATCACCCTCCATCACCTCCCCATCACCCCCCATCACCCCATCACCTCCCCATCACCCCCCATCACCCCCCATCAGCCTCCCATCACCCCCATCAACCCCCATCAGCCCCCCATCACCCCCCATCACCACCCGGGGCACAGGAGGAGAGGCAAGCCCACCACCCCCTCCTGCCAGGAGAGCAGCCTGGGGCGACCCGCAGGAAGGCGGGAGAGCACCAAGGACCCAGGACCGGACTTAATTCATCGATAACAATTAGCACAACTGATTTGGTGACACTTTTGTCTCTATAGCTCCTGGTAAATACCTAAATATACAATTATCTGATTAAGTTAATGATATTTTTTTTAAGAAATAGTGCAAGCAGTTTCACAAGTGTTTCCAAGTTTCTGCAGAACATCAAGAACCATGAGGCACCGCCTCTCAAAGAGTTGACACAGAGGAGAGCCCGCCGGGCAGCTGAGAGCAGCCCCCAGTTTAGAATCAGGTCCTGCGGGGTCTCCCCAGGGCTCCCGGCTCAGGGAACGGAGCCTCCGGGCTGCCCTCACCCCGGAAATGCCAGGCGGCAGGGGACGTGGGCCAAGGGTGATCACCAGGGGCGGGCCCTGTGTCCCCACGGCGGGCTTTGGCCTCTGGGGTCGCTGCCCCACTGCCCGCTGGCAACAAGCAGGCCCTGAGCAGGGGAGCAAGGTCTGGGCGGAGCTTTCCCCTCAGCCCATTGAGCTCCCAGACATGCAAGGCCCTGGGGAAACTGAGGACTGATTGTCCTGAAAGCCCCACACCCCCGAGGGTCTGCTGTCACCTGACCCACTGTCCCGCCTTAGGAAGCTGGAAGGGAGGGGCCGCCTTCGCGAGGGGGGGCCTTGGGCCTCTGGGTCCTCCCTCCAGCCCATCTGTCCAGCGCCTGCTGAAGGACCGGCACGTATTGGGATCTCTAGTCCCAGCAACGCCCTGTGCAGTAGGACTGCGAGCCCCGAGTTCCATGTCATTGAGGAGACTGAGGCCCAGAGACGTACCGCCGTGGGCCCCAGATCGCACGGCAGACCTGCTCAGTCTTACACTCCGCAGGGCCTGAGCCTAGGATGGAGCAGGGCGACCAGGAGCCGGGAGGAGGAGCCCCACCCTTGCACCCGGAGAGGCCTCTTGTGTCCCAGACCCCATCCTTGAACGTCAGACGTGGACCTCGAGCTGCACCACAGGCCCTGTGGGTCACTAGGGACGGACTGCAAACTCAAGGGCCCCGGGCCCAGATGGCAACGCCACCCACGGGAGCTATATGGCTCCCCAGGAACTTCCCGAACAGTCTTGGCTCTTAAGAAAACGGCAGTTCAGGGCGGTGGGGACAGCCCGGGGGCAGCCTCACCCTGGGATCCTGCCCCACTCGAGAGTGCCCGAGGTTCCCGGCGGCTTCCTTCCACTTTGCTCCCTTAGCCCCCGAGGATCTGACCTCTGTGCGCCTCTGTGCACCTGCCTTCCTGCATCTGTAAAGATGGGAACAAAAGCGGTGCTGGCACCACAGAGGCTCGCAGGGGCCGAGTGAGACGAGGGACGCGCGGGGCTTGGCGGGGCAAGCCAGCCTCCTCCGGGGTGGCTCCCGTTAGCGGGGGGTCCTCATCTGGTTGCCCTTTCAGTCTGGGCCTCCCCAAACGGGACCAACGATCCGGGTGTGTGACGTCCGGGAGGGCTCTGCAGGGCGGGGGGGGGGGGGGGTAGACGGGCCGGGGAGGGGGCGTCAGGTGCAGGCGTTGCTGTGGACCGGGGGGCTCTCGTCACCGGAGGATCCTGCACAGACCGGAGCCCGGCTCAGGACCGTCCCGCGGAGCGCGTGTCAGCGGCGGGGCAGCGGGGTATTTGTCCACCAAGTTCCACGTGTCGTTGGTTGAGAGGCACAGGGTCCTTGGGTGGACCGATGGGGACCGCCGGTGAAAGCAGCAGGGGCCTTCCGGGACAGGGGCCTGCCAGCCTCGCTTGTCTTCATCGGTGCCACCGTGGGCCGTGGTGAGGCTCCGGGGTCGGGGGCGCCCGACTCAGCCCTCGCCCCGCCAGGAGGTAGAGAGGAACCCCGCTTTTCCGTAGAATCAGGGCTGAGGACGAGGGGGGTCCCCTTGGCCAGGTAGGGGCCTCCACTAGCCTGGGTGCTGAGGCTTCCTGGAGGAGGGGACACTTCCCTGGCAGAACCGTGAGTCGGGGGCCGTGCTGGGGCCTAGGGGCCTCATCCCTCACGTCCCCGTCCTCCAAAGCTCCTTCTGGCGCTGGCCTCCGTCGCCCGGGGCCTCAGGACCGCGCGGGGTGCAGACCCGGTCCCAGCCCGACACTCACGGGGGGCGTGAGGAGAGAGGGCAGGGCTGCCCGAGGACCCGAGGCGCTGCCCCAGACTAACCAGTGAGACCTTCCCAAAGCTTCCAGAATGCCCGAGAGCTTGTTTTAAGTAGGGACTCAGGCCACTCAGACCTGCTGACTCAGAACATTCCAGAAAGGATGAGCTTCTGCGTTTTCGAGCAAAGCACCCCAGGGTCTGGTCCTGAGGCCTCCGATGGGGTTAAGGACACATCCCTGCTCCCGGCTGAGCACCGGACTTCCCAGGGCCCTCCTGCGGGGGCTTCCCTGCGTCGTCCCTCCCCACCTCGCGCCGGGGAGCCGAGGCCGAACAAGGGGGCCGAGGACGGGGAGGCTGCGAGACCGGCCACCTGGGTCATCCTCGTCACCCCCAGGATGTCCTCACCACCCCCAGGTTGTCCTCGTCACCCCCGGGTCGTCCTCATCACCCCCAGGTCGTCCTTGTCACTCCCAGGTCGTCCTCGTCACCCCCCAGGATGTCCTTGCCACCCCCGGGTCGTCCTCATCACCCCCAGGTCGTCCTCGTCACCCCCGGGTCGTCCCCATCACCCCTGGGTTGTCCTCCTCACCCCCGGGTCATCCTCCTCACCCCCGGGTCATCCTCGTCACCCCCAGGTCATCCTCATCACCCCTGGGACGTCTTCACCATCCCCGGGTCGTCCTCGTCACCCCCAGGTCGTCCTCACCACCCCCAGGAGCCCCGTGGCAGATCCTCCCCATCCCTGCAGGGGTGCGTGGGGCGTTCCTGTGACTGCAGCCGTGACCTCCCCGTTCATTCATATGCTGGATCAGATTTGGGAAATGCGATTAATTGCCTGTTGTTGTGTCTGCTTTAATTATTGTCGTGTTTTCTATGCACTTGACACAACTTAATAAACATCTGGGGAAACAGGATCTTGGCGGGGCCGGGGCGCAGGGGGCGCTGGGCTCTGCACGGCCTGGCAAGTGCTTCCTGCGTGTCCCTCGTGGGGACGTGCACTCACTCTCCGGCTCGTGTCTCCCCCACCCTCCAGTCATTGATTCAGTCGCATGGTCCCTCATTCGCTCAGAAACCTGTTCACTCGTTCGTTCATTCGCGGCCCCGGGAATGCCAGTTGGCACAGCCCTGTGGCCAGTCCAGGAAAGGCGCCAGAAAAGCCACGAAGGTTCCTGCCTTGGAGGAGCGGACAACCTGGCGGCAGAGACAGACGATAAACACACGCGACGCATACAGACAGGGCTAGGACAGTCAGGGAGGACTTCTTGGAGGAGGCAACATTCAACCCCACATCCTGGTTCATTCATTTGCTTATCCGTCCGGTGGGCGGAGCAGGCTCTGTTCCTAGAAAGGGCTGCGATGGGAGGGCTCGGGCCCAGGGCGAGAGGCAACCAGGAGCCAGACCATTACGGGGCGATGGGAGACGTGGTGAAGGGATGAACCAAGTGGGGTGGAAACGGAGAAGATGGGAAAGAGCCGGAAAAGGCTTTCCTGGGGGGAGGGCGGAGGAGGCTTCCTGGGGAGGACGGGCTCGTGGGGGCCGCGCCAGCATCGGCCTAGGGAGCGACCAGCAGGCCCCATTACCCTGCTGGGCACGGGGGACAGGGGCTCTGGTGGCCGCGGCCTCCTGCTTCCTGGGCCACGCCGTAGCCGTCGGGGGGACTCGGTGCGGCTGGGCCTTTGCGAGGGAGCAGGTGTCACCAGCAGAGAAGGGCCCCAGGCAGAGGTCCGGGGGCGGGGGTCAGGGAGCCGGGTCACGGGGCGGGGGCACAACGCTGGGGGCCGGGTCGCCGACCTGCCAGACCTTGGGAGCCCCGAGCCCCGAGCGCGCCCGCGTGGCTTTGCCGTATCCTCACGGCATCGGCACGGTCCCCGCCGGACACACGGGGACCTGGGGGCGCAGACGTGGCGACATCTCCCGGGAGCTAGCGCCAGCGGGGCCAGGAGGGCAGCTCGGGGTTCCCGGCACCCCTCCCCGTCCAGGGACGGCTGGGGGTGCAGGTGTGGGGTGCGGCGGAGAGCTCGGCCGCCCCTCCCCTCGGGCCTCGGCTGCCGCATTCCCCTTCTGCCGACCGAGGCTGGTGTTTTATGAACCCAGAACCGCAGCAAGATTCTCCTATTAATTTATTGGTATTGCTAATTAAACATCATATTCGCAAATGTAAATTTCCTAATGGCCTCCTTTCCATTTCCGAAGCTTCCTTGAAGAGCCTCCTTGTTATGCTCGTCAATTGAAACCAATTAAATCCCGCGATGGGTGGGCTGTGGCTGGCTCCGGGGTCACCCGGGGGCCCCGGGGCCTCTGGACAGGGCCTGGCGGGGCCCTCCCCGGCCTCCAGGGCAAACGGGGCAGGCGGTGCTGGGGACCTGGGGACAGAGAGCCCTTGAGGGCCGCTGCTTCTCCCCGGCACGCCGGGCCCACGGCAGGTCAGGTTCTCCACGTCCCTCGTCCCTGCAGGTGCCCGAGGCTCTGACCAGGAGGAGGGGCGGGGGAAGGAGGGGAGGAGGAGCCAACGGAGCATCGAGGGGCGCATGACAGGCCTTGGAGGGGCCTCCGAGAGGTTTCCAGGCACACCCCTAGTTTGAAAAATGGGGAAACTGAGGCACAAGGGAGGAAGCGACTTGCCCAAGGCCCGCAGAGCCACGAAGTGCGGGAGCCGGGACTTACCCAGAGGCCTGTCTCTGACCCGTTTAAGAATCCAGGAATGGACGCAGAGTTTGCCTAATGGCTGGACCCTGCTACCCCAGCCGGTCACCCCACGGTGTTTGGAACAACGGCCCTTGGCTGGGAACCCCCACCCCGCAAGCTCTGGGCCCCGGAACCCCTGTCTCTGTGATGTGGGGGACAGGCTTTCCCGGGCAGGGCCGCCGGGAGGACCGCCCGACAGGGCGTGTAACGAGTGGCCCGCACAGGGTGGGCCTCCGCGCGGCACAGCCCGCGGGCAGGGGCCGGGGAGCCAGGGGGACCAGGGAAGGCCGTCGGGGTGAGCCGCCCCGCCCGGGCTCGGCCTCGTGTCTGGGAGGATGAGCACTGTTTGCTCAGCACTGACTTCACACGCGGCATCCCTAAGCCCCGCAGCCGGGGAGGGGCTGCCGCCGTGGCTCTCTGTACAGGTGAGGAAACTGAGGCTGGGAATTGAGCTCCCCGGGGGAAGGTCTCCCCGGTGACTGCTCCGCCTGTGTTGAGCAGCGGCAGGAAACTTTAGGGCTGACCGCGGCCCCGTTGGCAGCTCTGAGTCCTGCTCTGCGGATTCTTCGCAGGGAGACCCTGAGGGTGCCCCCCACCAGATGGGGCCCCCGGTCCCCCCGAAATGTGCTGCGGAGGACTAGCGGTGTCTGCAGGCTGCTGGAAGGTGCCGCGTGCACAGGTGGTCGGTGCTGCCCCCTACACCCCAACACCCTCAGGCCAGGGCCCCAGAGACACAGGCAGAGAGGGAAGCTGTGGGTGACTCTGAGTCCGAGGGGGGGCACTGATGAGACCCCGCAGGATGCAGAAACCCCCCTTTGCTTTGTCCCTGGCACCTCCGGATAGAGCTGGGGGGCTAGCTGGCAGGCTGTGGGGATGAGGGGCGCTGCCCAGATGCCAGGAAGCAGCCACCTCACCCCGGCCTCGTGGCCCGACGGCTTTTATGTGCCAGTGTCTTTGGGGGACCAGTGGGTAACCTGAGTGTTCTGGTTGCTGCTTGGGAATCTCCATTAGGGAAAGTTTTAAAAATACACTCTATTGTAGTTTATTATTAATGGTAATGACACAGGGAGCGAGGCTGCCCGTCAGCGCCCTGATGTCCCCACTCCCAGCGAGCTGGAGTTGAGCAGCCGGTGCCGAGAACCCCGCACAGGGCGTGGGCTGGGCTCAGAGCATCCAGATGTTTTCTTTTTTTTTTTCCAGATGTTTTTTTTTAAATTTCTTTTTTTATTGGGGGGAAATACACAGAATACAAAATTTAACACTGTCAGCATTTTTAAAGGACACGAGCAGTGGCATTAACTGCATTAGCAATGTTATGTGACCGTCCAGTTCCAGAACATTTGCATCACCCCAAAATAAACCTCATACCCAGTAAGCGGTCACTCCCATTTCCCCATTCCCCACTAAACTGCCTGCTTCCTCTGTGGATCTCCCTTTGCTGGATTCGCCCCCTCTGTACCCTTAAACGCTGACCCCGCCCCCCTGCTCCTAGTCCCCGGTCACCGTTCTCCTGCGTCTCTGATTCTACTCGTGGAGTCGTGTCTCTACAAATGGAGTCGTGCGCCATCTGGCCTTCTGGGTCTGGCTCTCACTGAGCATCGCGTTTCCGGGCTCATCCATGCCACGGCCAGGACCGCATTCCGGTTTATAGCAGAATAATATTCCGTTGCATGCATGTACCGCGCTCTGTCCATCCACCATCCATCCTCCACCATCCATCCATCCACCATCCATCCATCCATCCACCATCCACCATCCGTCCATCCATCCACCATCCACCATCCGTCCATCCATCCACCATCCACCATCCATCCATCCACCATCCATTAATCATCCACCATCCACAATCCATCCATCCCATCCATCCACCATCCACCATCCATCCAACCACCATCCATCCATTCACCATCCATCCATCCACCATCCATCCATCCATCCACCAACCACCATCCATCCATTCACCATCCATCCATTCACCATCCATCCATTCACCATCCACCATCTATCCATCCATCCATCCACCATCCATCCACCATCCACCGTCTATCCACCCACCATCCATCCACCATCCACCATCCATCCATCCATCCACCATCCATCCACCATCCACCATCCATCCATCTACCATCCATCCATTCACCATCCACCATCCATCCTCTACCATCCATCCATCCACCATCCATCCACCATCCACCATCCATCCATCCACCATCCACCATCCGTCCATCCATCCACCATCCATCCACCATCCATCCATCCACCATCCATCCATCCATCCATCCACCATCCACCATCCATCCATCCTCCATCCATCCACCATCCACCATCCATCCATTCACCATCCATCCATTCACCATCCATCCATTCACCATCCACCATCCACCATCCATCCACCATCCATCAATTCACCATCCATCCATTCACCATCCACCATCCATCCATCCACCATCCATCCACCATCCACCATCCATCCATCCATCCATCCACCATCCACCATCCATCCATCCATCCACCATCCACCATCCACCATCCGTCCATCCATCCACCATCCACCATCCATCCACCATCCATCCATCCACCATCCATCCATCCATCCATCCACCATCCACAATCCATCCATCCTCCATCCATCCACCATCCACCATCCATCCATCCACCATCCATCCATTCACCATCCATCCATTCACCATCCACCATCCACCATCCATCCACCATCCATCAATTCACCATCCATCCATTCATCATCCACCATCCATCCATCCACCATCCATCCACCAACCACCATCCATCCATCCATCCATCCATCCACCATCCACCATCCATCCATCCATCCACCATCCACCATCCATCCATCCATCCACCATCCACCATCCATCCATCTACCATCCATCCATTCACCATCCATCCATCCACTATCCATCCACCATCCACCATCCATCCATCCACCATCCACCATCCACCATCCATCCATCCACTATCCATCCACCATCCACCATCCATCCATCCACCATCCACCATCCATCCATCCACCATCCATCCACCATCCATCCATCCACTATCCATCCACCATCCACCATCCACCATCCATCCATCCATCCACCATCCACCATCCATCCATCCATCCATCCGCCATCCATCCACCATCCACCGTCTATCCACCCACCATCCATCCACCATCCATCCATCCAACCACCATCCATCCATCCTTTCATCCACCATCCATTAATCATCCACCATCCACCATCTCCATCCATCCATCCACCATCCACCATCCATCCATCCATCCATCCATCCATCCATCATCCACTATCCATCCACCATCCATCCACCATCCATCCATCCACCATCCATCCATCCACCATCCACCATCTATCCATCCATCCATCCACCATCCATCCACCATCCACCGTCTATCCACCCACCATCCATCCACCATCCACCATCCATCCATCCATCCATCCATCCATCCATCCATCCATCCGTGGACATTTGGGCTGTTCCCACTTTTCAGCTACTGTGAATAATGCAGCTATGAGGTGTCCAGATCTTGAGTGTTTGCTTATCTTGATTCTGAGCAGGGAGATGTCTTGATTCTGGGACACAAGTATCTTGAGAACAGATACCTGTGTATGCTGGATATGAGAGTGTCTGGGTGCTGGACAGGAAGGTATGAGGGATCCCAGACTTCAAAATCCCAGCTCTGGGGCCGAAAGACCACCCAGGTGCCCACATTAGGTAGGTAGACTGCCACAGGGTCCAGTCCTAACCCCAAGGGGGACTATCTGCAGCTTGAAAAGGTACCAGTTTGGGGCGCCTGGCTGGCTCAGCTGGTAGAACATTGGACTCTCGATCTCAGGGTCATGAGGTTGAACCTCATGCGGGGTGTAGAATTGTTTTTTTTTTTTTTTTAAGATGAGAGTTCGGGCAGCCCCTATGGCGCAGCTGTTTAGAGCCGCCTGCAGCCTGGGGTGTGATCCTGGAGGCCTGGGATCGAGTCCCACATCGGGTTTCCGGCATGGAGCCTGCTTCTCCCTCTGCCTATGTCTCTGCCTCTCTCTCTCTCTCTCTCTGTGTATCTCAATAAATAAGTAAAATCTTTTAAAATATATATAAATAAAGATGAGAGTTCTTTAAGGTGAGGGGAAGAGGGGCCGAGGAGCACTGTGGGAGGGTGGGGGCCTGGTAAGAGAAACCTCTGAGGGCCCTCTGTGGGCTGGCACACAGGCGGGGTCTCCCCCCCTCGGCAGAACCTTGCGGCACAGATCATGGAACACACGTCGGAGAGAGACAGGCCTTGCTATCGTCCAGTTCAAGTGCCCCACCCACAACATTTTAGACACAGGGAAACTGAGGCCAGGGAAAAGAAACAACACCTTCATTAGTGTCACCCTCCTAGCTATCACTGGCTGGCCCGTCCCCTGGAACTGCAGTCAGCAGGGGCTCCCTTACTCCTCGCTCAGTGAAGGGCACTCTAGTGTTACTCCCATTTTGCAGATGAGAACGTGAAGGCTCAGAGAAGTAAACCCATTATCCAAATTGTAGGGAAGGGGCACCTGGGGGGCTCCACAGTTGGACGTCTGCCTTCTGCCAGGGCGTGACCCCGGGGTCCTGGGATCAAGCTCTGCATCGGGCTCCCCGTATGGAGCCTGCTTCTCCCTCTGCCTGTGTCTCTGCCTCTCTCTCTGGGTCTCTTATGAATAAATAAATAAATCTTTAAAAATAAAAATAGGGATCCCTGGGTGGCGCAGCGGTTTAGTGCCTGCCTTTGGCCCAGGGCGCGATCCTGGAGACCCAGGATCGAATCCCACGTCGGGCTCCCGGTGCATGGAGCCTGCTTCTCCCTCTGCCTGTGTCTCTGCCCCTCTCTCTCTCTCACTGTGTGCCTATCATAAATAAATAAAAAATTTAAAAAAAATAAAAAAATAAAAAAATAAAAATAAAAATAAAAATAAATAAGTACATACATGGTAGGGAAGGGGTGGAAATTCTCAGGTGTCCCAAAGGGAACCAGAGGTTTTCTGGCTAATTCCACGCCACTGCAGCCAGTGACAACGGTCCTCGAGGTTGGCCCTGAGTCGTCCTCGGCCGCTGGGTGCAGCCCGTCGCAGCCCCTGCTGGCGCCCCGGCTCCCAGCCCAGCCCCTTGGCAAGCGTCGCCCCCCGGCCTCAGCGTGCGCACCTGTAGAGGGGAGAGTCTCACCGACGCCGCGCAGGGCTGTCCAAGAGTCGGGGAGGCCATGCGTGGGGGCTCGGCGCGGGGAGAGCCCAAGGCCGAAGCCGAGCGAGCGCACCTGCCTACGTTGCCTACGTGGCGTCTGGCCTCCCCGCAGGCCCCGCGGGGACGAGAGGGGGCGAGGGAGCATCGGAGCAGAGAGCGGGGAGCTGGGACGGGCCCCTGGGAGTCACAGCCGAGGAGGAGCGGCTCGCGGTCTCCCCGGGATAATCGGGGAGGACACCACCTTAATTCCACCTCCATCAGACCTCCGCCAGAAGACACGACCCTTTCACCTCATCAATATTCAAGAGCTTAACAAAAAAAGCTATAACTAGGGAAGTCAGAAATAATGGAATGCAGTATTGATTATTTTATGGTGCGATTAGGGGTAATTACATCTCTCAAATTTTATTTTAATGTTACTTTCTACTACTTTTAGCCTTTTAAAATTATCCCAAACATTCCCATTTAATGGAACACACATGCCTTCAATTTCAATGTGAAATACTTTTTTTCTGCTAAAGTGTGACCTCAATATATTTGAAAACATAAATTACACCATGTATAAACCATAAAAAATGAATGATGAATTTAATTCTGGTGAAGCGTGAGGGATTGAGGAGGCAGGCGGGTGGAGGTGCTGTTTATCCAGTGCGGAGGGGACAGTCAGAGGCAGGAGGGGGCAGCGGGGGCCAGAGGGGCGGCCTGGCCTTCGGGGTCACCGGAACGGGGCTCAGAGCTCTCGGGACACGGGTCTGGGAGGGACTCGGGGACTGTGCCTGCCCCAGCACCTGCCAAGCTCCCCTTGGGGACCGCGGCCAATTCCTCTGCACGCCTCCCCCCGCCCCCCAGGGGGGCATTTTCCAAAACACTGGCTGCGTCGTGGTCATCGTGGTCGGGCTTCGTCCCGTCTCTGTCCCCGCGGGCAGCGAGCGCGGTGGCTCAGTGGGTTGGTCCACTAGACGGAGGAGCGAACGAAGGCTGCGGGGTCTCCCCTCGGGGAGCTGGGCGGGCAGGTGCCATGGCGCTGGGGCAGCCGCCAGCCAGGCGGGGCCTCGGGCTGTCCCAGGGAAGAGCCTCTGTCACTGCCCGTGTCCCCACGGCCATCTGGGCAGTGAGAAATGGCTGAGGACACAGGCTCTGGGGCCACAGGGCCCCGAGTCCGAGTCCTGACTTGGTTCAGGAACGCTGTGAGGACTCTACCCGTGCCAGGGCCCTAGCGGGCGTCTCTATTCTTCCCTGGTGCGGGCGCTGGGGGGAGGGGGCGGCCTGGCGGGGGGGGGGGGGGGCTTTCCCCGAGCCCCAGGGCAGGGCCCCTGCACCTTCCTTCTGGGCCTCCCTGGCTCTGGCACCTCCCTCTTGACCTGTCCTCGGGTGACTGGCAGCTCGCCACCTGGGGACCCTCTGCACCCCCACGTCCACCCTGGGCCGCTCTCCTGTCCCTTGTGACACCTCCGGCCAAGGGCAGTTGTGGGAAGTGGGGAGCAGCGGATGAATGAGTAGCTCTCGGCAGCTGTGACCCAGCCGCCTGTCCCAAGGGTCACCTGGGGCGCCCCCAGCTCAGCAAGGCAGGTGCCTAGGGTGAGCCCCCTGCTCCCAGCGCTGGTTGCCGGGCGGCCCCTGCTATTCCTGCGACCTCCGCCTAGGCCTCTTCTGGCCTCCCTCCGGCTCTGCCTCAAGCTCCTCACCTGGGGGGGTCCAGGCTCGTCCTTGGCTGACACGCGGGGCTCGGCTACACCAGCGCCGCCCCGCACAAACATCACACAGGCCTCTTAGACCGCGAAGCAGCTTTTTGGTAGCCACATTTCTTTTTTAGGTGAAAAAAAAAAAAAAAGGTGAAATTAATGTAAATTCTGTATTTTATCTGACCGAATATATCCAAAATAGCGTCATTTCCACTTATCAATAGAAAACAATCATTAATAAGCTGTTTCATTCCTTCTTCCCCGCCATCCTTCGCCTTTGGACTCCGGGGAGTGGGCTACGCCGAGGGCTCGTGCGGGGCTCTGCGCTGGGGGCTCAGGGCGCAGCTGCCAAGCTCCAGCCCAGGCCCAGGCCGCTCACTGCACGGGAGCACGGGGTGGGGGGTGGTGGCAAGAGGCTTGGGGGGGTCCAGTCGGCCCACTGCCGCTGCCTCGTAGGCGGCTCCCGGCTGCCCCTGTAGACAGTGACTCCCCCCCACCCCTGTAGACGGCGGCTCCCCCCTGCCCCTGTAGACGGCGGCTCCCCCCTGCCCCTGTAGACGGTGGCTCCCCCACCCTATAGACGGCAGCTCCGGCCCCCACGCTCAGATCAAGCCCCCCACGTGGCCCTGCTCCTCTCCTCCCTCGCGCACCCAACCTATCAGCAAATCCTGCTTATCTTCAAAACACGTCCGTCCAGACTCGGACTCTTCCCTCCCCCAAGCCCCAGGCTGGCCCAGCTGGTAACCGCAGGCACCACCCGGCTCTGGCGCCCACGATCTATGCTCCCCCAGCCCCCACACTGGTCTGGTTAAAGCAGAAAGTGGCCCCTGTCACTCTGCTGTTCACAGTCCTCCAAAGCCTGCCGGTCCCTCAGGGTGAAAGTTCAAGTCCATATATTAGAGCTCAAAACCCACAACCATGCTCCTGCCTCAGGGCCTTTGCCCGGCCCACTCCCGGAGCTCAGATGGCCCTTCAGATGTCTGCAAGGCCAACGCCCTCGTCGCCTTTGAGTTTTAACTGAAATATCACCTTTAAAAAAAAAAAAGATTTTATTTATGTATTTATTCATGAGAAAGAGGGAGAGAGGCAGAGACACAGGCAGAGGTAGCAGCAGGCTCCCTGCGGGGACCCCAACGTGGGACTCCAGGGGTCACGCCCTGAGCCCAAGGCCGATGCTCAACCGCTGAACCACCCGGACGTCCCTGAAATATCACCTTTTCATTGACGTCCTTCCAGTCCTTTCTATTTTAAATCGCCCTTTCTCTCCCCACCCCCTACCCTTCCTTTATCTCTCATAGACTATAGAACTTACCTATTTATTTCATTGATTGACTGCCTCTCTCACCAGTCAGCTCCACGAGGCCACAGGGTTTTGTCCCTTTTGTCCCTTTGTCTGTTCTGGTCACTGCTCCACTCCAGCGTCCACGTGCATGGTGCCGGCCCGTGTTCAGCATTCACAAATATTTGATGGATAAATGACTAAATAGTCACCACCAAACGGATAGCAGTTTGTGCAAACCAGGACCGTTTGTGCAAATCTGTTTGTTTAAAATGTCACCTTTATCATAAGCTGAACTTCCATCTAAACACGGACCTGTCTCTTGCCACTGATCAATCTACTTGATCTCATCCTAATACTACACTATTGCTTATTGCTATTGGTCTTTTTTTTTTTCTTAAGTAATCTCTATGCCCAACGTGGGGCTTGAACTCACGACCCTGAAATCAAGAGCTGTACCCTCTACTGACTGAGCCAGCCAGGGCTCCTCCAATACCACACTATTCTAATTACTATGACCCAAGTAATTTAAGTACTATGACCCAAAATACGTATTTTGGCAGCTATTCCACTATTTACTTTTGAATTTTTTTAAATTGTGCATTCTCTTTTTCATATGAACTCTGACACATTGAATAAAAATTTACATTGGGAACTTCATTGAGATGGCAGTAGTTTAATTAATTTAAGAAGAATTTATTTATTTTTTTAAGAAGAATTTATTTTATTTCACTGTTATCATCACACCCAAAATATATCTCTCCATTAATTTTTTTAATTTTTAACTTTTTTATTTTTTTAAATATTTTATTTATTTATTCATGAGAGACACACAGAGAGAGAGGCAGAGACACAGGCAGAGGGAGAAGCAGGCTCCATGCAGGGAGCCCGACGTGGGACTCCACCCCGAGTCTCCAGGATCATGCCCTAGGCAGGCACTAAACCCCTGAGCCACCCAGGGATCCCCTAATTTTTTAATTTTTTAAAAAATATTTTATTTATTTTTTCATGAGAGACACAGAGAGAGAGGCAGAGGCACAGGCAGAGGGAGAAGCAGGCTCCCCGCAGGGAGCCGGATGCAAGACTCCATCCTGGATCCCGGGATCATGAGCCGAGCTGGAGGCAGGTGCCCAACCGCTGAGCCACCCAGGCGTCCCTCCTTTTATTTTTTAATATGAACATATTAGAGGAAAGTATTTCCACAACCTTGGGGTAGGAAAAATAAGACACAAAATCCAGGAGCCCAAAAGGAGGAGGGTTGTCCTCTTTTTATGATATCAAATTTTAACATTTCTGTTTGACTAAAGACCAGGCTATGAGAAAAATAACCCACACCCAGACTATATAAGTCTGAATTTCCACTTCTGGGGCTTACAAAAACCACCTCATTCGGTGCACAAAGATGTAAAGATATTTACCTCTTTCGTAAGAGAAAACATTTCTGAAAACCATGTATGTCCATCCATCGGAAATGGGGTAAATACTTACTGCGCGGCCACACTAGGAAACCTTGAACAGCGACTGAAACACAGCGGGGGGCACCTGGGCGGCTCAGGGCTTCGCATCTGACTCTTGATTTCAGCTCAGGTCATGATCTCGGGGTCGTGAGACCGAGCCCCGGGTTGGGCCCCATGCCGGGTGTGGGGCCTGCTGAAGGTTTTTTCTCTCCCTCTCCCTCTGCCCACCCCCCCACACTCTAAAACAGTAATAATAATAAATCTAAAAAAAGTAGTGAGGCCAATCTATAACGATCCCGGACAGATCTCCAGACCTGCCGCCCCACACAGACACCGGTCCGCACGGGGCTGTGATGCCGTCTTGTTAGAAGATAATTAAGACTTTTCAAAAAGGGGCAAAGGGTTTGAACAGACATTTCTTCGAGAAGATACACAAACGTCCAAAAGGCAAGTGAAAAGGTGTTCGCCGTCTTTAGCCTCAGGGACGAGCTCGTCCAAACCTCGGTGAGGAACCACTCCACACGCCCCCGGGAACCTATAATCAAAACGACAGATCACTGGGGGCGCCGGGGGGCCCAGCGGTTGGGCGTCTGCCTTCGGCTCAGGGCGTGACCCCGGGTCCTGGGATCGAGTCCCGCGTCGGGCTCCTGCATGGAGCCTGCGTCTCCCTCTGCCTGGGTCTCTGCCTCTCTCTCTGTCTCTCATGAATAAATAAATAAAATCTTTAAAAGAAAAGATAATACAAGTGTTGGTGAAGACGCGGAGCCCGGCCCGTGGAGCCGCTCGGGAAACAGCCCAGCAGTTCCTCAAAGGGCCGGATATGGGGCCTAGAGAGCAGAATAGTCCGTGGAAAAGCCCAACACAGGACACCGCCTGTCGTGGGGTTCCATTTACACGAAGGATCCGGAATAGGCAAATCCGCAGAGACCAAGAGATTAGAGCTTGCCGAGGGCTGGGGAAATCCAGGATGGAGAGCTGAGCCCGGTGGGTGCAGGGATTCGTTGAGGGGTGAGGAGAATGTTCCAGAAGGATGTGGTGATGGTCGCACAACTCCAATGTACCGGAAACCGTTGACTTGGACGCTGTGCACGGGTGAACTGTATGGTACGTAAAGGATCCAAACGCCAATTAAGGTGCTCGCCCGCCGCCCTCTTACTGCTTGGGGTAGGAGGGTCCGCGAACCCGCGTCAGGCTCCCTGCCGTCAGGAGCAACCCCAGGCGGACAAACCACCACTGCTTCCTTCTATTTTATTTTTAAAGATTTTAAGTAATCTCTACACTGAACGTGGGGCTGGAACCCACAACCGGAGACCGAGAGCCCTGCATGCCGCGGACCGGGCCAGCCAGGCTCCCCGAAACACCAACATTTTAAACAAAACGGGACCCTCTTCCTGACGTTTCCTCTGCTGCAGGGTCCAGCTCAGCTCCGCTCGGCAGTTACGGACCCTGCGTTTAAGGTGTTGGTATTTGGAATCCGGGATCCCTGGGTGGCGCAGCGGTTTGGCGCCTGCCTTTGGCCCAGGGCGCGATCCTGGAGACCCGGGATCGAATCCCACTTCGGGCTCCTGGTGCATGGAGCCTGTTTCTCCCTCTGCCTATGTCTCTGCCTCTCTCTCTCACTGTGTGCCTATCACAAATAAAAATAAAATTTAAAAAAATAAAATAAAAAATTTGATATTTGGAATCCCCGGGGCCCAGCAGTTTAGCGCCGCCTCCAGCCCGGGGCCTCATCCTGGAGCCTCAGGATTGGGTTCGAGTCCCGCGTCGGGCTCCCTGCATGGAGCCGGCTTCTTCCTCGGCCTGTGTCTCTGCCTCCCTCTCCCTCTGTGTCTTTGATGAATGAATAAATGAATAAAATCTTAATAAAATAAAATAAAATACTGATATTTTGTTCACCGCAGACTTCTTTGCATTAGGTCTCTTTCTGAAAATATTGCATGAAAGTGTTATTTTTATCTTGATTTCTGAGGAATTTGTGGGGGGACGCTCCTCAAGTTTGGGCTGAATGCTTCATGAGCCCCACCCTGGTCTCCCTGGCCTTGGCTTTGTCCACCTGGGACTCCCGGGCTCCCAGCGGGGAGAGGGCTTGTGAAGGAGAGCCCCAGGCGGGGGTGGGGGGCAGGAGGCCGCAGTGTCACCCGCCAGGGTAGCTGACCAGTCCTGGTCCTCCCCAAGGCCTGGATGGAGAGACAGAGACGTGGAGTGGAGTGGGAGGCCTGGGGCCCATGGTGGAGGGTGGAGGGCACAGGGCAGGGGAGGGACAGAGGCAGGGGAGGACGGAGGGAGACAGGGCAGGGGCAGGGGCAAGGGCAGGGGAGGAGGGGGACAGGGCAGGCAGGGGAGGAGAGGGGACAGGGCAAAGGAGGCAGGAGCAGGGGGGGGGATGGGGCAGGGGAGGGGCCAGAGGCTGCAGACAGTGGCACAGAGGAGCCCCTGACCTGGGCGCCCCCTCCCCGCCTGGGCCACGGCCACCCTGAGCCCCCGAACCCCGGATCTCCGGGCAGAGGCGCCAGGGAGGGCCCGGGGAAGGGCGCCGGGGGGGAGAGGCGCTCGGGCCCTGCATATCGATCGGGGCCGGGGTCAGCGCGGGGGCACCAGCTGCCTGCTGGCAGGGACGCTCCCCTTCCCCTGCGGCGGGTGGGCCAGAGGGCGCTGCCCAGGATGCGGGACCCCCCACCGCCACCCCCCCCACCCCTCCCCCACCCCCTCCCTTCCCCCAGGCCCTCACAGGGACCCCGCCCCCCAGGCCTTCCTGAGCCCCACGCGCCCCCAGACCTGCTGGGTTCCCCCTGCGCTTCTCATCGACCCCTGGCTCCCCAGCTGGTACTGGGGACCCCGGTGGCTCCCCCCAGCTGGTCCCGAGCCCTTGGGGGCCCTCCCGGCCTCACTGCCTGGGCCAGCCCCGCGCTCGTGTCCGGGAGCATCTCCCACCAACACTAGTGGGAGGAGGCGGGTGCGGAGCCACAGCCCTTGGCCGAGGAGCTCTGACCCCTCTGCTCCTCTGAGCCTGGGGAGGCTGTTGGGCTCTGAGGGTAGGTGGTCTAGGCCACCTAATAGCTGTGCGACCTTGGGCAGACTGTTTGACCTCTCTGGGCCTCTGTTTCCCCATCTGCAGCACCATCCAGGGGTGAATCCCAATTCCTGCCCCCCACCCCCACCCCAGGGATTAGTGCCCAGGCTAGGAAGGGGCGTGGAAACCCCATAAGGCTTCTCCCCGGGGGCATGAGATGCTCCAATGAGGGTGGGGTGTGCAGGGAGAGTGGGAACGGGCCATCCCCACGGGCTGCTGCTGGCGGCCCTCTGTGCCCAGAACTTTCCTGCCTTCAGGCTCTTTCTCAGCTTCTCCGTTGTGGCGCCCATCAGCCCTCCTCGAGCCCGGGTGCCCGCCACCCCCCCCACCCCACACCTTGGTCCGAGCAACGAGCCTCCTCCTCTCCAGTCCCCCCACCCCGTCCTCTGGAGCCGAGGCCCCGCGGCCGCTCTGCTGCAGACACCGTGAGGCTAACCCCCGTGGTCACTTGTCAGCTCTCAGCCCTCCCGGGGTCGGGGTCCCCTGGTCCCCTGGGAAGCCTCTTACTTGGCGGTCCTGCCCCTTTCCCGGCCGCTGCTCTGGTCTCCACCAGCCAGAGGCCCGGGGCGCGTCCTCCCCAGGTAGCTCCCCCCTCGGTGACGCCCCAGCGCCCGGCACTTCCACACGGTGTCCGGGACACCCCCGGCTCTGCGTCTCCAGCTCAGACCTCCCTCCGCAGCGCCCCGCTCGCCAATAACCTGTTTCCCTAAGAAAATAGGTGAGTTCCTCAAGAAGGTGTCCTGCCGAGTTATGGGGGGGGCCTTGTGGAAGGAAGGCTGAAGGCGCTGCCCCCCACCCCCCGGGGCCCAGCTGGCCCTTGTGGGAAGGACGGCCCAGGCCGCGGGGGAGCGGGGAGCCGCGGCGAGCGCAGCGCGGGCTGATCGGTAGCCCCCAGCTTAACCTCACATGAATGGCAGCTCCATAAATCAGACTTCTTGTTAAATCTGCAGCCAAAGCATATGTATCCCGTTAGGAAGCAGGGAAGCTTCTGGAGCGTGGCTGTGCCCCCTCGCTCACCCCTCAGCCGGGCCCAGATCTGCCGGGGTTTCCAGGGAGCGGCGGCCGGCGGGGCCAGGCTCGGGGCCGTCGGGGCGGGAGTTAGGCCCGAAAGCCCGGGGACCCCGGAGCAGTCCCGCCGCCAAGGCCTCTGGGCCTCGGGGAGGAACCGGGCGCCCGGGGGCTCCGTCCAGGCGGCGTCTGGCTCTTGATCGTCCGCTCGGCCCGGATCGCAGGCCCGGACTCAGCCGTCAGCCGGGCTCCTGCAGGGGGGGTCTGCTTGGCGACTCTCTCCCTCGCCCCCCGCCCCCCGCCTCCCACTCTGTCTCTTTCTCTAAAATCAATGAACACGTCTTTTAAAAATAATAACCGACACCAGAACCTCATGTCTCAGTACAACCAACGTTTATTTCGGGTGCGACGTGTCCCGCAGCAGTGCAGGGCTCCGGGGGTGACCACCCCGGCCGGCGCAGGTCCCACGGCGGGGCACAGGGGCGGGGGGCGAGGAGGCCGCCAGAGTCCCAGGCCGCACTCGCCCTCGGGGGCCGCGGTCCCCCGTCCCCCTCCCGCAGGCCCCGGGGCGTCTGCTCCGCACCCAGCGGCGGCTCACCTGTCCACACCGCGCTGCACCCGGCTCCCGGGGAGACAGTCCTGAACCCTCACCCCGAGCCGAGCCTCTGTGACTCCTGTGCTCTCCGCTTCACACACCACATCGGGAGGGAAACCGCTCCCCCCCCCCGCCCCTGTTTTCCCCACGCGCCCACCAGGGCTGAGCCGACATCTGCGCCTCCACCGTCCGGAGGGGCTCCCGGCGCTGCCTTTGCCCCTGACGAGGCTCCCCACGCGCCCGCCCCAGGGATCCCGTCCCCTGCAGGCCTGCGCTGCGAGGGTCACATCCCGGTCTGCTCCCACACCCTCCGTGGCTCCCACCTCTCTGGGAGAAAAGTCCGAGTCCTCACGGCGGCCCCTGGACCCCTGGGCTCAGACCCTCCGTGACTCGTCGGAAGTCACCTCCTCCCACGCTCCGGCCTCCCTGGCCTCCGTGCTGCCCCTCTCCCGGTCAGCCCACGGCTGCCTCAGGGCCTTGGCACCTGCACCTCGTTCTACCGTCTCTGCTCAGGGGTCAGTCCTTCCCTGACCCCTGACCCCCACGTCTTAAATCGCACACCCACCCCTGCATTTCTCCTCTGTTTCCTTCTTGCAGGGAGACGTCCCACTCTCTAACCGTCTAGGATTCCCCTGGTTGTGTTTACCGTGTCTCTCCCCAGGTGGAGTGTAGGGCAGAGCCGTTCATACCTGCCACCTGGAAGAGAGCCTGGCACGCAGTAGGTGCACCGAGGAACTTTCGTAGGACGAGACGAGCAAACCAAAGCATGGGTGGCACAGTGGCCAGGAGCTCGGCCTTGGGACCCAGCTTTGCCACTTACTACCGTGGAATTTGAAGCAGTTCGCTCAGCGTCCCGGCTGTGGGGCCGCGCACCCCGAGAGCCCCTGCCACGCGCAGCTGAGCATCGCCACGCAGGGAGGAGCCGATTTCCTTTAAAATTTTATTCTCGGGATCCCTGGGTGGCGCAGCGGTTTGGCACCTGCCTTTGGCCCAGGGCGCGATCCTGGAGACCCGGGATCGAATCCCACGTCGGGCTCCCAGTGCATGGAGCCTGCTTCTCCCTCTGCCTGTGTCTCTGCCTCTCTCTCTCTCTCTGTGACTATCATAAATAAATAAAAATAAAAAAAATTAAAAAAAAAAATTTTATTCTCCTAAGTCCTCGCCTCCCGCAGTGCCGGCCCCGGGTGCCCGGAGTCAGGGGCTTCCTGGGCTCTGCTGGCCGCCCTGGCGCCCGGGGGCAGGGGCCCCATCATGACTCTTTCCTCGGATTTGGTTCGGAAAAAAGAAATTCCTGCTCCTCGTCATCACGCACGCCGGGTCCTGCCGGGGGCTGCGCGGTCCCTCCTGCCCCGCGTCTTCCGGGGGCGACCTGCGTGGGTGCTCGCTGTTTGGGTGTGATGCCCCGAGGCCTGGCCCTGTGCACACGTGAGTGCGTGTCGGTGGGTGGACGTGTGTCGAGGCGGACGGGGGATCTAGGGCCACTAGGAGCCTTTGTAAGACGCCCGAGCTCACGAGTGTGAACACAGGGAAACGGGCACGGGTTTGAGCATGTCGTGCGCCCGTGGCTCCCCGATGCCTGAGCTCCCTCCTCCCCCAGCGGCCCCTGGTGAGCTCCGTGGGTCTCCGGGTCTCGGGGCCGCAGTCCCAGCCGTTCCGGGGCCTGCTCGGGGCCATGGGGCAGATGCTCCCGGCCCCAGGAGTCGCCGCAGAACTCAGGCCATGCAAGGGACAGCCGGGGCATCCCCCTCCCCGAGCCAGGCGGCCGCTCTGGGGGAACGGCTGAGGCCTGAGGGGGCCCCTCCCCCCGCGTTGCCGGACCCCAGGGCCCCCCGCCCCCCACAACGAGGGAACACCTCGCGCCCCGCCCAGGGAGACCTAGCTTTGACTCACAGCC
Organism: Canis lupus dingo; assembly: GCF_003254725.2. NCBI lineage: Eukaryota > Metazoa > Chordata > Mammalia > Carnivora > Canidae > Canis > Canis lupus. The sequence goes on along the minus strand of NC_064244.1, from coordinate 83,714,477 downwards.
ACGAACAAATGGAGTGAGGACCCCTGGCGCCCCACACCCCTCCCCGGTGGCCGCTCTTCCTGAAAATCAATCATCCTGCCGCCTCGTTTGCGGGAAGCGGGGGCAGGCAGGAGGGCTCTTGGGGCACCCGCTCCCCCGGGGTCTGCCGGTGCGGGCGGAGGACGGGGCGGCCACCCCAGCACACCCCATCCCAAGTCCTAGGCTCATTCCCTGGGGCCGGGCCCTGAGCTGGGCGCATGGAGTGGGCGCGGGTCAGGCCGGGGGCGCCGCCAAGGGTGCAGTGGAGGCAGCTGGACCCCGCACGGCCCCCAGGAGGCTGGGGCTGGGGGGCAGGCCATGCAGCCCCCCAAGTGGAAAGCTGGACCCGATTCCTTCCTCCTCGTGCTCAGGAGCCCCCCACACCCCACAGGCCTCCAGGAGCCGGGTGTTAGGGTGCGGGCCTCGCAGGGGGCAGGGCAGGGCGCCAAGGGCGACGGACAGCCCCAGGCACCTGCTCCGGGCCTCGCCCCTGCATCCACCACTAAGAGCCGTCTGCCCACCGGAGGGGTGACCTCCGCGGCCCCCCTTGTCACGGGAAGTGCCCCCCGTTGGGACGCAGGTGCAGGGGCAGCGTGTCCGGTGAGGGCGGCAGGGAGCAGGGGCCGCCGGGTCACCTGCCTGAACACAGGAGTGAAGGCAAAGGGTCGGGGCAGGCGCCCCGGAGGCGCAGGGCGAGGGGCCCAGTGTGCAGAGAGCGTGGGGGGCTGGCGTGGGCGCAGGAGGACCGTCTCCCGGGAGACTGCGTTCTCGTGGGAAGAGCACTAGACCAGGAGTCCTACAGCCCGTGTAGAGCCCTGGCTCCTGCACTGGCTCGCCCGGCAAGCTGTGGCTCCTCCCCGGGCCTCTACTTCTCCTTCTGTAAAATGGAGTTAATAACCCCTGCCCTGCCCTGCCCTGCGGGACGTTGTAGGGAGCGAACCAGTGCTACTGGCTCCGACAGTTCTGGAAACCGCGGGAGCCCTGGGCCGGCTGCCCTCCCTCCAACGTCTCTGCCCCCCCGGGGGGACCCCAGCTGGACCCGGGTGCTGAGGCCGCGGGCTCGCCGGCTGGGAGTAGCAGAGCCGCACGCTTGCCCCCCGCCCCCCACCCCCCCAGGCTCCGAGCTGCTGGGCGCTGGGGCGGAGGTGGGGACCGAGCCGCAGCCGGGAAGCACGGAACGGAGCCGCCTCCACCCTCCCCGGGCCAGGCCGCCAGCGTGGATACGTGGATCCGTGGATACGAGCCGGTGTGAACTAATTTGATGGTGCTGATAAAGGCTGGGCCGCCTGGGGCCCCTGAGCCCCACCCAGCACCCTCCGCCCTCCCGATAACATCGGGGCTGAGCTGTCCCGGCTCCCCATTCTCGGGTGACGAAATCCCCACCCGGCTCAGTAGGGCTGGCGAGCTCTGCAGTTACCAAATCGCGGTAATTGAGATTAATTTGGGCGCTTGATTGGGTCAGCCCTCACAGGCACCCATTAATTAGTGGGGGAAGCTCTAACCCCAACAGCTGGGAGCTGCGCCCAGCAGGGCCGGCCGCTCCCTGGTCAGGGGCTGGTGCGGGGGGGGGGGGGGGTACGGGGCAGCTCCTCCCGCAGCCCCTCCCTCTCAGCGCGGCCTCCCCTGCCCCTCTGAGCCAGGCCCTGAGGGGGCTCTGGGTCTCCAAGGGTTAAAGGGCTCATTACAGGGGTGGGGAGCGTGTGTAGGGGGTGCTCAGAGGCTTCTTGGACATCAAACGGCTCTTGCAAAACTTCCAGATGAGTTAAGTGCAAATGAATTTGAAACAGACAATGAAGTTCCCTTTAGAGACACCTGGGCAGAAAAAATGAAGGGAACAGTGCCCCAGGGAGAGCTCATTTGGGGATTTTTTTTTTTTCCTGAACCCAAAACACAGGGAAAAACAAACCCACCCGTCTACACCCGGTGCCAGAGGCGGGCTGGCGCGCCCCGACTCGGCGCTGGACTGGCAGGGGGCTGGGCTTGGGGCTCGGGGCCCCCAGCAGGTACGTGAGGCGAGAGCCCCAATCGGAAGGGCCGGTCCCCTCGTGGGGGGCCTGCGGCCCCGGGATGGAGCGGGGCCCAGCTCACCGGGCGGACCAGGACCCTGGGTGTGGGCGCCCAGACCGAGGCCGCGGGACGTGGGGCGGGCGGGGGCAGAGGGGCACGGGGGGCAGCGGGCAGGGCTCCCTGATCCGGGCCGGGCAGGTCCTCCGACCGCCGGGCAGCCCCGCCCGGTCCCACGCACCTGACTCGCTCCAGCTAATTGCCGGCCTGTTTGATTTTTTCCCCGTGAATCTCCCGGAGGGACACGGGCAGGTTCTGAGTCACCAGGAAGCGGCCCCCACTCCCACCCACTCTGGAGCCTGGAGCCCGCCCCCACCCTCCCTCCCCAGGGCCCGGGACACCGGGGCGCTGGGGCCCGCCCAGGGTGACCACGGGGAGCCCCAGAGCCCACTGGGTGGCCTGGGGGTCCCGGGCCCTGCCCAGCACCCTGGGGCGCAGGGCGTGTGACCTCCCCAGGGGCCTAATGGAGCAGCCTCCTCGCTGCAGCGCATTTGCAATTCATGGCTCCAGCAGAGATTGCATTAGGGCCCGGCTGTCACTCGTGATGAATGTCGCTTGTTTTCCAGAAAAAAACGGGCCCTGGATGTGGAGTGACAGAGCCGAGGGAGGCACCGGCCCTCCCGTGGCCTGGTCGCCGGGGCCACCCGAGTCCTCAGCGGCCTGTCGGTGGCCTTGGGACGAGGCTCCTCCCCAGGGCTGTGGGCGTCCCCCGCGCGGCTGGCCAAGGTCTGCAGAGGCGGGAAGGCCGCGACAGCCGTGGTGGAGGCCACTGGAGGCCGCGCGGGCCTCGCAGGCTCAGGGCTCCCGGGGGAGAGTCAGGGTGTCGGGGGAGGGACCCCGTGTGGTCGCCGCCTGCGTGCTCCCCGGCGCCCCCCTTCCTGCCTGACACAGGGCCTACCTCGAGGGAGCGGGGAGCGCCCTTTCCCTCCCGTGCCACCCTACAGCGGGCCTACAGCCAGGTCGGGAGCAGGGAGCGGGGCGGGGGGGCAGCGGGACGCCTTCCTGGGTCCCTCCCGTGGGCCCCGCGCCCTGGCCTCTGCGGGAACGGCCGCCTGGACGGCCCTGCGGGGACTCGCTGTGGGCCGAGAGCCCCCGTGGCTTCTCTTCCCCAAAGTCCCACAGTGGACCCCGTGACCCCTCTGCTCGGGCCCTTGGCCCCGGGGGCCTCAGCCTGGCGGGGACACAGACACAAACAATCTGGTCCGAGAGCGTCTTGTCGGGTCCATCGATAGGAAAAAGCGCAATGGCTCGCTCGAGGCAGCTTTGGCCGCGGCCCGTGCACCTCTGTGCTGTCGCAGCGCTCGGCCAGCGGGGACACGGGCCGAGGCGGAGGCTGTGTCTCGGGCCCCGGGGGCTGCCTTGCTCACGTGCGTACCCGTGGCTGCACTACCGCGGGCATGCGCCCCACGACGGAGCAACGAGTGAGCACCCTCGGCGGGAGTCCGCCCCTCAGGCCGCAGGGCTGGCACCAGGCCCCGATGCCCCCTGCCCTGCCCCCTGCCTCCCCTGTGCCCCAGGGCGGTGACGGGCCACCTGCTGGCGCCGCCCTAGGGGCGTCCCCCCGGAAGCCAGCCTGGTGGTCCCCCCAGTGCGAGGCCCGGTTCTCTGGCAACCAGCCCCGCACCCCGAACCCACCCGGGGAGACGACGGCAGGTGGACCAGAAGAGCAACGTCTCCTTCCTTGCAAGGTCTGGAGCCGTGATTGCTGCCCCCGCGGAGCCACCAGCACACCAGCGGGCACCTGCTGGGACCCGCCGCCCAGGCCCGGGCCGTCTCTCTCCCCATTTCACGGATGTGACGTGAGACTCAGAGGCTGACGGGTGCTGGGCGCAGGGCGCGGGTACGTGGGCTCCTCCTGGCTGCCGTCCTCGCGGGGCCGTGACGGGCGGGGTGCCCCTCGTGCCCCCCAGCGGGAGCTCCTCTCCTGGCGTTTCTGCCCAACGAGGACGGTCTCCTCCGCTGCCAGCTGCTGCCCTGTGTGTTCTGGGGCAGGTCCCCAAGGACGTCACTGTCCAGGGCTTCCCTCTGTCAGCCCAGCGCTCGGTTTTCCTCTCACGCTGGCCCCACCCGAGTGCAGGGGCCCCTCACCTAGGGGTCCAGAATCCAGCTGGCCGAGTGCTGGGCCCTCCCGCCCCCCGGGGCTCTGACCGTCCGCGCGACCCGGAGCAGGCTGGAGCCCTGGGCTCAGAACCCCCTCATCCCGCCCTCCGCCCGCACCCTCCAAGAGCAGCGTGGACCCATCGCAAGAACGTGGGCTCTAGAAAGAGCTGGCTCCGGCAAGTCATGCCGCGCCCCAGCCGTGTGGCCGTGGGAACGCGCCGCAGCACCCGAGCCCCCGCTCTCTCCTCCGTGAAATGGGCACGACCGCGCCTCCCAGCGAACGGCCGTGGCCCAGCTCCCGTAAGCCGCGTGGGAAGCTCCCAGGGCACAGTAGGTGCCTGGAGGAGTGGGGGGATGATAGGGCCTGTGCGGGGTCCGGGCTCCGAGCGTGGGCTTCACCCGCAGGCCCGGGTCCTGTGGGCCCCTGCGCCCGTCTGTCAGCACAGCCGCCGCCGCTGCTGCCATCAGGGCACCCTGTGGCCCAGACGCCCCGGCCCGCCCCGAGCTCCAGCCCATCGGGCCCCAGGGGAGGGGCCGCAGCAGGGCACCCCGCACCCGCAGCCCGGGGCCCTGGGCACCGCCGGGACTCCTCCTGGAGGCCTGAGCCCAGGGGCCGCACGGACGCCCCCCCCACCCCGTCCCCCCGCCCCCGCCCGGCCCTGACCACATCCTGCCGGCAGCCCTGGGTCTATTTCATCAAGCCAAGGATTGCTTTTTAAATAAATCTAAAAAACTCCACTTCCTCCTTGGCAAGTTCATTTTAAGTCATTTTATCTCTTTCCCCCCTATATTTTTCCCAAATAATGTGATTAAGTGACTCAGCGCCGGCTGCCTCTGGCAGGCCTGGCCTCTAATTCAGTTTGAGGACGGCCACCTTTGACCCCACTCCACTCTGGCTAAGAGAACACTTAAGCGCTATTTTACCGCTTCCTACAGAGAGAGGCTGGGGGGGCGGGGGGGGTGCGGGGTGGGGGGCGCGGCGGGCGGCGGGCGGGGGGGGAAGCGAAACAAACTTTCACATAAAATTATGGTATATGGATAATTGAGAAGTTTAAAAACATGAATCTAATTGTACAGTCCCCGGAGAAACCCATATCGAGCCACCCTATAAGAGGCCTGGAATCTCCCGATGATGATTTATTGCTAAATCCTAGTATTTTTCAATACATTATAGTTTTTAAATTGTGTTTAAATTGAGTGTAGAGGAGCAGAGGCCATTAGGAGATGCAGAAATGATGATTATATTTAAATATTCATGCACGCAGTACCTTATTATTGAATCTGAACACTAACAAAATCAATATTAAGTGCGGTTTGACATGAATTTATTTATGAATTTCGACTTTCTAAGTACTGTATTTTTTCACTCAAAAATTGTGAGTATAATGTAGTAATGATATCAAAACACAGTGTCAGAGAGCATTAGCTGGGGAGGTTATAAACCTCTGGATTAGGGGGCCCCAGATTGCCCTCAAAAGTGCTTAGTACACAAAACCCAATTCTTTTTTTTTTTTTTTTTCCTTCCCTGTTTCTGAATCGTGCAAATCCACATATACTCCGGGGAGGGTGAGCGGGGAGGGCGGGGAGGAAGGGAGGCTCGGCTGGAGAGGCGGGCGGAGCGCGGGCGCTGGGCGCAGCCGGAGCGGGGGTGTAGGGGAGCCGTGGTTCTCTGTGGGGCCCCCCCGAGCTCGGCACCCGGAGGCAGAGCCTGGCTGAGGGGTCCCTGGGGTCCCCCGGGGGCAGGGACTGAGGGTCTCCTTATTTCCCCAGATTTGTGATTGTGGGGTCGGGTGCAAGCTGGTAGGGTCTGGTCCCCGGAAACCGGCACCAAAGGAGCCAGAAAGAGAGGCTCCCCCCGCCCCCGCCGGGATTCTGCATCCCCAGGCGGACGGCGTGGGCCACCACCCACCTCTGGCTCGGCCCCCAGCACCTGCTGCCCACCCTCCGGCAGCGATGCTGGCCAAGATGCTGAGTGTGGCTCATCAGCCCCCCCTCCCGGGGCCCCGTCCCTTCTCTCCGGCCGCAGCGTGTCCTCCGCGGGGCCTGGGACCCTGGCCCTACCTGCTGCCCCTACACCTCCGCCCAGGAGGCCACCCCAGCCTCCCCGGATGATGCCTGCCTCCGCCCCGCCCCGCACACCCGCCGGCGGTGGTCCCCGTACCCGTGGGAGCGCTTTGCCACCGCGGGCTCACACACGGCCAGACCCCGCAGAGCCCCAAGTAGACACACGCACACACGCACGCGGCTACATGGGAAGGGATGAGCGGCCCGCCACGGGGAGACCCCATTTTTCAGGTGGAAAGTGACTCTTGCATCTGTGATTTTTTTGGCAACAGCCAACATGCGTCCCCCCGACGGGGACCTGGCCTCCTGTTTGGTCCCTGACCTCCGCTGACACCTCTCAGCCCAGGCACCCCGTCACGGGGGTGGGCCTCACCGCCAGTGATGCCAGCGTCCCCCACATGGGCCCCTACCGCCCAGCACCCCCTCCAGAAACGTTCACACGGGTGCTCGCCGGCCGGCGCCGGCCGTGCCCTCGCGCAGTCGGACCACTGTCATCTCTGCCCCCAGCCCCCGCCGTGCCCAGCGCACGCGCCCCTGCCCTGCCGCTGGCCGGGGCCCGGGTGAGCTCGCAGCTCCCCGACGGCGGGCACGGCTGAGACCCAGGTCAAAAAGCACTTAGAAGCTTTGATTCAGAATATTCATCAGGCTTTGGGGGGGAAAAGAAAGAAGCCCACACGAGGGGAGGGGGAGAGAAAAAACTCAACTCCGACCCTAAACTCTTTTCCAGTAAATCGATGTATTTTGCTATAATTTTATTAGGAATATAAAAGGAGCCTTTTCAAAAGTGCTTAGGACGCAAAAAAAAGAGGCGGGCGATGGAAACATTAGTCTGTCTGTATTAGCAATCCCATAGTCACATTTTATTGTTACTGTCAGGATGCAAAAGCTGTGCTTAAAACAAAATAATACATAATGTATTACTGAGGCATAAACATCAGCGGGCCGCGAGCGGCCGGCGTTTTTATTTTAAAAAGGAGATGCGAGGGGAAAACCAGATGGAGGGACACGGGGTGGGGGAGCGGCGCGGCGGCCCTGGGGTCAGGCGCTGGGATCCGGCTCGGGACTGGGAGCGGGAGCCGGGGGACCCCGGGGGGACCTCAAGGTCCTCCTCCCAAAGTAGCCCGGGGCTCAGGGCTTCACCCTCCGCGCCTCCCACCCTCCGGCCTCACCCTCTGCGCCTGCGGCTTGGGACGTGCTGGCCCTTAGTCCTGCCCCATCCCGGCCCCCCGTGCCCCAGCCCCACCAACACTCCGACCCCATCTGCGCCCCGACCCCACCTGTACCCCGACCCCACCTGTACCCCGACCGCACCTGCACCCCGGCCCTACCTGCGCCCCAACCCCACAGCGCCCCCACCCCACCTGCGCCCTGAGCCCACCTGCGCCCCGACACCACCAGCACTCCGACCCCATCTGTGCCCTGACCCCCGAGTCCACTCGCCCCAGAGTCCACTCGCCAACCCCAACCAGTGTCCTCTTCCAAAATGCGGAGTCTGTGGCTCTCCAGGCACATTCCATCCCACCCGGGAGCGGGGAGCGTCCTGCCCCGGGACCCTCCTGGTCTGGCCCTGCCCCCTGCCCTCCTCTGCTGCCCTCACTCCCGCCCTTGCCCCTTGCTCACCTGTGGCAGGGCCACGACCTTTGCTCCAGCCACTGAGCTTGCTGTGCCCGTAGAGTCCAGGCTCCAGCTGTTCCCTCTGCCTGAAGTCCTTTCTGGGCCTTTCCATCAAATACTGCCTCCTCCAGGAAGTCCTCCTGGATCATCCAATCTGAACTAGACTCTCCATTACTTTTCGTCTTATTGCTCAGGTTTGTTTGTTTGTTTTTTTAAGATTTTATTTATTTATTCATGGAGACACAGAGAGAGGCAGAGACGCGAGCAGAGGGAAAAGTAGGTTCCATGCAGGGAGCCCGATGGGGACTCGATCCCAGGACCCCAGGATCACGGTCTGGGCCGAAGGCTGGCGCTAAACCACTGAGCCACCCGGGGGTCCCCTTATTGCTCTGTTGTACATTGATTTGTTTATCGCCAATTTCTCCCGAACCAGAGCGTGACCCCTCGGGGACAAGGGTCCCACTGCTCGCTCCCTGAGCTGCCCCAGTGCCCGGCACCTCCCGTGTGCAGACGGAAGGGACAGGTGGGCGACGCACGCGCTGCCTCCTGGCTGCCATGGTGGCCAAGCCGAGAGCACGGCCGAGCCCAGGCACTTCTGGCCCATGGCCCATCCCGCTCGGTCCCCAAAGCCCCAGGGCGGTCCCAGCTCCCCTCGTTCGGGGGTCCCGCCGAGCCGCCCGAGCCAGCGCCCCCCGTCGGGGCCCGGGCCACAGCAGCCTGCAGTCAGACACGGCTCCCAATTCCAGCACCATGTGGACCCGGGACCTCCCGTAACATCTGAAATGACTCCTCCTCCATCCTGCGCCCTCCCCCCACCCGGAAGTTTCTCCCAGCTGTTCCTGGCACCCCGGGGCGCTGGCTCTGCTCCCCACCGCCCCTCCCAGGCCCCGACCCCCTCCTGGGACTCCTTCCTCCACTTCCTGCCCCTTAGGGGGGCGGCTGCTGGCGGAGCAGGAGGGACTCTTCCACCAGAGCCTCCACCCTGCCGGGAGGCCCCGTTCCTCCCTCCACAGCCTCCCCAGCCCCCAAGCAGCGTCCCCCGGGACCCGGATTCACTCGGGGGAGCCCCGACCCTTAGGCGAGAGCTTCAGGGAGGCATCAGTTAAGAAGAGAACAGGCTCGGGGCGCCCGGGGGGCTCAGCCCGTGAAGCGTCTGCCTTCTGTTCAGGTCATGATCCGGGTCCGGGGATCGAGCCCCACGGCGGGCTCCCTGCTCAGCGGGGCGTCTGCTTCCCCCCCCCCCCCACCCCGCTCCCCTCCTCGGGCTCTCCATCTCTCTCACAAATAAATGAATAAAATCTTTAAAAAAAGTAAGCACCAGGCCCTGCTTCTTATTAGCTGTGGACTTGGGCACGCTGCTTCAGCCTCCCCGCGCCCAGGTTCCTCATCTGTAAAATGGGGGAGGAATGGGGTCGAGCCCTCAGGCCTTTGTGAGGCTGCTGGGGTGAGGCGGCCGGGAAGACCCACCGGCACGGGGCTCAGTGCTTAGGGGCTGTTAGCTGTTCTAAGGGAGGCCCAGGGCGGCAGGAAGCCCGGTGGGCGCCGGCACCGGCAGCAGCACCCGGCACCAGGACGGGCACCGGGATGGGCACCAGCACCAGGACGGGCAGCAGGATGGGCACCAGCACCAGGACGGGCACCGGGATGGGCACCAGCACCAGGATGGGCAGCAGGATGGGCACCAGGACGGGCACCAGGAAGGGCACCAGAACCAGGATGGACACGAGGATGGGCACCAAGACGGGCACCAGGACGGGCACCAGCACCAGGACAGGGATTCTGGGACCAACCCACCCCTGAGGCCTCCGGGGGCCGCTCCCCAGTGTCTCAGGGCACTTGGTGCCACCTAGTGGTAGGCAGGGGCAGCAGGGGGCCGGGCCGGGGCAGGAGGGGCCCGGGGGCAGCACGGGTCGAGGAGGCAGCCAGGAACAGGGGTGCCCCCCGCCTGTCCAGGCGCTGCCCGGGGCCCGTGTGCCCCCCGCCTGGTGTCCCGGGGGAGAACAGAGGGAGAGGCCAGCCCGGGGCCCTCAGCGCCCCACTCAGGCACCCCCGTCGGCCCCCAGCCGCAGCTCAGACGTCTGTGGCCCCAGGTCCTGCGTCACAGGCCTCCCTCCCGGGACCCGGGACAGCAAGAGGCCGTGTACGCCCCCACCGGGAGGCCCCGCCTTATGCACCCACCGTCCTTCCAAGCACTGCGGTGCCCGCGGGTCCTACTCGGTGCCGGGACTCTGGGGACAAGGGGCCAGACCTCGCTAGGGAGTCTGTGGGGTTTGCGCCACGGAGGGGGGGGTGGCGGGGAGCAAAGAGCTCAAATCCAGTGTGTTTAAAGCAGCACAGACGCTTAAAGTGCTGGGGGGCCCTGGGGCGGGCGGGGTGGCGTGGGGGGCGGTGACGGAGCAGCTGGCAAGGGCCACACAGTGGCCACAGCATCACAGCGGGGACGAGGCCCGGGGCGCGGGGGCCCGGCTGCCTGGCTCTGCCCCCGCCGTGTGGCCTCGGGTGAGCTGGTGACTCCTCTGAGCCCGACCCAGGTGCTGATTTCCACCACCACCGCCCCCGCCACCCCGGCTCTGGCCTCGGGCAGCCGCACAGCCTCTCCGAGCCTCGTTCCCTACGAACTGGGGGATTCGGGGGTTCCGGGGAGCTGGCGTCCTGAGAGCGGGTGACGCGGGGCCCGCGGCGCTTCTGCTGCGCTGACGGCCTCCGTGGCAGGGACACGGGGGCTGCGCACCCGCCCCCCCAGACTCCAAGTCCTCCGAGGTTGCCGCACTGCTGTCCCGTCTCCAGATGAGGAAACGGAGGCCTGGCGGGGGGCCTGCGCCTCATGGTGAGGAAGAGAAGCGACTTGGGCAGGCCCCGCCCCCCGCCCCTCGGGGTCCTGACCCCGTGCCCAGGGTGCACCCGCTCCCAGCCCACCCTCCATCCTGCCCCAGTTCAGCCCCTGGGCCGCCTTCTGCTCCGTGTCACCAGACTTCAAAGTCTGTGGAAAGGAACTAGGACGGCCACACACAACCTCTTCCCTGTCCATCCCCATCCCCGTCCCTGTCCCCATCTCTGTCCCCATCCCCGTCCCCATCCCCATCCCCGTCCCTGTCCCCATCCCTGTCCCCATCCCAGTCCCCATCCCCATCCCCGTCCCTGGCCCGTGTCTCTTCCCCATCCCAATCCCTGCCCATCCCCATCCCTGTCCCCACCCCTGTCCCTGTCCCCATCCCCATCTCTGTTCCCCATCCCTGCTCATCCCTGTCCCCGTCCCCATCCCCATCCTTCCCGTCCCCATCCCCGTCCCCGTCCCCATCCCCATCCTTCCCGTCCCCATCCCCATCCCCGTCCCCATCCCTGTCCGTCCCCATCCCTGTCCAGCCCCGTCCCCATCCCCATCCCCGTCCCTGTCCCTATCCCTGCCCATTCCCATCCCTGTCCCCATCCCCATCCCTGTCCCCATCCCTGCCCATCCCCATCCCTGTCCCCATCTCCATCCCCATCCCCGTCCCTGTCCCCATCCCAGTCCCCATCCCCATCCCCATCCCAATCCCTGCCCATCACCATCCCTGTCCCCACCCCTGTCCCTGTCCCCATCCCCATCTCTGTTCCCCATCCCTGCCCATCCCCGTCTCCGTCCCCATCCCCATCCTTCCCGTCCCCATCCCCATCCCCGTCCCCATCCCTGTCCGTCCCCATCCCTGTCCATCCCTGTCCCCGTCCCCGTCCCCATCCCCATCCCTGTCCCTATCCCTGCCTGTCCCCATCCCCGTCCCAGTCCCCATCCCCATCCCCATCCGCATCCCTGTCCCCGTGTCTCTTCCCCATCCCAATCCCTGCCCATCTCCATCCCTGTCCCCACCCCTGTCCCTGTCCCCATCCCCATCTCTGTTCCCCATCCCTGCCCATCCCCGTCTCCGTCCCCATCCCCATCCTTCCCGTCCGAATCCCCATCCCCATCCCCATCCCTGCCCATCCCCATCCCTGTCCCCATCCCTGCCCCCGTCCCCTGTGTGGTTCCCATCCTTCAGCCCCGGCGCTTCGGAGGGGCCCAGAGCAGAGGAGCTGGAGGGTCCCCAGCCTCCACTACACCCAACGTCCTCATTTCCCGGGGTAGGAACTGGATCCCGGGAGTGGGGAAGCCTGAAAGCCTGAGCCCGGGTCACTGAGAGCCCAGGCCCGGCCCTGGTGTCCCACGGTGACCCCGACCCCGGGAGCTCAGGGGACCGGGCAGGAGCGGCGCGAGCTTGAGGGCCCGGCGGCACACTCTCCGCGCCTCCCCACCTGTCGGGCCGCGCCTCTGCCAGGCACAGGGGGGCCGGGGCAGGAGGCCGGGGCAGGGAGCAGCAGGGCGTGCGGGCTGCCCCCCCGAAGCTCACGGCCTGCTGGGATAAACTGGGGTCACTCGAGCAGTGGAGGCCAGTGAGCTGAGGCCCACAGACGGAGCCCGCACCTGCCCGCGGGGGCCCGGGGGGCCGGGAGTTGGGGGCACACGGGGTCTATTCCATCTGCAGAGAGAATGGAGGAGCCCGGGTGAGCCGGTCCTAGGAACTGCGGCTGCGTCACAGCCACCCCAGGACTCAGGGGCGCAAAACCACCGTCTTCCAAGGCCCACGACTGAGTGGGACGTGGGGGCATCTGTCCCGCGATTCCACGGGCCCGTCTGGAAGACTCAGGAGCTGGGCAGGGACGGCTTGCTGTTCACCTGGCCTCGGCCGGCCTCGGCGGGCTCCTGGACAGAACCCCGTGCACCCCCCGCTGCGGTCCCTCCCCAGGGCTGAGCGTGGTGCCGGGGTCCCCAAGGCTGCTGTCCCCACACACAAGACACAAGTGCGTGGGGCTGTGACCATCCCGCGTCGCAGCCACTCGGCCTCGCTGCCGTCATGTCCGCAGGTCCGGGCGCTCATAAAGTCCATCCACACTCAAGGGGGGTCACGGACCCCAGCACTGGACGGCAGGACCGTCGCAACGGCCCCAGGCGCACGCGTGGGGCGAGAGCCGGTGGCCGAGTATCTGGAAGGCAACGGCTGCCGGGGGTGTCCTCCGTGCGGGGCTCGGGGTGACCCCCCAGCTCAGGGGCAGAGAAGAGCCTCCCGGGGGGGTCCAGAGTGGCAGTGGCGGGGACCCGGGGGCCGCTCACCCATCGGGGCAGAAGCTCGCGTCTTGGGTTAGGGTTTCGGGGCGGTGCACCCAGGATGCCGGCCGTCCCCGTCCCCAGGGCCTTGAACCCACGCGCGGGGCCTGGGAAGCCTGGGAGGCGCCACGGCTCGCTGGGCACAGGCAGGAGGGGCAGCAGCAGGGGCTCCCGGCTCCCACGCCGCGCCCCGAGCAGGCCTAGGGCACCCCCAGCCGGTGGGAACGCTCCCGTGGAGCAGCTGCCCCCCGTGGGGCCCCAGAAGGGACGGGCTGGGGAGGAGAAGCCGGCGCCCCTCCCAGCGCCCACCAGCCTGGGCCCTGCGCCTCCCGCCCCCGGGGGCTCGGGTGAACGGGGCGGCCTGTCAGCCTCACAGGTTGCAAGACCTCGGGGCCGCCTCCCCCCCTCCCCCCCGGGGCAGCCCGGCACCGACCAGGCCTCGGCCTTCCAGCCTCGCAAACGCACTCGCTGCTCACCTGCCTGGAGGAGCGTGGCTCAGCTCCGGGGCAGCAGCCGAGGGTGGGTCCTGCGTCCTCTCCGCGGCCGCGCACAGACCTGGCACCTAGCGGGTCAAGTGGCAAAAGAGGAAATGAAAGAATGGATGGATCTCTCTTTTTTAAAGATTCTATTTATTTATTCACGACACACGGAGAGAGACAGAGACACAGGCCGAGGGAGAAGCAGGCTCCATGCGGGGAGCCCGATGGGGACTCGATCCCAGGACCCCGGGGTCACGCCCCAGGACGAAGGCGGCGCTGAACCGCTGAGCCCCCCGGGTGCCCAGATTAATGAATCTTTTAAACTCCTACATTCCTGGTGCGGAGCCCGGTGCTCGGCAGCTGTAGATGCTCAGGAGGCGTTTATTGGAGGAATGAATGAATGAGTGAATGAGTGAATGGACGAGTTTCGTGCTCCCTGGATCCCCAATGCCCAGCACATCGTGCGGGGTCAGCATTTGTGGAACCGAAGTGACGATGGGGGTCCCCCGAGGGCCTCTCTGGTCCCACGGCTCTTGCTTAGACTGGATAACGGAGCCCCAGCCTTGAAGGGTCGGGGGGCCTGGGGCCTGGGGTCCCCTCCCCCACCCCCATCCAGGGCAGGGGTGAAGGCAGTGGGTGGGGGGAGAGGGGAGAGGCCGACACTCCGACAGATTCCTAACAGCAGCTGCCATGACCCCAGGGGCCCCCAGCCCCGTGGGGGGGTCTCTGCAGGCCCCTCCCCTGCCCCCCGCACGTGCCCGGGTGGGAAGGGCTCCCCACGGCCCCCCGCGTACCGCACGGAGCCTGGCTCTCCCGTCGTCGTCGTCGCCCAGCGCGCTCAGGGAGTCGGGGGCGGGGGGCAGGTCGAGGGGGAGACAGCCTTCTTCCTGACAGTTTAAAGAGTTTTGGCATTTTCACGAGGGCACATGTAATATTTAAATTACTTCCCCTCAGCACGCCCTCATGCCTGCCTTGGCTTCCCCAGGTGAATTTGTAGGCGCTGAAATGGTCTAATTTCCCACACAAGCCATGTCAAATATAATTTGGGTGCAAAGTTGGTAATTATACGTAACATCAGTCTGATGTTAAAAACACTGAAAAATTTAGCAAGAAGACACTACTGGAGAGACATAAGTCTGAGGCCCAGCCAGAAAAAGGCAGGCCCGGGCCCCACCGAAGCCAAAGTCTTTAATTAATAATGGCATGTTTTCAGGGACTCAAAGGACGCAGGTCCCCAACTGTCTGAAGCGCCTTTGTCTACCAATTACCAGCCTTTGGGGAGGAGAGGCGGAGAGGAAGTCGCAGGGGGGACCCGGATCCTGGCTGAGGAGCTGCCGAGGCTGGGGGGGCTACAGCTCCCCGGGGGCCCAGGTCCCCAGGTCCCGGTCGCCCCTCTCCGCTCACCCGGTGCCGGGCGCCCCCCAGTCCAGGGCCAGCGGCAGGGGGCCTGTCCCCCCGGGCTCCGGGGCTCAATCACGGGCAAGCGGGGGGTTTGGCTACAGGCCCAGCAGCCCCGCGAGGCCCAGAGCGCCCCGAAACAGCGCCCGAGCCCCTCTTGGTTTGCGGGGCCGAGGGGGCGCTTTCTTCTGTCCTTTGCAAACAGTCTATGGGGCTGTCGCCGCGAGGCCAGGGGTGCCGTCCTGTCTGCGCCCGTGCAGCCGGCACACAGTAGGCACTTAATAAATAGGTGCTGAATGAGGGCCCCGCGCGCCCCAAGCCCTGAGCACTCCCCGCTCCAGCCCCGTGTGGTCTGAGCGAGGCCCGGCACCCCGCGGCCGAGGAGCACGTGACACACGGAGGGGCGAAGGGGACGGGCACGGCCTCGAGCGGGATCACGGGCCCACACTCACGGGCCCGCCCCGGAACCGTCGCCAGAACCCGCCTCAGTCTCTCCCCTGCGCACCGACCGGGCAAGTGGACGCGCCACCCAGATGACAGCAGGGCCCCGTGGGGAGACCCCCGTGCCCGCAGGGACGTGGGGGACACGGCTTCGAGGAGCTGCTCTCTAGGGAGGGTTCCCGAAGGCTGTGCGAGGATGAGGAGCGGCCTCCAGGAGCCTGCGGTGGAGACCGGCACCTCCTGGGGACGGTTTGGAGACATTTCGGCTGTTGGGGACATGAGGGGGATCCCTTCTTCCTTGATGGCCCAGAACCTTCCATAACAGCCTCTGCCCCATGGCAGGCGCATGGATAGGCCATGGATTTGTGACTGTCGGGATGTGCGGCCTCCGGGCGGCAGGGATGAGCCCGTGACACCTGGACACGGGGGGGGGGGGGGGGGGGGGGGGGGGCGGGGGGATGGGGGGCACAGCCGAGGGGGCGCTGATGCTACCACTAACGCCAGCGCTCGGGCAGGTCAAACCACAGGCCCGGGCTCACGCTCTGGCGGCTGCTGTCCCTGCACTTTCACCTCCGTGTCCCGAACCTCCGCCCTGTGTGACAAAACCGCAGCTGGCACGAAGCACTTCCTGGGGCCGGACGTCCCCGTGTCCCCCACTTTATTCCAACCGCCCCGGGGGCCTGTTAGCATCTCCTTCTCAGGATGAGGCAGCTGCGGCGTGCAGGAGTGGAGCCACCCGCCCGGGCCGGGACCTGGGACCTGGGACCTGGGAAGTGGCACAAAATCCAGGCTGAGCCTGGGGGAGCCCCTCACCGGGAGGGGACTGCGCCCCAGACGCCCTCCTGGGCTCCCGGCCCTGCACAGTGCACTCAGCCGCCGCCTTTCCAGCCACTGACCGGGGTTTAAGCGGCCTGGGGGCCGCCTGGGCAAGAGCGTGTCTGCTTTTTAGCTGCTGGAGAATCCTCACCGCGGGACCCACTGCCTTTGCTGCGCTTCAGCTGAGTCCTCTTGAACTGAGTTCCCGACCGCGGCGTGGACATCAATCCGGATCAAATGCAAGTTCTGATCCAGGAGGTGTCGATGGGTTGGAGCTCGGGGCTCTCTTTCTAACGAGCCCCCAGGTAAGGCCGAGGCTGCTCGTTCAAGGACTCCCTCAAGGCTCTCGAGCTTTCTGCACATTGGAATCAGCTGTGGAGTTTTAAAAAATCCAAATGACAAAATCCAAACCCAGAGACTTTTTTTTTTTACAATTTTTTATATTTATTCATGAGAGACACAGAGAGAGGCAGAGACACAGGCAGAGGGAGAAGCAGGCTCCATGCGGGGAGCCTGACACAAGACTCGATCCCAAGACCCTGGGGTCACGCCCTGAGCTGGAGGCAGGTGCTCAACCCCTGAGCCACCCAGGCGCCCCCAAACCGAGATTTCGATGTCATTGGAAAGGATGGCCAGAGATTTGGGGGATGCTCTGAGAAAAAAAACAATGCCCAGGCCGCCTCCTAGATGGATTGAACCATAGTCTGGGTGGGGGGCATCTGGTTGGCTCAGTCGGTAGAGCACGCGACTCTTGATCAGTAGTGAGTTCCAGCCCCGCATTGGGCATGGAGCCTACTTAAAAAAATAGATGGATGGATGGATGGATGGATGGATGGATGGATGGATGGATGGATGGATAGATGGATGGATAGATAGATAAAAATTGAAAATAAATGGCGCAACCCTCTCTGGGGTGGCAGCTGACCACTAATATTTTTTAAAGCAGCCCAGGGATGAGCACAACAGCTTTGCCCCGCTGCAGCCAAAACTTACCCAGGTCTTGACTTCCCCCCTTCAGGGCTCAGAGTCCCTGGGTCTGGGGTGAAGCCCAACAGGTCACCATTCTTAATACACCTCCCAGGGGGTGCTGACCTGGGGGGACCCAGGCCGTGTAGACGTGCCCTTCTATCCTGCTCCCCCGTAGCCTGTGCTGAGCCAACCGTCTATGCAGCCTCCCCACCTCCACCTGCAGGAAGCGCTCACAGGCCTGGTGGGGCACCGCTCCCCGGGGCTCCCGGACACAGGGGCAAGAGAAAGGCCATGGGAGGGGGCAGGCGGCCAGGCTGAGGGGGGCACGCGTGTGGCCGGCACTCAGGTCAGCTTCACCCCGAAACAGGCAAGGAGGCAGGACTCCTGGCTCCCGAAGAGGCGGGTGGGGCAGCGCCGGGAAAACCAGACAGAGGGCTCCTGTCTAGCCAGTCCCCCCCACCCCGCTCCCCGAGCCACCCACCTGGGCAAGTCAGGGCAGCCCCCCACCCATGCCTCCATTCTCATGTATCTAAAATAAAGGGAATCGTCTCACCCCACCTCGCCTTGTATGTGTGATTGTGTGTAGTTTTATTTTTAGATTAAAGTAGTAGCTGCTCAAGGCCATGTATGCAAGCAGATCAGAAGCGTGTGGAGTGAAACGTCTCTCTTGGACGTACCACTCTTAGTGGTTTCTCGTGTGTGGCTCCAGACGATTTTGTTTGTTTGTTTGTTTGTTTCTTTTTACGTGTACAAATGTACATTTATTTGCATATACTTTTTTTTCTAAAAACACGGATTGTACAGGTTGCAATTTGTTTTTTGGACAATGTATCACGGTATCCTTCCATGGAAGTCCGTAAAGATCCACCTCATTCTGTTTGAAGTCCGTCTAATGCTCCACGGTCCGCATCTGTGGTCCTCCTATGGGTGGACATTCAAGGCTGTTTTCATTTCATTTTTCCCTGCTATAGACACCGTGATAGGGGTGCTTCTGGAAACTTCTACAACTATGTGCACAGCACATTTTTGGAGAAGGGCATCGAAGTTCACTTCACTTTCCTGACTTTTTCCTTTTTTGTTTTATGAGAAATTGTCAGGCAGGAGGCTGCCATAGGCACGGATCTTTATTTATTTATTTTTTATTTTTTTTTTAGGCACGGATCTTTAATGAGAAGGGACAAGTCGGTGACAAATAGCAACTCTGTGCACAGTGGACAGGGCTGCCATAAGTCACAACCTAGAAATTAATCAACAGCACCTCCCTTGCTCCATTATAACCACCAGCCCCACACTGTCATCAGGTCACAGCTATGAGCACCACCGTCCCCACCAGCCGACTGTTGACACCGTGCCATCACCATAACCACCACCACCATTCCACATCCGTCTGTGTTCTCAGTTGCAGACAGCAGAGCCCACTCTGATTTAGGTGGAAAAGCATTATAAAACAGTATTAGGCGGGCAGCCCGGGGGCTCAGAGGTTTAGCCCCACCTTCAGCCCGGGGCATGATCCTGGAGCCCCCGGATCGAGTTCCGCATCGGGCTCCCTGCATGGAGCCTGCTTCTCCCTCTGCCTGTGTCTCTCATAAATAAATAAATAAAATCTTAAAAAAAAAGAAACAGTATTAGGCAAATACCTAAATGTAAAATCTCAAACTATAAAACTCCTGGAAAGAAAAAAAAACATAAGGGATCCTGGGGTTGCTCAGTGGTTGAGCATCTGCCTTCGGCCCAGGGCATGATCCTGGAGTCCCGGGATCGAGTCCCACATCGGGCTCCCTGCACGGAGCCTGCTTCTCCCTCTGCCTGTGTCTCTGCCTCTCTCTCTCTGTGTATCTCTCATGAATAAATAAATAAAATCTTTAAAAAAAAAAAGAAAAAAGAAAAAAACGTAAGAGAAATATTTTTAAGATCTTGAATTAAGCAAAGATTTCTTAGGACAAAAGCACAGAACCATAAAAGAAAAAAAATGATGCATTTAACTTCGTAAAAATAAAAAATGACTGCTCTTGGAAACCACTGTTAAGAAAATGAAAAGACGAACCACAGACTGGGAGGAAATATTTGCAAAATGCGTATGTGATAAAGGACTGGTAACCAGATCTACGAAGAACTCTCAAACCCCCAAAATAAGAAAAGAGACAACGCAGTAAAAATATGGGCTAAAGATTTGAATAGACACGTCAGCAAAGAAGATACATGAATGGGAACAAGCACATGAAAGACGCTCCACATCGTTAGTCATTGGGAAAATGAAAATTAAAACCGCAATAAGAGGCCACCACACACCTAGTAGAATGGTTTGCATTTTGAAAACTTAACCATATGAGGGCAGCCCGGGGGGGCTCAGTGGTTTAGCACCTGCCTTCAGCTCCGGGCGTGACCCCGGGGTCCTGGGATCGAGTCCCGCATCAGGCTCCCTGCATGGAGCTTGCTTCTCCCTCTGCCTATGTCTCTGTCTCTCATGAATAAATAAATAAAATCTTTAAAAAAAAAAAAAAGAAGCTTTATTCATTATCAAAAATCGGAAATAATCCAAATGCCCGTGCACAGGTGACGGAACAAGCCAGGATGATTCATCCATGCAACTACTACCCAACCACAGAAAGGAGCAGATCGCTGATGTAGGCAAACACTGGGGGATCCTCCAAAGCAAGTTACTAAGTTAAGGCAGGCAGACCCCAAAGGCTACGTATCGTATAATTCCGTTGGTAGGACATTCCAAAAAAGGCAAAACTATAGCAACAGAAATCGGATAAATGGCCACCAAAGGCTGGGAGTGAAGGAGGGCGTATCAATGATGCGCTGCTAATGTTTGACAACCAGCTCGCGGAGGCATCTACGCACACGTATATGTGTGTTCACGTGTGTGTGTACAGATAGACGCGGGATGCCACTGTGTGCACAGCACGTACACACACACATACGTGTTTATTATAAATCTTGCTGATATAGAAGATGAGTAGCGCTTTTTTTTTTTGAGAGTTAGGTGAAATCCACGTAACGTAAAATTAACCATTTTATTTTCTTTTAATTTTTATTTATTCATGATAGACATAGAGAGAGAGAGAGAGGCAGAGACACAGGCAGAGGGAGAAGCAGGGTCCATGCAGGGAGCCCGACATGGGACTCGATCCCGGGACCCCAGGATCACACCCCGGGCCAAAGGCGGCGCTAAACAGCTGAGCCACCCGGGGATCCCCAAATTAACCATTTTAAAGCACACAATTCAGTGGCATTCGGTGCATTCACAGTGTTACACGACCACACTTGTCTCTAGTTTCAGGACATCTCATATCCTATAAACCCTATACCTGTTGCGTGATCACTGCCCCCATCCCTCAGACGACCGCCTTGCCGCCTCTACGGCTTTGCCTGCTCTGGACGCTGCACGTAACGGAATCCCACAACGTGTGGACTTTGTGTCTGGCTCCTCTCATGCAGCGTGTTCTCGAGGCTCACCTGGGAGGTGGCACATAGGAGAACTTCGCTCTTTTTCGCAGCTAAATAACATTCCACTGTGTGGACGGATGTGCCACAACTGGCTTATCCATTTATCTGTTGATTGGTATTTGGCTTGTTTTCAGCCTTTGTATGAATAATACTGCCGGAAACATTCACATACAAATTGCTCTGTATACATGTGTTTTTATACCTCTTGGGCCTATACCAGGCGTCAGTTGTCGGTTCTGCTGTGTTTAACTTCCTGAGGCATTGCCAGACTGCCTCCCACGGCGGCTGCACCGTTTCACGTCCCCACCGGCAGAGCACAAGGGTTACTGTCTCTCCATACCCTCACCAGCAAATGTAATTTTCCTTAAAACAAAAAAATTTGTGGGGCCACCTGGGTGACTCAGTCAGTCGGGTTTCGGTTCTGGTCATGATCTCATGGGTTTTGGGATAGAGCCATGTGCTGACCTCATCATCATTCAGCAGGGCGTATGCAAGAAAGAGAAAGAAAGAAAGAAAGAAAGAAAGAAGAAAGAAAGGAAGGAAGGAAGGAAGGAAGGGAAGAAAGAAAGAAAGCAATGAAAGAAAGAAAAGAAAGAATAAAGAAAGAAATAAAGAGCGGAAGGAAGGAATGAAGGAAGGAAGGAAGGGAAAGAAAGAAAGAAAGAAAGAAAGAAAGAAAGAAAGAAAAGAAAGAGAGAGGAGAAAGAGATAAAGATAGAAAGAAAAAAGAAGATAAAAGAGAAGAAAGAAAGAAAAAGAAGAAAGAAAGAAAAAAGAAAAGACAAAAAAGAACAAGAAAAAAAGCAAAAGAAGTTAAAGGAACTGGTAAGACCGAAAAGAAAAAAAAAAGAAAGAAAGAAAAGAAGAAAGAACAAAGAAAGACGGGGTCCCTGGGTGGCTCAGCGGTTGAGTGTCTGCCTTCGCTTTGGCCCAGGGTGTGACCCGGGGTCCCAGGATCGAGTCCCACATCGGGCTCCCAGTGCATGGAGCCTGCTTCTCCCTCTGCCTGTGTCTCGGCCTCTCTCTCTCTCTCTCTCTCTCTGAATAAATAAATAAAATCTTTTTAAAAAATTGCAATCATTCTAGTGAATACGAGGTGGTCTCTAATGTGGTTTTAATGGTTTTAATTTTCATTTCCTTAGTGACAAATGGAATTCAACACTTCTTCACCTGCTTCTTGGCCATTTGTACAACTTCTTTGGAGAAATATCTGTTCTATTCTTTTGCCCATTTTCAGTAGGATTGTATGTGTTTCCGTTGTTGACTTTTAAGAGTTCTTTAGATGTTTCGGATATCAGGCCTTCTCAGATACATGTTTTGCAAATATTTTGTCCCACTCCGTAGGTTGTCTTTTCACATTCTTAATAAATATCCTCTGATGCACAGACATTTTAATCTGATGAAGTCAGAGTCATCTATTTTTTTTTTCATTTATTGCCTGTGCTTAGAATCCACTGCTAAATCCAAGATTGTGTTTCTAATGATAATTTTATAGTTTTTGCTCTTATATTTAGGTCACTGACTCAGTTGGAGTTAGTTTCTGTATAAGGAGTGAGGTCGGGGTCCAGTTTCTTCCTTCTGTTTATTTATTTTTAAGATCTTATTTGTAAGTAATCTCTACGCCCAATGTGGGCCTCGAACTCATAGCCCTGAGATCAACAGTCATGTGTTCCATCAACTGAGCCCGCCGGGGCCCCATCCTTCTACATATGGATATCCAGCTGTTCCAGCACACGTGTTGAAGGCCTTAAATGGTGTGGGCACCCTTGTGGAAAATCAATTGCTCATAGATGTTTGGGTTTATTCCTGTGCTCTCAATTCTGTTCCACTGGCTTGTAGGTCTCTACTTACGCCAGGACCACACACTGTTTTGATTACTGTCGCTTTGCTGTAACTTAAAATTCAGAAGTGTAAAAAAATTAAATTAAATTAAATTAATAAAATAAAAATAAAATAAAATAAAATAAAATAAAATAAAATAAAATAAAATAAAATAAAATAAAATAAAATAAAATTCAGAAGTGTGATCCTGAGTATGGGCTGAACTGCGTCCTCCCCACCCCCAAGGTCTTTGGAGGGGTGACTAAATTAAAAATAAGGTCACTGGGGATCCCTGGGTGGCTCAGCGGTTTAGTGCCTGTCTTCAGTGCAGGGTGATTCTGGAGTCCCGGGATCGAGTCCCACATCAGGCTCCCTGCATGGAGCCTGCTTCTCCCTCTGCCTGTGTCTCTACCTCTCTCTCTCTCTCTCTCTGTGTGTTTCTCATGAATAAATAAATAAAATCTTAAGAAATTTTTATTATTTCTTTTTAATTCTTTTTTATTATTTCTTTTTTTATTCTTATTTCTAAATAAAAAGAAATTTAAATAAATAAATAAATAGATAGATAGATAGATAGATAAATAAATAAATAAATAAATAAATAAATAAATAAATAAATAAAATAAGACGCTGCCGAGGAACCTGGGCCTGCCCGACACCTTGATCTCAGACTTCCAGTCTTCACATTAGGAGAAAATACCTTCCTGCTGCTCAAGCCACCAACCCCGCAGGACTCTGCTGTGGCCGCCCGAGCACGCTCACACGTCATCCCTTCAACTTTGCTTTTCTTTCCCAATATTCTTCTGACCATCTGGGACCTGAATGATTCTGAGGATCGGCGCTTCTATCTCTACAAACAAGACTGGCAGAATTTTGATAGGGATTGCGTTGGACTGTACATCTCTGGGGAGTATGACCATCTCAGCAGAAGGACGTGGTCTCCGATCATGGCATGTTTTCCCATTTATTTAAGTCTTTGATTTCTTTCAATCATGTTTTGTAGTTTTCAAGTGCGAGTCTTTCACCTCTTTGGTTTTTTTGTTGGTGTTTGTTTCTTTTGTTGTTGTTGTTGTTGTTGTTGTTGTTTTCCCTAGGTCAGCATTCCCTGGGTATTTTACTCTTTTGGATGCTATTGTAAGCAGAATTTCTTGATTTCCTTTCTGGGGTGTTCATTGCATTTGTGGAAACACACCTGATTTCCGTGCATTGATCTTTAACCCTGCAACTCTGCCGGATTTATAGCTCTGAGTTTACAAATAATGAAACTATACATTTCAAACCGCCAAATGATTCTCAAAGAATCTGGCCGGACTCATGCATCTGTAACAACCTATGGCTGCAAGTAACAAAGAAGTGTGCTCCCACACGAATATTGGTTGGGATTTTCTTTAACACTAAAGAACGAGAACTAAAACTACCTGCGCTCACCCAGCTTGGACTCTGAAGCCTGAAACTATTTCCATACACACACACACAATTAATGTCTACATAAAAAAGTTGTATTTATTTATTTGAGAGAGAGAGAGAGCATCACAAGTTGGGGAGGGGGCAGAGGAGGAGACTCTCCACGCAGGCTCCCCGCCCCCGACTGTGTGGCCTACCTGGGCTCGCTCCCACAGCCCCGAGACCATGACCTGAGCTGAGACCAAGAGTCAGATGCTCAACCGACTGAGCCACTCAGGCGCCCCGACATTAATAAGACTTTCTATCCCGTTGTCTTCATGCGATTCCAGGAAACTTGCTCAGGTAAGTGACTCAACTATTCATTATATGAACTTCCCCAAAGACCCATCCGTTCTCCAGCGGAAAGCATCAACAGACAGTTCGTACCCTTAGATTCCTTGACTCCCTTGCATTAAAAAATCCTTAGCTTGCTGTCTCCACCGATTCTGGACTGTTCTCTCATGACCCTAACTCAACCCGAATCAAACCCCTGTCCTGAAAGACCCTCCTTAAGCCAAAGTCACAATTCTCGGTAAATTCCGATTGTGCCTCCCCACCTGGAGACGCTGACAAAGCCCCGATGTTGTGTTCTTCTCAACCATGGGAAGCAATAAACTCAGCTTCGTCTTACCAACAGGTTGTATTGGGGTAAGATTTGGGGGGAGCCATCATTTGACAATCGTAAGACAAAACCAAAGCAGCTAAGACATATGAACGTCATTCATCCATGATTGGGTGGCTCCTTTGCCGAACCAGATACTAGTTTTGAAATACCGGAAGAGTATTCCCTTAATTTTTTTTTAAAGATTTTATTTATTTATTCATGAGAGACACACAGAGAGAAAGAGGCAGAGACACAGGCAGAGGGAGAAGCAGGCTCCATGCAGGAAGCCCGACGTGGGACTCGATCCCAGGACCCCAGGATCACGCCCTGAGCTGAAGGCGGCACTAAACCGCGGAGCCACCCGGGCTGCCCCCTTAATTTTTTTTTGTCCGATTCACAAAGTAATGGCCCCAGACACAAAACACTTTTACGTTTAATTTGCATAATTCACATTTTCTCCATCACTCTCTATGTCTAGACAATCAACAAAACAAACCCTGATTTGTAGCCTTTGCCAGTTTCCCTGGCATCAATCCTCTCACCACGGCCAACCCCGCGCCATCAACATGAAGTCAGCAGACTCGGCCGAGAAGAGCTTCTCAGTAGCACCTCGCTAGCGAGTATTTTGGGCACGCAGGTACAATAAACGCCATCTCAGGGGCATAAATACTAAAACGTAGCAAAATAATTAGGACGTGATGAGTTTATTACCTTTGTTTTTAATATAAGTTATTTGCTAATTTATATAATTTAATACTTAATAATGGCTACGTTCAACAAGCAGCTTGCAAAGTTCCTGAAAATTCAACAGTTGCCTCTCACAAACTGGTACCAGCCGGCTCTGGCATCCCGCTGGGCCGACCACAGCGTGGCACTTGGGGGGGCCTGGCTGGCTCCGTCGGTGGAGCCTGCGACTCTGGATCTCAGGATCACGACTTCAAGCCCCACGTTGGGCACAGAGCTCGCTCCCAGAAACAAATAGGGCTCCTGGGGGGCTCGGTCGGCTGAGTGTCCAACCCTTGGTCTCGGCTCCGGTCATGATCTCGGGGTCCTGGGGACCGGGCCCCACATCGGGCTCCGTGCTCAGCACACAGTCTGCTGGGGACTTTCTCTCCCTCTCCCCCTGCCCTGCCGTCACCCCTGCCCTCCCCCAGCTCTCTCTCTCTAAAATAGATGGGTGAATCTTTAAAAAAAAAAGTTTAGGGCCGTCTGGGGGGCTCAGCTGGTTAAGCATCTGCCTTCGGCTCAGGTCATGATCCCGGGTCCTGGGATCGAGCCCCACGTTGGGCTCCCTGCTCAGTCAGGAGCCTGTTTCTCCCTCTGCCTCTACCCTCCCCCACTCATGCTCTCTCTCGCTCGCTCACTCTCTCTGTCTCAAATAAATAAAATCTGGGACAGCCCCGGGGGCTCAGCGGTTTAGCGCCACCTTCAGCCCAGGGCGTGACCCCGGGGTCCTGGGATCGAGTCCCGCGTCGGGCTCCCTGCATGGAGCCTGCTTCTCCCTCTGCCTGTGTCTCTGCCTCTCTCTCTGGGTCTCTCATGAATAAATAAATAAAATCTTTCAAAATAAATCAAATCTTTTAAAAGAAAAGTTTAAAAATAAACAAACAAAGTGGCACTTGAGAACTTTTGAGGGTGACCCAGAATGTGGGACGCCTCGACGGTGGCGGCGGCCGTAAGGCTGTAAGTCCGTGGGGATACCCGGCACTGTGTCTCTCGGGGGTAACTTTCCTGTATCAAGTCAGGCTCCCCGAAGGTGGCACGCGGGGCTGGTAGCTGGTCACCGCTCCGCAGGCCCCACAGACCCCGCCCCGGGGACCGGCTTCCGCCGCTGCACGGAGCACAGGCCGAGCTGGCAGTGATGTCCCCGCCAGGCCCGGCCCCCGCTCACGGCCCCGGGCCGAGCCGCCGCCTGCTGGGGACGGGGTCACGCGGCCGCACTCCGGCTGCAAGGGAGGCTGGGCAAGTGACCTCTGGAGAGCAGGTTCCATCACGTGGCTGCTGCCTCGAATCCGGGGAGAGGGTTCTCAGGATGCGCAGCCGCCACACGCGCACAGTTGCCGCCCACGACGGCCGCCAGTCACTGGCACCAGCAGCAGCGCCACCCCCGGGATCTGGAAAGCCTGGCCCTGGCCCTTCCGGGGGCACGCTCGCTGCCAGAGCCCGCAGGGCGGGGCAGGGCCCGGCCATCGCTGCCCGGAGGAGGCGGCCTGGTGGGAAGGCCCGGGGACCTGCCCCGCTGGGCAGCCTGCTCTCCAGGGGCGAGAGGGAGGGCTTCCTGGAGGAGGGAGCACGGGAGCCGGGCTGCGAGGGTGGGAAAGGCCTAGACGGCGGCAGCCATGGGAGGGCATCTCTCGGGGACCCGTGTGGGCAACGGCTCGGAACACGAGTGTGCTCGTCCCGCGCGGGGGCTTGGCGGGCGCGGAGACGTGGGCGCGCAGCTTCCCAGTAAGGAGCGCATCTCAGGCCGTGGCCGCACAGACGCACGCACGTGTACAAGCAGGAGGGCACGCGGGCCGCGCACTCGGGCGCTTTCCGCACTAACGTCTCTTACATCATCATTTTTTTTATTTTGCAAATGTAGCCACAGCTCCTGAGGTTGACCTCCTGGGCCTTCAGGGGCGTGGGGGCCGCGGAGCTGGGCGCAGGCGCCGGGCCAGGGCTCCCCTTGGAGCACCCCAGCCTCGGCGTTTGCACCCCAGCCTGCAGGCTCCCGAGACCAGAGGGCTGGGTGTCCTGCCGATTGGAAATGAGCCGTGGACACCGACCATCAATATTTAAAATGCACATGACTTCTGCCCGGGTAATTCCATGTCGAGGAGCGCAGCCCGGAGAAATACCCGGCGAGGAGCCCCGGGCGCCACTGACAACAGCGCTCGCGGCCACGCCGGCCAAGTCGGGCGAGTCCGTGAGCCCCACGCAGCCTTCCCTCCAGGCCCCGAGAGCGCCCCCGGCCCCGGGGGGCCAGTCACGGAGCAGATGAGCCGCGGGCTCTGGGGTGCTGGGGAAGCCGCAGCTGTAGACGTGCGCACACGTACACCCCTACCCGGGTGGTTGCCTTTCAAAGAGATTTAGAAGGAAACGGGGACGCACACTAACACGTACAGGATGGACATAGCCGTGGCCCCGGGGCCTGGGGGAGAGGTTGGGGTCGGAGACGCCTAGGGGCAGGGAAGATGTGGGCAAGGAGGTTTCCCTGACCCCCCACCCGGGGCCGAGGGCAGAGGGTGCTAGGAGGGTGGGTGTCCAAGTGACTCGCTGGAAGCAGCGGTTATGATCAGGGAGGGCTTCCTGGAAGAAGGGGCTGGAGCGGGAGTTTGGAGTATGAGCAATGAGACCCAACAGTAGCTGCGGAGACCCTCTAGGGCCCAGAGCCCGGACCCTCAAGCATCCCCTGGGCTGGAGGTGAGCGAGGGGAGGGCTGGGCCTGGCTGCGGGCGAGCCGCCTGACCCCCCCCAGGGGTTGGGGTTTCTGTCCAGCTCCCGCCGCACGGCACCATGGGGGCAGTGGGTCTGCGGGACCCTGCCTCACCCTCCAGCCCTCCCTCCCGCGCAGCCCCGACCCCAGTCCCACCCGGTCCACTTGGCCCTGTGTGGGTCCAATCGTGCCACTTCCTGCTACTGTCCCCAGGAGTGGGGACGGCCCCGTCCTGCCCCCCGTAGTGTATTCAGCACGTCCTGTGCAGCGGGCTCCCCTACAGCCTGGGGTCTGCCCTTGACCTCCACCATGAGCGGCATGGCCACCCCACTGCCCAGGCGCCCCCGGCCTGCGGCGTCCTGGCTCGGGCAGCGTGCAGTCCCCACAGCCCAGCAGCTGCAGCCCGGCCCCTGGGAGTCCTGCTGTCCCCTCTGCCTGGACACTCACCTCCCAGGGAGGGGCCTCCTGCGTCAGGCACCGAGCTCGGCTCCCCAGACCCCCAGCCCTCCCGGGACGGCCCTTGGTGAGAGTGCGTGTTTACGGCAGGGCGGTTCTCTCCAAAGAAGAAAGTCATTTAAGAAAAAAAAAAGACTTTATTTATTTATTCATGAGAGACACACAGAGAGAGAGGCAGAGACACAGGCAGAGGGAGAAGCAGGCTCCCTGCAGGGACCCCGATACGGGACTCGATTCCAGGACCCCGGGATCATGCCCTGGGCTGAAGGCAGCAGCCAAACTGCTGAGCCACCCAGGGATGCCCACCAAAGAAGAAAGCCCTAAATCCACTTCCAGGGGCCACGGGCTTAAGGAACAGAGCTGGGGGCGGGGGAGGTTCAAGGACCAAAAGGATGGGGTGAAGGAAGCCAGGAGGGGTGCTTACCTCCAGGCACTGCAGGCCCACAGGTGGACCCAGAGAAGAGCCCCGGTGTGGGGCCATGTCCTGCTCGTCGCACTCCACGGCCTCTGTCCTGCCACCGCCAACGGCTGACGCACAAAAGCTCCATTTTACAGATGGGAAAGCTGAGGCCTAAGGAGCTCACGTGACGGACCCGAGCAGGACAGCCCGGATTTGGGCACAGGAGTCTCTGAGTCTCTCTGCTGTTCAGGGGCCCAGGTGCCCCCCACCCCACAGAGCTGGGCTCTCTAACCGCCCCCCCCCCCCCCAGCTGGACCAGACCCAGGACTAAGAGCTCCTTGAGGGCAAGGAACGGGGCCAGGATTCATCTGTGCTCCCGGCAGCCAGCACTGGACACTCATGCATTCACTCATTCATTCATTCATCCCATAGGGTTCACTGAGTAGCACCCCGGAGTCCTGTGCCCAAACCCCGCTGAGCCACAGGCCCCCATGTTGTCCGGGGCTGAGAGGTCCCGACAGAAGAAGCAGGCACATAGGTCACTTGAGTCTCCTGTAGTCGTGCTCAAAGGAGTAAAAAGTAACAGGTGGATTTAATCCTAAAAACATACCTTGTAAAAAAAAAGTAATAAAAGAACTAAAATGGGGCACCTGGGTGGCTGGAAATTAGCGCAGCATCCGACTCATGACCTCAGCTCAGGTGTCGATCCCAGGGTCGTGCGTTCAAGCCCCGCACTGGGCTCCAGCCGGGTGGGGCCTACTTAGAAGAACTAAAAACATACCTGTGAGCCCCACACTCCAAAATACCGTCATTGCAGCATGGAGCCCAGGTAAATGATAAACGGGGAGTTTCACGTGCTTTTGTTCATACTGGGGCCGAGGTGGGTATTTCAGCCGCAGAATCTGGGGCCCAGTGGCCACTGGGGCCGTCACATGGGACAGCACGGCCCTAGGTCGCACGCAAGGTTCTGGAGAGATCCGAGGGCGAGGGGCGCACGGGGGACTCCACCCCCGCTCCCGACCCCTTCCGGCTGCGTGGCCGCGGGCGGGCCCCTCGGGGAGCCCCTGGGACGAGTGGCAGCCGGCTTTCCAGGGAGGAGCAGGGGGAGGCGAGCACGGGCCCCGGGAGGGAGCGCCTGGCACAGGGACAGGGTTTGTTTGCACCTCTTTGAAGCGGGAGATGAAAGCGGGGCCCACATGCTGCCTTTGATTCAGTCCTCCGGGGCCCCTCCAGCTGCAGCTGCCCGGAGCCCAGGGCCCTTCTCCCCCGGGTGGCTTGGGGGACAAGCGAGGGTGCTCCCTCCCCCGGGGGTCGTCCTGTCCGCGCGGGGAGGGCCAGGGACAGCACCCCCCAGAAGAGGACCCGGGGGCCTGCGCCCCAGCTCTCCGCCCCGGCATCCACCCGAGTGTGTGGTCCCGACCAATAAACACGGCCAAGGAGTTGGGGGCGCTTCCCCTCGCGGCCCCGGCCCCACACACGGTCTGCTTCCCGGCCCTGCGGCGCCTGCCGAGCACACGGGGGTAGTGGCGCGGGGAACGCATGGCGTGGGGCCTGCGCCCCGGAGCCGCCACTCGTGCCCACACCGTCACCATCGCCACCGCCGCGGGAGCTCGAGCCACTGCCCAGCACCTACGGGCCCACCCGGGGCTCGGCCCTCGCGCTCTGGCCTGGGCTGCGGCCTCGGCTCCCAGGTGTCCTGGGGTGGCCTAGGGAGGGGGCAGGACCACCCATGGGGACCGCGACCCCGAGGCCCTGGCTGGGCAGGCAGCTCAGTGCACAGGGACGCTCAGACGGCCTCCGGGCCCAGGCATGCGGCGCCTCCAGAACCTTGCGCAAGCAGTCGGCGGCACAGCTTTGGAGCCACCAGGGGCTGGACCTGTGCGTTCCCCGGGGCGGCAGCCCCACAGCCTCAGACCCTCAGCCCCGGTCCCTGGCGGCCCTCCGCTGAGGACAGAGCACCTTGGTCCTCCGCCCTGTCCCGGCAGAGGGTGTGGGCGCACCTCGCTTGCCTCAGCACCCTGGCACGGGCTCGGGCTTGGGGGGGGGCCTCAAGGCCTCGGAGTCGGGGGACAAGTGGCCAAGTGGGAGGAAGCAGGTCCGGGGCGCTCCCGAGGACGGCTGGGTGCGCGGGGCGCCGCGCAGGTCTGACCTCGCATCACGTTTCCACGCAGGGGCAGTCGTCCCCGGTCCCAGATGGGGAAGCAGGTGCTGGCGACAGCGCGGACGGTCACCGGCGGCCGCGGCCTTGGGAGGGAGGGCGCCCGGCACCCGACCCGGCCGGCAGATGTCCAAGTCTTCCATTCAGCCGCGCGGCCAAGGCCTGAGCCCTCCTCCCGGGGAGCCCGGGGCGCCCCAGGTGGCTCCCCCAACGCCTGGAGCTCTGCGGCCACCCCGGGACGGTGGCCACGGAGCCGGAGGGGCTCTGGCCTGGCAGACGGCCACCTGCTGGGACGCCCGGACCGCGAGGCCTGGGGGCGCCCACTGCAGACCTTCCTCCAGTGTCCCCGGGGGTGGGGGCGGTGGCCTCGGCCTTCAGCTCCGGTGCTCACCGTGCCTTGGCTTGGGCCGTGCCTCATGTGACCAAGGCAGCTGACAACTCAGGCGGCTGCGGCGACCGGTGTGGACCAGAGGGGGACGCCCAGGAGGTGGGGGCCGTGCCGCGCCGGCTGTGATGAAGCCCATGAAGGCCGGGGAGAGGGCGAGAGGGCGAGAGGGCGACAAGCAGGCGGGCGGTGGGCACAGAGGGACAGCGGCCAGGGGCCCAGGCTCGCCGGCGGCCGCACGCACCCGGGTGCAGCCGAGCCTGGAGGCCACATTGCCGGCCGCAGCTGGCTGATGTAAAACACACATGTTTTGACTGAGGCCGCCCCCCGCCTCCCGGGGAACGCCGACATTAAAGGGAGCGTAGCTTTGTAAAACTGAAACTGTAAAACGCTTCTGAAACCCAGCCCGGGGGATTAAAGAAGCCACATGAAAGGGGACTTGGGACGACCTGGATGCTGACTTCCTGTTCAGAAGTTCGCTCCACATGTGCCTCCCACCCGGCCAGCAGCGTGTAGTGAGGAAGAGGAGGAGGGGGAGGAGGAGGGGGTGGAGGAGGAGGGGGAGGAGGAGGAGGGGGAGGAGGAGGAGGGGGAGGAAGAGGAGGGGGAGGAGGGCGAGGAAGGCCAGGGCTGGGGGCGCTGGGGACCCCAGGAGTCCAGCGCTCTCGAGGCCCACGGCCTGACAAGCGTCCAGGCGGCCTCCCGGGCTCTGCGTCAGGGGCTCCATGAAGTGGGGCCTGTGCCGCCCTCGGCCTCGGACCCTGCCCTCCGGTTGCAAGGGGTCCGGAGTCTGTCGGGGCCCTGCCACCCAGCACCTCCCGGCCCGTGGACCCCAGCACCGCCTCCCGCTCGCTCGCCCAGTGAGCAGCCTCCCCCAAGCCCCCAGCCGACCCACAGCTGCCGCAGGGTCACGCGTCCCGGGTACCCGGCGCTCAGCAGGGGACAGGCAGGGCGTCACCCCGGGAACCCGGCACCTGCTCGCTCCCCGGTCACCCAGCCACGTGCCAGCAGAGCAAGCGGCGTGTGCGCCGTGTGCTGTGACCGGGATGGCAGCTGCTTCTCACCCTGCTCTCACTGGACTGAGGCCCGAGTCGCCCCGTGGGTCTCCCCGATGCTCCGGGAAGGCCCCGTGGCCAAGTCCTGCGTCCCCTCTAGGATCAGGACCCTCGTCCTTGGGAAAAGAAGAGGGTGGGCTGGGCCAGAGGGCAAGCCTCCCTCGCACACGCACGGCGCGCACTCCTGGGGACGCTCGCCCCATCACAGACACGCACATCGCAGGCCCCTCGCTGGCCACCGCCACCCCCATCCCCGTTACCAGCCTCCCTCCATTATATAAACTCCCTGTGCCCTCCAGTGTCCCCCGCAATCACTTACCTAATATTAGGATATTAAAAAATATGGCAAGATTTTAAGAGACTTATTAAAATGCAATTAGCAGCGTGTACGACTTAAGCAGGAAGATTATTTTTAAAAATGACTTGATTGTGCGGAATACCACGCACCTTCCCGAGGCCGTAAACCTGCCAATCACACACGCTCCGAGGAAGAGGTTGCCTCGCTTTCTCTTTGTCCTTCAGGGTTTTCTCCTGCCCCCGGGGACCAGGGAGGCTGCGGCCCCCCACCCACGAGAGCCAGCGCAGCTCGCACCCGGGGCCGGAGACACCGCTCGGAAGGGCGCTCTAGGGTGAACAGGCCCCAAGTCGAACCGGGAGAAGTTCAGAGACCCTGGTGGAGGGCAGGGAAGGGGATGGAGGGGGCCCCAGGCCAGGACCCCTCCCCGCGGTGCTCTGGATCCAGGGGAGGCCGCAGCCCTGCAGGCAGGCGGGGGTCACAGGGGGAACAGGCAGGGTTGCAGGGGGGAAGGACAGGGTTGCAGGGAGGGAACGGCAGGGGTCGCAGGGGAAAAGGGCGGGGGTAGCTGGGGGGAAGGATGAGGGTCTCAGGGGAGAAGAGTGGGGGTAGCAGGGGAGAAGGGTGAGGGTTGCAGGGGAAAAGGATGGTGTCGTGGGGGGAAGGAAGGATGGGGTCGCAAGGGGGAAAGGTGGGGGTTGCAGGGGGGAAGGGCAGGTGTTGCAGGGGAGAAGGATGAGGGTCTCAGGGGAGAAGGACGGGTTGCAGGGGGGAAAGGCTGGGGTCGCAGGGGGGAAAGGATGGGGGTCGCAGGGGGAAAAGGCCGGGGTGGCAGGGGGGAAGGACGAGGGTTGCAGGGGAGAAGTGTGGGGGTCGCAGGGGGGGAAGGACGGGGTCGCAGAGGGGAAGGATGAGGATCTCAGGGGGGAAGGCTGGGGTCGCAGGGAGGAAGGATGAGGGTCACAGGGGGAAAAGGCCGGGGTCGCAGGGGGGAAGGACGAGGGTTGCAGGGGAGAAGGGTGGGGGTCGCAGGGGGGGAAGGACGGGGGTCACAGGGGGGAAGGACGAGGGTCGCAGGGGGGAAGGATGAGGGTCGCAGGGGGAAAAGGCCGGGGTTGCAGGGGGGAAGGACGAGGGTCGCAGGGGGGAAGGACGAGGGTTGCAGGGGAGAAGGCCGGAGTCTCAGGGGGGAAGGATGAGGGTCGCAGGATGAAGGCCGGGGTTGCAGGCGGTGCCGAGCCGAGCCTCCCCCTCCCCTCCCTCCTCCCTCCTCCCCCCTCCCCGCCCGCCCCGCCCCCGCCGCGGGACCTGCGGGTTTGCTGCCCCCTGCCGCCCGCTCTCCGCACTGCAGCCCCGCGGCCCGGCCGAGCAGGTGGGGGGCGCGGGGTCGGGGTCGCGGGGTCACGGCCACCGCACCTGGGCCCCACCCGCGCGGGACCCTCGCATCGCCGCGTCCCGCCCGAGGAGCTTATCCGGGGCTCGGCTCGCTACTCCCGGCGTCGGCTCCCGCTGGCACTTTGATTCCAACCATAAAAAGGCTGTTTCATTGAGAAATAAAGTCCGTCTCCCGCCGGGGACTCCTTCCGGAGCTCTCAGCGCCAGGCAAAATTTATGTTTCCCGGCCGCTCCCTCCTGGGACTGCACCTGGAGGCCGGGCGGGGGCTGCAGGGGGACCCTCCCCGACATGGTGCTCGCTCCGGGGTGTGAGGAGCCCCGGCCCGGGGGGTCAGGAGGGAGACCCTGCCCTGGGGCGAGGAGGCCAGGCCGGGTGACCTCGGGTGACGTCCGAGCCTCAGTGTCCTCACCTGTAAAATGGAAGAGCAATGCCCGCCTGCCTCAGAGAGAGGGAGCTCGGTGCCCCGAGTGCCTGGAGCCGGGGGACGCCCAGCACCGCTGTTGCTGCGAAGGCCCAGGACTTCTGGGCCTTGGGGTGGGGAGCAGGGGAAGGGTCGCTGCCGCAGGTCCTCCCAGCAGTGAGCGGTGCTCGGGATCCCCGGGGTCGGCTTCTTACATCCCTGATTACCGGGCCCCACCCCCTGGGCTTTGGGATCATAGGTCTGGGATGGAGACCAAGAATTTGCCTTTTTTTTTTTTTTGACAATTTTTTAGGTGATGCGGATGCTGCTGGTCTGGGAACCCCAGCTTGAGAAGCACTGTTTCGGGGGCTTTGAGATCTGGGACGTGGGACGCGTCCAACTGGGCCTGGGAGGAGGAATGAGGAGCTGGAGGGAGGTCGCCTTTGGAGCAAAGTAAGGGGGGCTCTGGCCAGCTAGATGGGGGCGGGGGACCTTTCCGTGCAGCCCGCCCCATCACCCCCCTCCCACTCCCCTGGCCTGGCCTGTGCTCCGATGGCCCCACTGCCGGGGACCAGCCCTGTGAGCAGCAGAGACATCCGGCAGTGGCCGGGGGCTCAGCTGAGCAGCCGCCCGAGGATGGACTCTCGGGGGCAACGGGTTCCTACAGAGCTACCCCGGCGACCCTTGACTTGCCGTCTTCCCAGGACGCGCCTGCTGGACTGGACGTCGCATGGCCACCCACTCCTGTCCCTGGGGCAGCCTGTTGCTGAGACGGACGCCCAGGGAAGTGAACGGACCTGCTCAGGTCACCCAGCTGGGGCGGGACCCCCAGAACCTGCCCTCCCCCTGCACTGCCTCCCTGGCGATGCAGCACCTTGGAGGGTTGCTAGGATGATGACCCCAACTCCAGCTAAAGTGCATCCAGGTACCCAGCGGAGGCCGCGGCTGAAAATCGTGCGGTGGAAATTGGCCGTGGGAGCGTCTAAAATCTGGGAATTTAAGAACTTCGATGAGCAAAGGACGACGAGCCTGGATGTTCCAAGGCCCGGGAGCTGGCTTGTGGGTCTGGGAGGAAAACCCAAACCCAAAAGGGAAACTGGACTACGGCTGCTCCGTGGAACAGGGCGGAAGGACCCTAAACGCACCAGAGACCCGGATGGGGTGAAAAAGATGGGGATGGAGGCGACGGAGCCTGGGGAGTCACGCACGTCTAACCACCCAGGTCCTCGCCCGCCTGCCATCCCGCCCTGCAGGGTCTGACCTGGAGGGGAAGCCACGCCTGGCCACGGTCCCACGGATCACAGACGCGTCAGCCTGGAGAGATGACTGCCAGACCTGGACGGTCCCAACGGGACAGGTGGGGGTCCCCAAGCCCGGTGCCCCCCAGCCCTGGAAGCCGGACCCCGGGCCGTGCGGTGTTGAGGGAGAACAGGAGAACCCCCAGGGGCCTGAGCCCGGTTTCGAGTGGGTGCCGAGCGGGGCAAGGGGAGAGCGGGGTGGGGCGTGGTTGGTTGCAGCTGCGCAGCCCGCTGAGCTGGGCCCAGCGCCCGCCGCCCGCCCGCGGGGACAGGTGACCACTGGCCGTCGCAATAGCTGCCTGCCTTTGTGTCGCCTCCAAGGGCTCGGGGCGGCTAAACACGCAGGACTTGGTAAAGGGTCAGCCCGGCTTATAGGGCTCTCTTGATGGGGGGGGGGTCCCTGGTCTTCAAGGTCCCGAAGCTGGTGGCTCTGCAGAGACGGGGGCCGGGAAACAGGCCAGTGGGTGGTTCGTCTCAAACATCCCCTGCGGC
The DNA here is from genome assembly GCF_003254725.2 of Canis lupus dingo. Classification (NCBI taxonomy): domain Eukaryota; kingdom Metazoa; phylum Chordata; class Mammalia; order Carnivora; family Canidae; genus Canis; species Canis lupus. The sequence continues at coordinate 83,678,324 of NC_064244.1, read as the reverse complement.
ACCGTCACCAGGTCATCGGGACCCAGCGTGGGGGCGGCACGAGCCTCCTGCGAGGGGCCTTGGGTCACCTGTGCTTCCGGGCGAGGGGGCGGGGGTGTGGCCTCTCTCATTGGGGGCCTCCCCGCCCCCCTCCAGCTGCTGTTTAAAGCCAGAATAAAATCTGGGCTCCTGGGCGCTGGCTCCTCCCGCCCCTTCTCCTTCCACTCGGGCAGCGTCCGTGGCCTTCCCGGCCTCTCCGGGCCCCGGCCTTGCTGCCTCCCCGGGTGGGTGCTGCGGCTGCCCCCACCCTGCTCCTTCCTGGCTCCCCCACCCAGCCTGCGTGTCAGGCGTCCTCGGCCCCCGTCTGAAGTCGTGCACGCCTGGGTTTACGTCTCCGACACTAGAACCTTCTCTGTCCGAGTCTTGTTTCCCTTCCCGGAGCTGGAACAGCATCTGGCACAGAGAGTGCACTCCACGAACGTCCGTCCAGTGATGCCCCCCCGCCCCGCGATATGCACCCTGGGAGGGCGGGCGGGGGTCGGAGACCCAGGCAACGGTGCACCCGCAACATCGCCCCTTCTCCGCGCGCCTATGAGGCTCCCCCAGCCCCGAAGCCCGGGCTCCTGGGAGGTGACCCCAGCCCAGGGCAGGTGGGTGCCCCTCCTTCCCCCAGGCCAGGCCCCCCAGCCCCGGGCCTCCAGCCCTGGCTTCCCCTGTAGGCGTCAGGCTTGCTCCGGGCGTGGGGGCCTCGGTCCCGGGCAGGGCCGCCCGCAGGGGAACCGCCTGGCAGGCCGGTGGGGCGGGGGGCGGGGGTGGCCTTGGAGTCACGGCTCCGATTCAAGAAGGGAAATCATCCGAGCTTTTAAAAAATTAAATGGAGTCAGTAATTTGATTTCAGAGAGAAGCTGAAAACCTCGTAATGGCAGGAGCAGCTCAATTCCGTGGTGAAAAGGAAAAGCCTTAAATGGAGCTATTAAGCTTTTGCCTGGGATGGATCTGCCCGGAGGAGGAGGAAGGCGGGGGGCGGGGGCGGCCGCGGGGACGTCGGCCTGGAGGTGGAGGCCGTTTATCAGCCAAGACAACCCTGATTATTTATTTATTTATTTGTTTCGCGTTCCGGGCGGTGCCCACGGCCTCCTCTCCTTGGCCGCGTTTCAAATCCCACTTCCAGCGACGGGCGGGCCCGGAGGGGCGGGGACGCCACCCTTCCAGGGAAGGACCCGGGGCTGCTCCCCCTCGGCCAGCGCTGCGCTTCGGGGGCCAGGGGGTCTGGGGGCCCTGGGGTCCCCGGAGGTCACCGGGGGTCCCCACTGCTGCCGTGGGACCCGGGGGGTGGTGAGTCTCGAGGACGCGGCAGTGACGCTCCCCATTCTGCTCTCATGGGTCCTTTAGGGACCAAGGGGCCGAGGCTTCCGAGGCCTGGGGGAGGGCATCTCACGCTGCGGGGCCTCGTGGTCAGAGCCGAGGCTGATAAGCCAGCAGCCCCCGCCCCCCGGGCCCCCCACCCCTGCTCTGATTTTTCCAACAGCAGCTGCCAGGAGGGCTCCCAGGTTGAGCACAGGCCGAGGGCCGGGCCCGCGCTCAAGGCTTTAGGTTTCCTCACTCACTCCCCCAACAGGAAACTGAGGCAGAGCTGAAGAGAGGGGAGGGTCGGCCCGCCCCTGCCCCGTAAGCACCCCCCCCCCCGCCGCGCTCCACGGTGAGCGGCAGGGACGTGCACCCCCGATGTCCTCCCCGCTCCTCTGTGCCCGGGACGCACCCCAGCCCGGGACCCCGGAAGCCCCTCCACCGTCCTGAGGCTCAGGGGCCCGCCCATGGCTCAGGACTGGGGCCAACACGGGCAGCGCTGGCTCCCGCAGGGCGGCCCCTGGTTAGCAGAGAGGGTCCCTGGGCCCGGCCAGGCGGGGCCACCGGGGGACCCACGGGCTATGAGTCCGCCGGACGTGTGCGCAGCCCCTGCTCAGCCCGCTCCATGCCCGGGGCTGCTCCTGCAACCCTCTTCGTGGACGTGCAGGCCAGGGAACTCTCCAGAAGAGCCATCGGGGAAGCCTGCTGCGGCAGCTGCCTGCCGGGCCCACCCCTGCCTCCGGGGGCCCAGGGCCTGCCGCCTGCACAGGGGGGTGGGGGGGCCTGGCTGCTGCCACCACACCTCGCAAGGGCTCCCAGGGGCCGTGACTGCGGCGCCCACTGCCCGCAGGAGGATGGGTCCTGGCCCTGCCACGTCCCCACTTGGTCCCAGGCACGATGGGCCTGGGGTGCCCCTTAGCCTCCCGCCCGATGGCCCTGCGGCCCCCACCGCGGAGGACGTTTCCTGGGGCTCCCCGGGGGGACAGCAGGAGCCATCGCCTCCTCAGCCAGGCTGCCCATCCAGGGCCTTGTCAGAGGCCGGGACTGCCGGCTGGCCCGGCCCCCCCTTCACCCCGGGCTAGCTGGCGGCCGCCCCCCGGGAGCGCCGGGGCCACGTGGCCCTTCCAGGCTCGGCTCCTGCAGGACCGGCCCGAGCCCCATCTTCATGAGGGGCCACTGGACGCAAAAAGAACCTCCAATGTGAGAGGAGGCGAGCCCGGCTGCGGAGGATGGTGCTGCCCCCGCTGTGCCCCGCTCGGCTCCGGCCCTGCCTCGAGGCTGAGGCTTAGGCCTTGGTTGTCCTTCGTGCGCAGCCGCACGCTCCCAGCACCGCCTCTCGCCGGCCTCGGGGTCCTGGGGAATGTTCTGAATTTGAGGAGGAGACTTGGCCAGAGGTCAGAGTGGGGCGCCCTTTGGGATCCTCGAGGTGACGGAAAAGGTCTCCTGCCTGGCTGGGTCCCCCAGCACCTCCCGGGGACGGGCCCTTCCGGGGGAGTCTCGGCGGGAGGCCGGGTGACGAGAGGCTGGCGTCACAAGGCTCGAGAGTGAAGCTCAACCAAACCCTTCCCAGCGGCCACCTGGGCAGCGGACGGCAGGTGGGACCGGGAGGGGCGGACGGCATTCCCGCCGGAAGGGTCTCCTCTCCTGGGGAGGTGGGGAGAGAGCAGCCCTCAGCTCCTTCCCAGAACTTTCCAGAAAAGAAGCGGGAGTCAGCTCTCCTCCCAAAGAGACAAGGTCCTCCCAGCACCTGGCGAAAGGGCCACGCAGTCCCCCTGGTACAGGCGGGAAAACAGAGGCTTTGGCAGCTCTAACTCAAGCACCGGGTTAGGAACCTGCCTCCGCTGGCCTAACTTCAGGGGCCTGGGCCGGGAGTCCTCGCGGAGAATACGTCAGTGCTGCAACCTATGCTTGAAATTGCATCGCAGAATTTCAAGTTTTCTGTAAGGACCGGCCGGGCCCAGCTCTTCCGCCTGTTTGGGGCCGCCAGCCGGGGATCCCTCTTTTTTATTTTATGTAATTTATTTGAGAGCAGCCCAGGTGGCTCAGTGGTTTAGCGCCGCCTCCAGCCCAGGGTGTGATCCTTGAGTCCCAGGATCGAGTCCTGCGCCGGGCTCCCTGCATGGAGCCTGCTTCTCCCTCTGCCTGTGTCTCTGCCTCTCTCTCTCTCTATGAATAACTAAATAAAATCTTAAAAATCTATTTAAAAAATTTTGAGAGAGAGCGAGCACGAGCAGGGGAAGCAGGAGAGGAGGAAGCAGGGAGCCCCTCCAGGGGCTCGATCCCAGGACCCCGGGATCACGACCTGAGACAAAGGCAGGTGCTTAACCCATTGAGCCTCCCGGACGCCCCAATGTGCAATGGGCCTTAAAGATTATTCTTGGATGAACGGATGAAATTTGTAACCGGCTTCTCCGGGAAAATCAGAAGATTTGGCGGGCCCTGGCGGCAGCCAGTGGGGCGGCGTCTCCGGCCCTGTCCTCTGCCCGGCCTTCAGCACCTCCCTTGGGCCGCGGTTCCCTTCCCCTCACTCATTTCCACTCCCTGCCTGACCCCTAGAGGCATTTTTGTCAGAACCTCTGCTTTAAAATGTCAACCAGCTGTAGCTTAACCACCCTGCTGGTTTCCTGTCCCCGAGCTGGACAGCCCCTTGCTCCCACTGTCCTTGTCATCCCTGATCTTAAATAATCAGGATTTCTCCCATAGGTTCTAACTGCCTTGCGGGGAGCCGGGGGCGGGGGGCGCAGAGGGGAAGGGATGAAAAAGACTCTGTAACCACAGAGCGCCTCGGCGATCCCGGCGCATTAAATATTCCAGCGCATTAGTCATATATTTACACAGAGAAATGTTCTTTGTCTAAAACGTTTTTTAAAAATTCGTGGTGAAAATGTAGTCCGACAAGCATCTATTAAGCGCTTACCAAGGGGAAGCCAGGATGATAAGTCCCAGGAAGCATAAAATGCTGAACAAGACACAGCCGTCGACCTCAAAGAGTTCCCCTACGGGAGGGCGAGCCCATGACCATAACAAGCCCGGAAAGACCTAGAAGCAATACAGGGAAGGTGAGCGCGGCCTGTGCGCGAGGAGGACACGCAGATTGGTGAAGGGTCCCATATTTAAGAAAGAAAAGGAAGGAAAGAAAGAAAGAAAAAAAAAAAGGAAGAAAGAAAGAGCTAGAAGCTGCAGAGGCGACGGTGCAGGGAAGGTGTGCCGGGAGCCGGGGAGCGGAGAGATTCATTCTCGCTGCTGATATTAAATTAATAAAACGAGGAAGGGAACATTCTTTCCCCGTGTAAATCTTTCCAGAGAGGCCAGAAAGTCTTCCTAAATTGTACTTACAACTGTCGGCTGTGCTATTTTTGCATTTTATTTACTAGGTCCCTATCGAGAACCCACGCTCGCTTCAAAGCCCGGGCGGGACGAGGGCCGCCACCTGGCCCCGGGCCCGTCCCCCGGGGGCGGCCGACTGCCCTCCCTCAGAACCCGCTGGACATTTCTTCCCTCCCCTTCCAGGCCGGACGCCCCCGGGGAGCAGGGACGGGAGCTGGCGACTCCGATCCCTCCCGAGCCCGGGCCGGGCCCTCCTGCCCACCCACCCACGGGCGGAGGCGGAGGCGGAGGCGCGGATCCTGCCCTCCGGTTCCAACATCCATGTCGACGCTGCAGGAAACCGTTAAAATAAAGACGGCCGAAACGTGTAAAAACTTTCAAGAAACGTTTCCATTCTTGGCCGACCGTGCGAGCTCATCCCCCACCCCGCTTTTTCCCTTTGTTTCTAATTCTGAATTTGGGGCTAGATGTGGTAGGCAGTCCCCCTTTTAATCTTTAAATATAGTTCTGAATATAATTACATTTTTATGCAGCACCGAGACATCATATCCTGGTAACGGGGCATTCTTGCGCTGTTAACATCTGCGTTGAATCTCCTTCGCGTCTGTCTTCTATTGAGGACAGTTGTGAAGTCGAAGATGAAAGTGATCGACATCATTTGTGAATTATGTGTATTTCCTTACGCTGGATTTCAATGGGTTTTGCTCCTGGTGGTTTTGCGAACACCGGGTCGTCTGCTAGCCGTGCTTTCACCGAAAACCCCTTTCAAGACGTGGGCGCCGCGTCCCGGCACAGAGGACACGCACCTCGTCTGCGGGAGCACGTCCCGGGTGAAGAAATGAGTCGCATGGCCTGACCCGCCCACGCGCGGCCCGAGGAGCTGGAGCCCGTCCAGACAGCCGGGGGGCAAAATGGAAATGGCCCGTGGCGTGTCGGGGACGCCGCAAAGCTCCCAGCCCATGATCTCCGGGCCTCCCTCCGGGACCCGGATTCCCATCTCGCAGATGAAAACACTGAGGCTCCACAGGGTTCAGCGACTCCAGGGCCCCGCAGCCAGCTGGGGTTGCTGTGCCCCTCCCCACACCCCGGGCAGCCTGACCCCAGAGCCGGTGGCCACGTCACCACGGAGGAGTGAGGCCAGTGCGGCCCCGACAGGGAGGAAGGAGCACAGGGCCCGGGCAAGGGGGTTGGTGGGACGTTACCTGGGCGCGCCCTGATGGTGACCCCCCACCCCCGGAGCAAGCCCTCCAGTGTCCAGGGCACGGGCAGTGCCCTCAGCAGACTCCAGGCTCAGGGTCACCCAATAGGAAGCCCCCATTCCCGACATTTCGTGGGCCTCCCGGCATTGCTGCGGGGCCAACAAACCGTTGTGCATGGCGGTGCCTCCGGGACCCCTTGGCCATCCTCGGGGGGGGGGGCTGCCAGGACTGCCCAGCCCAGGGGAGCAAGTGGCAAAGACCCACGTTCCGCCGGCCCCACAGCTCTGCCTCCCACGTCTCTCACGCCAGCTGGCGTCAGGGGCCCAAGGAAGAAAGGGCTTCGGCAAAGGCCAGGACAGCCGGTGCCGCCATCAGGACACCGAGCGGGACCCGGAGCACCGCAGCCACCGGGTGGACGACAGCCCCAGGTCCCTGCTGCGGCTCGTCGGGACGGCGTGGGATCCTAGGCTCCTCCGAGTGCGAGCCTCCTCGTGACCAGACCAGGTCGCCGCTTTGGGATGTGACACGAGACCTCTGGGTCTGGCTGGGATGGCCCTGGAATGGGGAGGGACACGCAATGCGGGGAAATGCGCACTTTGGGACGTCTGGGTGGCCCAGTCGGCTGGGCGTCCGACCCTTGATCTCGGCTCAGGGCTTGATCTCAAGGTTGTGGGTTCAAGTCCTGCATTGGGCTCTGTGCTGGGTGTGGAGCCTGTTTTTAAAAAGAAAGAAAGAAGGAAGGAGGGAGGGAGGGAGGGAGGAAGGAAGGAAGGAAGGAAGGAAGGAAGGAAGGAAGGAAGGAAGGAAGGAAGGAAGGAAGGAAGGAGCGAGCCCGGCTGCAGGTACGTAGTCAAGAGGTGGTGCAGAGGCCTCAGCAGGGGCTCACGGGGTCACACACTCCCAGCAGGGACGTGATGTTACCTGATGGGCAGGAGAGACAGGCCACCCCCAAACCTGCGGAGGAGCCCCTGCCGTCTGTGGGGGCCGGAAGGAGGCAGATGCCCAGAGCAGGGCCGCCCCGGAAGCTGCAGGAACGTCCCCAGGAGGTAGGATGCCAGGCCCACCCCCCAGACCCCAGGCTGAACACGGGGACGTGGGACAGACGGGGGTCTCTCTGGGGGGGTCGCGGGGCCTGAGGCGCCTGCTGGAGGCTGCAGACGCCCTCCCACCTTCGTCCTCAGACCCCCTGGAGCCCTCGCAGGACCTCCCAGGAGAGTCAGGACCGCGGGGCTGGCCGTCTCCACGCCACACCCAGCCGTGCACCCTCCAGGCCCGCGACCGTCTCTGTCCCAAGCAGTTCAGGGATGCACAGAGTGACCCCCCCGCCCCCGGGACCCCGAACCGCCGCTTCCAGAAGCAAACCCCCTCCACAGCGGCCCCTGGACCAAGCCCCCGGTGTCACGGAGCCCGGGTCAGGGCCTGCTGCTCCGAGGCATCCAGGAAATATTATTTAGCCCGGATATTTTTAGCAGGAGTTGAGCTCCGAGCAAATGTCATGTGAGCCGTCTTCTCTTACACGGCAACTTTGGGCTATTTAAGGAGACGGTAATTATGCTCCTGCCACCACCATCAGGACGGGCTGAGTGCGTGATTGCAGGAGCCCCTCATCTGCCACGCGGAGCGCGTTGCGCTAATGGGGCCCAATTTTCGAAGCCGCCTGCCTAAATCTGCCCGGTGTCCCAGGTGGACATTTGAATTCGCACCGGAGGGGCAGCAAGCTGCTCTTTGGGGCCCCGTAGCCGCCCCGACAGCAGCTCCTCGGGTGCCAGGCCACCGGACCCCCAGCCCTTCAGCCCCACGTGTGACCCCCCCGGGCTGGCATCTTTCAGAGAAGCCACCGGGTCCCTTGAAGGGACAGCAGCCACGGGGCTGAAGAAGCAGGACACTTGTCAACAGTCGGGCCGAGGGGACAGGGTCGCTGGGGTGTCCGGGAGCCAGCAGCCCTCGGGGCCCTCGGGAAGGTGACGGGCCCAGGAGGGGATGGGCAGGACCGGAGGCAGGACCGGAGGCAGGCAAAGTGACGCTCGGGGGCCCGTACCTGAGGGGAGCAGCCACCTCGCTTGGCACGCAGCAGGCTCCCCGTGTGGCCGCAGGTGAGAGGCGTGCGGGGTCGGCCACAGCTGGCCTGTCCTCGGGCACCAGTGGGCGCTGGCGGCGGGGACCTGGAATAAGGGGGGGCCAGACCCTGTCCTGGGGGGCAGCAGGAGCCCAGGGGCGCCCGAGGACGGGGAGCCGGCTGGTGCCCATAGCACGGGAGGGGCCCCGGCCGCAGGGAGCGCTGGGCAAACCGCCGGAGTGGAGGAGGCTGGCCTGGCACCTGGAGCCCCGGGGAAGCCTAGCGGGACGGGACCGGCCGAGGCAGAGCCCTCCCGGGTGTCCTCCCGCAGGCCCCAGGCCTCTGCCCCGACGGCACCCGGGACGCTTCCGGTTCTGGCCGAGGCGCGAGCCCCGAAGAGTTGGCACCGGCACCAGCCCCTCTGCGGAGGTACAGGCGTCCCCGCGCCCGGGCCTCGCAGAGCCTTCCAGAAAGTCGCTCCGGCCCCAGCCACACGGCCTCAGGCGCCTCCGGGAGCAGCGTCGGGGAGACCACAGAACAAAAGAGAAGCAGCGGCCTCCTGGCAAGCGGTGGGCAAAGGTGAGCGAGTAAACACTCCTGGCTGCGCACGCGAGCGGGCAATTACCCGGCAGGAGGCCGGCGAGCGGTGCCGGCTGGCTTGTTTGCTCATTAAGACAAGAAAATCATTTATGTTCTGGGACTCGAGTGTCAACAGACCCGGGGAAACGCCGTTGCCTCAGCTGCCGCCCCGGGGCCGGCCGAGGGAGCCGCGGGGTTCCCGGCACAGCTGGCGGCCGGAGCGGCTGTGCAGGGCCCAGATGCGCCTCCCGTCGGGTCGTGTCCGGGGCCCCGGGCTTGTTCCCGTCCCTCGCCGTCTCCCTGGTCCTCAGACCCGGCGGGCAGGGTGGGGAGAGCGGCGTGGGCGCGTGCACGGGGGCGCCGTGGCGGGGCGGACCCACCCGGCAGAGCCGGCGGCTGGTGGCCACGGTCCTTACCAGGTGCCACGAGGCTGGCAGCGCGAAGGCTCGGAGCTCCTGTGGCCGCTGCGGCCTCACCCCCCCCGCTGCTCCCCCCTCCTCTCCTCTCCTCCCTCTCCAGCCCCCCCCCGCCCCCTCCCCCCGCACCTGCTGCACAGGGAGTGAGCTGGACCCTGGGAGACCCTGACCAGCCCCTGCCCTGGAGCAAGGCAGGGACCCCCGCCCCGGGGCGCCCCCAGCACTCCGGGCGGCTGAGCAGGCGGGAGGAGCCCCCAGCCCTGGGACAGGCTCAGGCCGCCCCGTGAGCCCCTCGGTCCCCCTGACGTGGGGGCCACCTTCATGCACAGGGAGGCTGGAGCGGGGAGCACGCCCGAGGGGCTCCCAGAGGATGGGCAGGATCCGCCGTTTCCCCTGCCGCCCCCAACGCCGCCCCGCTGTCCCCGCACCCGCCCCTCGGCTGCACCCCAGGAGCTGGGCCTCAGGACGGGAAGATTCGGAGCAACAGGGAAGGGAGGCGGTGATCGGCCCGTGCCCTTTAAGCCCCTCGCAGAGGCTCTATTTAAGGCCGAGGACGTTCGGCGGGACCTCGGGCAGCCTGCACCGAGCCATGCTAACGGCTGCTCTGCTTTACGGGTGCCCCTGGGCACACTTAACCCAGGGCAATGAATAGTTATTGCCGGCCTCCCGCTCGGGGCCTGTGGGCACGCTTGGGCTGGAGCGCAGTCGCTGCCGGCGGGCACGGCCCGGGTACACCCTTGGGCACCCTGCGCCTTCGCGGGGGGAGGCGGAGTATTAAATATCTATGTGCCCTGTGCCCGCAGCTGCATTTAGCCAAGGGCAAGGCCGGGGAAACGGCTTTAATTAAAACTTAATGCAAGTTCAAGGGGCAGGCCCGGAAGCAGCGGCTGCAAGAGTCACCGGGAATGAATCAGCCAATTCGAGGAGGCTCTCAGGTGGGGCAGAGGGAGGCGGGAGGGGCTGGGGCTGCGGGCAGCCCGGCTCCTGCTCCTGCGGCCACGGCCACGTCCCGGGACAAGGGGCCGCCGCGCGGACTCCCACCGCCGGCGAAGGATGCTGGGCCTCCGGGCTTCAGAGGCAGGTCGCTGGGGACGGTCGGGCCTGGGCGGGCGGGTGGGCCCTGCTCTCCTCGGTCACTCGCCGGGTGTCGCGTCGCCTGTGCTGGCCACGCCGTCCCCCTGGCGGCAGCTCCCAGAATTACAGGCCCAGCGCGGGGGCTGCAGAGACCACCGGGATGTGGGGTCCCGGGTAGAGCCCGCGACTCCCAGGAGGACCCGCATCAGGGACGTGGGCAGGGGAAGCCCTGACCCCCACCTCCCTGCTGCTCTCGGGGAGCGGAGGAAAGTGCTCGAGGGTCCAAGCGGGAGGAGCTCAGCTCTCCCATCCCGGGGAGCTTCCCAGAAACGGGGCTCCTCCCGCCCCCGCCCAGATGGGAAGGCAGCTGTAAGGTCTCCTTGGGGCGACGCTGCACAACGCATTCAGATCTGTTCCCCTGGGGGATCCCTGTGTGGCTCAGTGGTGTGGTGCCTGCCCTTGGCTCAGGGCGTGACCCCGGGGTCCCGGGATCGAGTCCCGCGTCGGGCTCCCTGCATGGAACCTGCTTCTCCCTCTGCCTGTGTCTCTGCCTCTCTCTGTGTCTCTTGAGAATAAATAAATAAAATCTTAAAAAAAAAAAATCTGTTCCGCTGGCACCAGCACAGTGCCCGGCATACAGTAGGTACTACATAAGTGCTCGTTTGAATGACCAGCGATGGTCACAGGGGGCCCTCTGTCTCCCAGCGCCTCCCTTGTCCTCTCCTTCTCTCCTCCCCTCCCTCAAGCTTCCCTTCCCCAGGCCCCTCTCCTCCCATCTGGGGCAGGAGGTCGCACACCACGGTCCCCGAAAGGCCAAATCTGGCGTATGTTTTTTTTTTTTTTGAATCACCTCATGTTTACAAAATCAAAGTCAACTTTTTAAAATTAGAAGATCTCACAACTGCAGATTCCCAGTTGCTCGTGCAGAGTTGGAAAGTCTGGCCCGACGGACGGGGCCGGGGTGGACGGAGGCTGCCCTCCGAGGGGAGCGGTCGGGGGGCCGGGTCGGGAGGCCGTGCTGACCGCGGCCCCCGCTGCCCGGCCTGACTTGGGCCGGCTCCGTGCTGGCCTCCTCACGCTCTGCGAGGTTGCCCCACCTGTAGGAAGGGGACGCGGACCCGGCGCCTGGCCTGGGATCGCTGCGAAGGTGACCGGGTTCACGCCTGCAAGGCCATAGCGCGGTGCCCGGCGTAGAATGGGCGCCTGCAAGTGTTGGCTCCGTAAAGGCAGGAGTGAAGTTCTCCGCGTCCTCAGCCTGGCGCGCTCGGCGGGGCGGGTTCGCGTCGGGAGCCTTCGCACACACAGGCACCCCACCCCCACCCCCTCCAGGCCCCGTGTGGCTCACAGAGGCCCCCGGGGGCCCCGAAGCTCTTCTGGGGCTGGAAGTCTGCACACGACTCCTCGGCCTTCCCGGGTCCGCCAGGAGCGCCCAGAGCGCCGTTTTCCCTTCTAGAAAGGAGAACGCGAGGGCACCATGCGGCAGCCTGAGCGGGAACCCCAACGCGCCCACCGTCCCCTGCACCAGCTGGCCCAGGACCCTTAACCGCCACCCTACTCCTGCCCATCGCCTCCCAACTCGCCCCGGGGGGGGGCCGGGCACCCGGCCAGCACCCATGAATGTCGCGGGCAGGCGAGCAGCACCCCGCGGCCACCTCTCTGCCCGGCCGGGTCCCCAGGCTCAGGAGCTGCAGCCTCTGGAGAGAAAGCCGGTCTGGGATGCGTGTCCCCCGACGCCCCCCGTGCCCCTTGGGGCCCTCGGAGCCCCTGGTGACGGGGGCGGGGGCGGCAGGAGGAGGCAGCCAAAGACAGAGGAGGAGTAGGCCGGCTCCGGGGCCCCCCGGCCCCCCCAGGACCATGGCCCCTGGGGGAGGGCAAGAGAGGAAGGAGAGAGGAAACGGCGAAGAAGAGGAAATGTGAGGGGCCCGGGGTCCGGCCGGGATGGGTGCAGCAGGAGCCCCGGCACTGCCCCACCGCGAGGACACGGCTGCGGCCACTGCACCGAGTCCCATGGTCCCGGGAGCGCAGCAGGGACGCTGAGGCCCCGGGGCTCGCAGCCCTGGGCGCCGGGTCAGCCTCCTCGGCGGAGCACTTATGCAGGACCTACTGTGTGCACACCTGCGCCCCCTCGGCCCGGCCCCGAGCAGTAGGCAGGTACCTCGGGTCAGGGTGGCAGGTGCAGCGGCCCAACAGGGTCACCACGCAGAGTGACCAACCCCGGGCAGCTGGCCTGGAGGAGGCGGCCCCGCGCTGCCCACACTCCCTGCAGACAGGGCCCGGTGTTGTCTCCTCCGTTTCTCTCCGTGCGGTTCCGGCGACGCCCGCCTCCCTGACGCCCGCACCCGTACTTCGCTCCCTCTGTGTCCCGGGGGGACGTGTCCCAGCCACACGCCGAGCCTGGGGTCGCCCAGACCCTCCTCCCCCCGCAAGAAGCCCACGGGCACTGGGCTCAGCCAACAGTCGCCGTCGGCGCCAGGACCCAGGAAGCGGCCGCATTTGGTAGGAAGAGAACTCGGGTGGTCGGGGATGGAGGGCAGACGGGCAGACGGGCAGACGGGGCGGGCGGCCGCAGAGACCACGTCCCCACCAGGTCACGAGCGCCCGAGGCCACGGACAAGCCCTGATGCCTTTGTCTGGAGTCGGGCACAACGGCAGGAGCAGGATGAGGCTGACGGGCACACGCTCCGCCCGGACCCGTGCCGTCCCGCCTCCTCCACCCCGCCGGCCTCTGCCCCCGACGCCAGGCCCGGCCTCTCCCTGCCTTCGTCCTCCGGACGCGGCCCCGGCCCCGGTGGCCCGTGTGACCCTCTGCCTGCTCTCCAGCCGGCTTGTCGTGGCTGTTGCCTGTCCCCTCGCACCCAGGAGAGGCCCCGGCCCAGAGGGCTGCTTTCCCTCCTCACCGCCTCCCCAGGTCCATGCGCATTTGTCAGCCCCGGGGAGCGCTGATTACTGTCTTCGCATTTTCTCTAGTTTCCGTAAGGAATTGTATCGCTTTTGTCACGATTTTGCTTTAAAGTCATTTTTATTTTTTTTATATTATTATCTTTTTAAAGTCATTTTTAAAATGAGCTCGCGGTTTCACTTCCCGGGCCTTGACTCCATGGTGCATTTGGTGGGAGGAGAAGACGGCCGTGGAAGCCTCGCGCTGGATCCTCGGCCACGGGCTTTGCTTCTGAAGGCGGCGGCTTCCGCCTCGATCTTCAGCAAGAGATGGAGGCCGCGCCTCCGGCGGAGCGAGAGACTCTGGAAGGTGGGAGATCACTGGGGAAATAAAGTGTCTGCGCCTGGATGTGCAAATTGACCTGGATCGGTTTAGTTTTGCATTCACGTTTGCACTTTGTAAATATTTGCCTGGCATCCCGCTGCTCACACCTGCTCGCTGTCCCCTCAAGGCTACGAAGGCAGCAGGCACCCTCGCGGGCCTCCCCACCTGCCGCCACCGCCGCCGCCGCCGCCGCGGAAAGGAAACTCGGCAGCGACAGCCACAGGTGTCTCTGACAGCGCCTGAAACTAATGGCCTGTGGCTGGCCGCTGTGACTAATTCTCTGATTATTGACTTTATGATTTTACGCTTAAAACTTCTTTATAATAACACACAGAAATGTTTAATGGGCTCTATCCAGAGCCATAAAAATTACTTATTGAACAAGCGTTTTAAAACTATTAATCTATTGTTTTCCATTAATAATGGCTCTCCAAAGATCAGGCGACAGCTTAATGTATCTGCAGCGTTTCTCCCCGAAAAGTGGCCTTTTAATACGTAAATGCCGCTCCCAAGGCCTCGTGGGTTGGCCGGCCCGTGGGGCAGCTTCCCTCCCAGGACACATGCAGGCTCCAACTGTCCCGAAAGTGCTTTCAGGATTTCCCTAAAAATCCATCCAGGGGGCCGGGGCGATCTTCCTGGCGTCCGGGAGAGACGGGAGAGACGGAGGAGACCCCGTCACCTGTCTCTGTCTTTCTGTGCTAAAGGGGAACTTGTAGGGCCTGCTCTGCGGCGCCCGGGGTGGAGGGCGCAGACGGACGTGGGCGATGTGCACCTCTTGCTCCTCTTGTTCCCTCCAGAATGTTCCAGGGAACCACCCGTGGCGCCCACCCCTCCCCACTTCTGTTGACGAGCCCTCGGCTGAAGGCTCCTGTGACGCCTCGCCCTTGCCTTCTGCTGTGTCCACCCAACCCCACCCCCCGCCTCGGTGTGTCAAAGTCACCCCTGCAGCCCCGCATCCATTTATTTTTCCAAGTGACTTAGATTTTGAAGCACATGAGCCCCAGGTGGGCATTTCTGCCAGGGCTACATTCAGGCCAATGCGTTCATTCGATGGATGCTCATCGAGTGCCTGTGGGCACCGGGTGGTGTTCTCGGTTCTGGAGAGACAGCGATAAGCCAGGAACAGGTGGGCCGTGCACTCGTGGAGCCACCCTCTGGGGAGGAGCACAGACAACGAAAGATGGTAGAAAACCACTTTAAGTAGTGATGAGCGCTGAGAAGCCAGCGGGTGAAATTGTGCCCAGGGGCGGGGGGTGGGGGGCCTACGTTAGATGCAGAGTCCAGAAGGCTTCCTGGGGTAGTGGCCTGTGAGCAGAGATGTGAGTGACAGGGAGGAACCGGCAGTGAGAAAGGGGGCGGAGCATTCCAGGCAAGGGAAAGGCAGTACAAAGGCCCTGGGGTGAGCTACGCAGACAGGGATCTCTCCCTAGGCAGGGGCCCACCCAGCCAACGGCTGCTCCCTACCTGGCAGGTGCAGGATTCTGCTCAGCCCCTGCCTTAAACTCTCCGCATGGCCGCTGGGGATCCTCAGGGTCAGGTAGTCTGAGAAGCATTTGACCTTATCTGTCGAACAAGAAGACGTTTCTGAGAATGAAAGAAATTTCTCCTCCCAGCCTCGCTTCAGTGGAACGGTGAGGAAGGAGCATGTAGGAGTCACACTCTCACCCCTGAGGGGCCCGCGACTCCATGCCGAGGTCAGGGTTCGCAGGATGTGAGCCGATGGTCTTGGGGGGCTTCTCAGTCTCCAGTGTGCCTACGAATCCCCTGACGGTCTTTTTAAAACCCAGACTCTAAAAAAAAAAAATTAAAAATTTTAAAAAATAAAATAAAATAAAATAAAACCCAGACTCTGATGCAGTAGAACCAAGGTAGGGCCTGAGAGTCAGCGAGTCTAACCAGCTCCAGGTGCTGCCGAGGCTCTCTGGCGATGGTTCAGGGACCATAGTGAGTAGCAATGTCCTAGAGGTCATTAAATCTAACCCACTGGGCTTTACAGGGGGGCGACAGGGAGAAATGTGACTTCATGATGACGGTGGAGCACTGAAGTCGGAGGACTTACCTGGGTTTGAATCCCTCCTCTGTTCTGTGTCCGTGTGTGTACTGGTTGCTCAGTTCCGGTTTCTTCCTGTGAATTGAGTGTATGATGACAACGGTGGTGATGATGGTGATGATAGCAAAGACGGTGATGATTGTTGGGCTGGCGAGACTGGGGACCTCAAAACGGCTGACCCCAGGCCAGCAACCTCCCAATAATGCCGCCTTGCTGCCTTACCCTAACTTAGCTTACAAGACCCATGACCCTCGCCCTAATAGGAATGCCGCCCTGCCCCCATCTGCCCGCTAAAACTCTTTATAGACCCCCCCTGCCGTTTGCCTGGGCGCAACTTCCCTGGCCCATGACTTCCCTGCTCTCTCCCTCCCCTGCGGGCCACAGAACCTCGCCCGAGAGTGCGTCCCATGAAAAGCCTGTTTCAACCAACTTCTGCCTGGCCTCTCTATTCCATTTCACTATCAATCGGATTAAACCTGACAATGATGATGCTGGTGGTGATGGTGGTGGTGATGGTGATGATGGGGTCACTGTGTGGCTCAGTCAGTTGAGCATCCAACTCTTGATTTCACCTTAGGTCATCATCTCAGGGTCGTGACATTGAGCCCCATGTAGGGCTCTGTGCTTAGCGTTGAGTCTGCTAGAGATTCTTTCTTCCCCCTCTGTCCCTATCCTCTCCTTAAAAAAGAAAAAAAATGATGGCAAAGATGGTGATGGTAGTGATGCAGTAATGATGATAGTGATGATGGTGATGGTGATGGTGATGATGGTGATGGTGGTGATGATGGTGATGGTGGTGACGATGGTGGTGATGATGGTGATGGTGGTGACGGTGGTGGTGATGGTGATGATGGTGGTGATGGTGATGATGGTGGTGATGGTGGTGGTGGTGGTGGTGATTGTGATGATGGTGGTGGTAGTGATGGTGATGGTGATGATGGTGATGGTGGTGATGATGGTGGTTATGATGATGATGGTGATGGTGGTGACGGTGGTGGTGATGATGGTGGTGATGGTGATGGTGGTGATGCTGGTGATGATGATGATGGTGGTGATGATGGTGATGGTGGTGGTAATGATGGTGGTGATGGTGGTGATGATGGTGATGGTGGTGATGGTGGTGGTGATGATGGTGGTGATGGTGACGGTGGTGATGATGATGATGGTGGTGATGGTGGTGATGGTGATTGTGATGATGATGGTGATGATGGTGATGGTGGTGGTGACGGTGGTGCTGATGATGGTGGTGATGGTGATGGTGGTGGTGATGGTGGTGATAATGATGGGGTGGTGATGGTGGTGATGGTGGTGGTGATGATGGTGATGATGGTGATGGTGGTGACGGTGGTGGTGATGATGGTGGTGATGGTGACAGTGGTGATGATGATGATGGTGGTGATGATGGTGATGGTGGTGATGATGGTGGTGACGGTGGTGCTGATGATGGTGGTGATGGTGGTGGTGATGGTGGTGATGATGGTGATGGTGGTGACGATGGTGGTGATGATGGTGATGGTGGTGACGGTGGTGGTGATGGTGATGATGATGGTGATGGTGGTGATGGTGATGATGGTGGTGATGGTGGTGGTGGTGGTGGTGATGGTGATGATGGTGGTGGTAGTGATGGTGATGGTGATGATAGTGATGGTGGTGATGGTGGTGATGATGATGATGGTGATGGTGGTGATGGTGGTGGTAATGATGATGGTCGTGATGGTGGTGATGATGGTGATGGTGGTGACGGTGGTGGTGATGGTGACGGTGGTGATGATGATGATGGTGGTGATGGTGGTGATGGTGATTGTGATGATGGTGATGATGGTGATGATGGTGATGGTGGTGATGATGGTGGTGACGGTGGTGTTGATGATGGTGGTGATGGTGATGGTGGTGGTGATGGTGGTGATGTAGATGGTGGTGACAGTGGTGGTGGTGATGGTGATGGTGGTGATGATGATGATGATGATGATGGTGGTGATGGTGATTGTGGTGATGATGGTGATGATGGTGATGGTGGTGCTGATGATGGTGGTGATGGTGGTGATAGTGATGGGGTGGTGATGGTGGTGATGATGGTGATAGTGATGGTGGTGGTGATGATGGTGATGGTGATGGGGTGGTGATGGTGGTGATGGTGGTGCTGATGATGGTGGTGATGGTGATGGTGGTGGTGATGGTGGTGATAGTGATGGGGTGGTGATGGTGGTGATGGTGGTGGTGATGGTGGTGATGATGATGATGATGATGATGGTGGCGATGGTGATTGTGGTGATGATGGTGATGATGGTGATGGTGGTGATGATGGTGGTGATGGTGGTGCTAATGATGGTGGTGATGGTGATGGTGGTGGTGATGGTGGTGATAGTGATGGGGTGGTGATGGTGGTGATGATGGTGATGGTGCTGATGGTGGTGACGGTGGTGGTGATGATGGTGATGGTGGTGACGGTGGTGGTGATGGTGATGATGATGGTGATGGTGGTGATGGTGATGATGGTGGTGATGGTGGTGGTGGTGGTGGTGATGGTGATGATGGTGGTGGTAGTGATGGTGATGGTGATGATAGTGATGGTGGTGATGATGGTGGTGATGATGATGATGGTGATGGTGGTGATGGTGGTGGTAATGATGATGGTCGTGATGGTGGTGATGATGATGATGGTGGTGATGGTGGTGATGGTGATTGTGATGATGATGGTGATGATGGTGATGGTGGTGGTGATGGTGGTGACAGTGGTGCTGATGATGGTGGTGATGGTGATGGTGGTGGTGATGGTAGTGATAATGATGGGGTGGTGATGGTGGTGATGGTGGTGTTGATGATGGTGATGATGGTGATGGTGGTGACGGTGGTGGTGATGATGGTGGTGATGGTGACAGTGGTGATGATGATGATGGTGGTGATGATGGTGATGGTGGTGATGATGGTGGTGACGGTGGTGCTGATGATGGTGGTGATGGTGGTGGTGATGGTGATTGTGGTGATGATGGTGATGATGGTGATGGTGGTGATGATGGTGGTGATGGTGGTGCTGATGATGGTGGTGATGGTGATGGTGGTGGTGATGGTGGTGATAGTGATGGGGTAGTGATGGTGGTGATGATGGTGATGGTGCTGATGGTGGTGACGGTGGTGGTGATGATGGTGGTGATGGTGATGGTGGTGGTGATGGTGATGGTGGTGATGATGGTGATGGTGGTGGTGATGATGGTGATAGTGATGGTGGTGGTGATGATGGTGATGGTGATGGGGTGGTGATGGTGGTGATGGTGGTGCTGATGATGGTGGTGATGGTGATGGTGGTGGTGATGGTGGTGATAGTGATGGGGTGGTGATGGTGGTGATGGTGGTGGTGATGGTGGTGATGATGATGATGATGATGGTGGCGATGGTGATTGTGGTGATGATGGTGATGGTGGTGATGATGGTGGTGATGGTGGTGCTAATGATGGTGGTGATGGTGATGGTGGTGGTGATGGTGGTGATAGTGATGGGGTGGTGGTGGTGATGATGGTGATCGTGCTGATGGTGGTGACGGTGGTGGTGATGATGGTGGTGGTGGTGATGGTGGTGATGATGATGATGGTGGTGGTGATGATGGTGGTGATGGTGATGACGGTGGTGGTGATGATGGTGGTGATGGTGATGACGGTGGTGGTGATGATGGTGGTGATGGTGATGATGGTGGTGGTGATGATGGTGGTGATGGTGATGATGGTGATAGTGGTGATGATGGTGATGATGGTGGTGATGGTGGTAATGGTGATGATGGTGATGGTGATGGTGGTGGTGATGATGGTGATGGTGATGGTGGTGACAATGGTGGTGATGATGATGGTGGTGATGGTGGTGATGGTGATTGTGGTGATGATGGTGGTGATGGTGATGGTGGTGGTGATGGTGGTGATAATGATGGGGTGGTGATGGTGGTGATTGTGGTGGTGATGGTGGTGGTGATGGTGGTGATAGTGATGGGGTGGTGATGGTGGTGATGATGGTGATGGTGCTGATGGTGGTGACGGTGGTGGTGATGATGGTGGTGGTGGTGATGGTGGTGATGATGATGATGGTGGTGGTGATGATGGTGGTGATGGTGATGACGGTGGTGGTGATGATGGTGGTGATGGTGATGACGGTGGTGGTGATGATGGTGGTGATGGTGATGATGGTGGTGGTGATGATGGTGGTGATGGTGATGATGGTGATTGTGGTGATGATGGTGATGATGGTGGTGATGGTGGTAATGGTGATGACGGTGATGGTGATGGTGATGGTGGTGGTGATGGTGGTGATAGTGATGGGGTGGTGATGGTGGTGATGATGGTGATGGTGGTGGTGATGGTGGTGATGATGATGATGATGATGGTGGCGATGGTGATTGTGGTGATGATGGTGATGATGGTGATGGTGGTGATGATGGTGGTGATGGTGGTGCTAATGATGGTGGTGATGGTGATGGTGGTGGTGATGGTGGTGATAGTGATGGGGTGGTGATGGTGGTGATGATGGTGATGGTGCTGATGGTGGTGACGGTGGTGGTGATGATGGTGGTGATGGTGATGGTGGTGATGATGATGATGGTGGTGGTGATGATGGTGGTGATGGTGATGACGGTGGTGGTGATGATGGTGGTGATGGTGATGATGGTGGTGGTGATGATGGCGGTGATGGTGATGATGGTGATTGTGGTGATGATGGTGATGATGGTGATGATGGTGATGATGGTGATGATGGTGATGATGGTGGTGATGGTGGTGATGGTGATGATGGTGATGATGGTGATAGTGATGGTGG
Source organism: Canis lupus dingo (assembly GCF_003254725.2). Lineage (NCBI taxonomy): Eukaryota > Metazoa > Chordata > Mammalia > Carnivora > Canidae > Canis > Canis lupus. Next base: position 83,658,241 of record NC_064244.1, on the reverse strand, counting down.
TGGTGATGGTGGTGATGGTGGTGATGGTGGTGGTAGTGATGGTGATGGTGATGATGGTGGTCGTGATGGTGGTCATGGTGATGGTGGTGGTGATGGCAGTAGTGATGGTGGTGAGGGTGGTGGTGGTAGTGATGGTGATGGTGGTGATGGTGGTGATGGTGGTGATGGGATGATAGGACTTTGTAGGGTGAATGTGAGGGTTGAATGAGTACATACTATAGTCTTTATAGGGTGCCTATAAAAGACAGTGGTCCCTAAAGATGCCAGCTCTTGTAATGGCAATTACTGTCACCAAGAGATAAAAGCACTTCTTGATGGTCACAGAGCGGTAGGACCAGAGGCCCAAACATCCCTACTACCATTTCCAGCTCATCACATAGTCAAACAAATTCAAGTGTCAGAAGTTGAATAAAGGTTGGAACACACATGACCCTGAATCAATATGGAACCTATTGTAATATTCCTCTGCTGGTACAGGAGGTACACCCGACCTCTGGGAGGCCTCAGGGTCATCACTGGAGGCACAGGCTCCCATTGTCTGGGAGAGTCAGTAGAGAAAATGAGGACTCTGGGATGCATCTGCACAGCACAGACGTGTGATAGCCTGGTGCAGTTTAAGAGATGAGTAGGCCCTGGATAGGAACTTGTTTATCAGTCACTTGACTCATAAAAGTTGAGTAGGGGCAAGCCAGGGCATCCCTGGAGCTTTGTAGCTCAGCTGAGGACTGCAGGTAGAGGGCACAGCCTAGAGGTAGATGGCTAGAGATGAGAGGCAGCACACAGTGTCCTGGGGATACCCCCACCCCTACCTCTGCTCACCCCAAGCCACTCCAGCCTCCAAACGGCAGCCAAGAAGGATCTTGAAAATGTAAGATCACGCCAGTCTCTTCAGAGAATGCTTCAACAGCTCCCCACTCCCCTTGGAAAAATCCAAACACTTGAGCAGCCCGGCTGTGGGCTGGCCCTGCCCACCTCTCTGAACCTTCCATCATCACATTCTGGCCACGCTGGCCTTTCCTCTACCTCGGGGCCTCTGCACACGCTGTTCCCTCTGCTAAACGCCGTTCCTCTTTCTTCACATGGCCAGCTCCTCTTCATGCAGCAGGTCCCAGCTTCAGCGTCGCCCCCGCGGGATACCCTCCCCGACCGCCTCCACCTATTCTCTACCCTGGCCTTGTGTGGCTTACCTTCCTGGTTGGCATCACTGTGGGGAACTACGTTATCTAGTGGCTCACAAAGATTTCTGGATATTTCTCCCACTTGAGTGAAGAAAAGTGCAGATCGGCTTGTCTCCCACTCGAGTGAGGGTGAGCTCGAAGAGGGCAAGGGCCGCGTCGCCCGGGTCACACTCTGCTCCCAAGGCCATTGACCCGTGGCTGGCACATGGTAGCGATTCAGTAAACGTTTGACCAGGAAGTGGCTGGAGCTGGAGCCCAGCACGCCCAAGGAAAGAGGAACAGTGGACATAGTTTGTGGGGGTTTGTCTGCTTCCCTTCTCCCCACAACACATAACCCATAAGCTCCACGAAAAGTCACAGACTGTGTCTAACTCACTCACCATAGCACCCCCGACACCTTGTCCGGTACCTGGCATCCACAGACCGCCTGATAAATATGTGTTAAATATGTGTTTTCTCCCCAAGTGTGCTGGAGTTTCCTGTAACCACGCTTGAACCACGGTATCAAGGGTAGTACTTGGGCCACAGTAAGTAGACTCTTGTTGGATGTGTCACAGTTTCCCAAACAGGTCTCTATCCACACCTCCCTGAGGGCGCAGAGTTGATAGAGATCTTTTTTTCTTTTTTTATTATTTTATTTATTCATGAGAGACACAGAGAGAGAGAGGCAGAGAGACAGGCAGAGGGAGAAGCAGGCTCCACGCAGGGAGCTCGACGTGGGACTCGATCCCGGGACCCCGAGGTCACGCCCTGAGCCAGACAGATGCTCAACCGCTGAGCCGCCCAGGGATCCCCCCGATAGAGATCTTAAATTCAGTTTATTCCAGACCTGACTTACCTAACGACTGAAGAAATGGGAAGATGGAAAAAAAAAAAAAAACAAAACCCTCATTTCCTGGGTAAATGTCTCTCAACAGAGGCATCAAAGCTGCCGGGAAGAACACAAGATGCTTGGGCTCCTGGAGGGGCTGTCAGGGGTCAGACCCTGGATCTAGCGACGTGGCCATTTAACATCTGCAAGACTCCACTTCCTCTTCTGGGAAATGGGCACCCGTGCAGTGAAGGGCTGACCGCCTACGGAGAAGCTTGGCGCTTTGCCCCCGGCTCCCAGGGGCCAACTCCAAGCCCTTGGAATATTTCACCGGATACGCATCCTAGTGGGGGGGGGGGGGCTCGGGCCATCCTGCACAGCCTACAGACCCTCACGTCAACCTCTGGAGGGCTGGAACCTGAGGTCGACCCAGCAGACGGTCCGCCATGGCCCACGAGTGACACCACGGCTCCAGTGAGCCTCTCCGGCTGCGTGCCCGTCACAGCCCCCGTGCCCACACCTCCCGGGGAACAGGCCCGGCAGGAGCTTGCACCCCGTGCCTCCCAGATCCTGCCCTGTGCGCCTCTTCCCTTGGCTGAGCCTAATCCGTCTGCTCTTGGGGTCAGAACCTTAACAGGGAAACAGCGACCTGCCTGGGTTCTCCGAGTCCTCCTTGCGGGTGGTGGGAACCGAGGGTGGTCCTGGGGACTCTGGAACCTTTCAGGCCCGCACTAGCACCTCCCTTGCTGCAGATCAGGAAAATGAGGTGCAGCTGGAGCGCAGGCCCCGCCTGGAATCCGAGTTCACCCCTAGGGTCTTCTGGCCGCTTGGTGGCTGTGTGGACACCTGGAGCTCTCCCGTCTGGGCGGGGGGACCCGAGGCTCATCATCCCTCCCTCCAGCCTCCCTCACTTCACCTGAGTCCTGCTGCCCCAAAGGATGAGCTTCCGGACACAGACCCCAAGGCGGGCCCGGGCACCACCTGCTCCGCGCACTGGGGTTTTACTCTTGCACCGATGCTAAACTCGATGCCCAGCCCCATTTCTAGCCCCAGGTAGCCGCGGGACCCCCGGCACTTGCCCCTGGGGAGCCCTGTTTCAGAGCTGAGAGGAGGAGGTACTGAATCCGGCGCTGCTGCAGACGGCCACCCGGTCTCCGCGGGTGGGGGAGTGACCCGTGGGGGACGCCAGGTCCAGGGCCCCACCCTCCTCGTGCAACCTGGAGCGGAGGACCCAGGGGCGAACAGGGCCGAACCCGGACGAGTCAGGCAGCCCCGCGGGCGAGGAGGGGCGGGAGGAAGCGGCGAGGGGTGGAGCGCACCTGCTGCTGGTCACGGCCTGCGCACCTGCGCGCTTGGAGCGCCCACCCCGCGGGGACCCAGGCAGGGAGAGGACCCGCAAACCAGTCAAGAAATGAACGCACCAAGTGACCTCAGACACGATCGGCCCGAAGAAGGTAAAACAGCAACGACACACAAAGTGTTTGGGTTGGGGAAGGTCAGTGTTCAGGATCATTTTCAAAAAAGACAACGTCGTGACTCCTGTGCAGATTTAAAAAAAAAAAAAAAAAAAAAAAAGGACCCGCGTTAACGACTTCATTGGACCCGTTATTGGCGAGGGAACCAGGAGATGTTACAAGCGGCGCAAAGGGGAAAGCAAACAGCAGGCACCGCAGAGACGAGGAAGGGTAAAGTGAATTCGCAGATAGATTCGAAACCGGCTTCCTCCGTGTTGTGCAGCCGCGGGTGGACGTGGACCGCCGTGGAACCGCCCCGACGCGGTGCACCCGCCTGAACAAACGACTCTTCTGCGTGGCCGCGGGCGCTCAGCTCATACCCCACAAACAGCTCCGAGGCGACGGGAGGAGGGGAGTCAGATGGCGGGAAGGGTGACCGGGTGACCGATGAGCGACAGTTTCCACCGGAGGCACCCCAAGGCCTTTGGCTTGTTCCTGCGCTGCTGGTGACATAAACCACCGCTGAGCAGGGACGGCTGAGCCAAGACGCTGCCCAGGAGTTCGGGGCAGGGGTGTGGGGAGAAGCCTCCGCAGGGGGCGGGGGGGGGGGAGCCGTAGGTGAGGAGATTGCGGAGCAGGGGAGGGGCCAGGTGTGCTTAAGGAACTGAACGGTGGGTGGCAAGGCCGTGACAAGGGACCACATGTGGACACAGGTGGGAAGAGCTGCCACAGCCACAGGTGGGACGGGGCCAGGGCCGCAGAGCGCAGACGGAGATTTGGTCCTAAAAACCAAGGGAAGCCCTAGGGAACCCTGAGCAAGGAAGGAGCAGGATCTCACTTAACGTTTTATTTATTTTTTTTTAAGATTTTATTTATTTATTCATGAGAGACACACAGAGAGAGGCAGAGACACAGGCAGAGGGAGACACAGGCTCCATGCCGGGAGCCCAACGCGGGACTCGATCCCGGGACCCCGGGGTCACGCCCTGAGCCAGAGGCAGACGCTCCACCGCTGAGCCCCCCGGGCGCCCCTCACTGGATGTTTTAAAACCTCTTTGGCCCCCACGACTGCAGCAACCAGACCCCCGGGAACGTGGCCAGGAGCCCCCGTCACTGGATGACCTGAGTAAAATCCCCGACACGCGTTAGGTGTAGGAAAGCCGTGCTTACGCCCTTTTAGGAACTTTCTCCTTCTGCAAAATCTGTATGTTTCTGTGTGTGAGTGTTAGAATTCCGTTTAAAAAGAAAAAAGTTGGGCAGCCCGGGTGGCTCAGCGGTTTAGCACTGCCTGGGGCCTGGGCCCGATCCCCTCCTCGGGCTCCCTGCACATTGGGGAGTCTGCTGCTCCCTCTGCCCTTCACCCAGCCCGAGCTCGCTCTCTCTCTGACTCTCAAATAAATAAATAAATAAATAAAATCTTGGAGATCCCAGGGTGGCTCAGCGATTTAGCGCCGCCTTCAGCCCAGGGCGTGATCCTGGAGACCTGGGATCGAGTCCCACGTCGGTTCCCGACACGGAGCCTGCTTCGCCCTCTGCCTGAGCCTCTGCCTCTCTCTCTCTCTCTCTCTGTGTCTATCATGAATAAATAAATAAATAAATAAATAAATAAATAAATAAATAAATCTTTCAATAAATAAATAAATAAAATCTTAAAAAAAAAGTTAGGTTCAGAAGGGCAGGGAGGTCACCAGGGTTCCACGTGCAGGGACGGGGCCAGGCCAACTGCCAAGAGCGGTGGGCACAGCACGACAGGGTGATGTCCCCAGGCTGGAATTTGAGTCCAGCCTGCAGCCTGGGCGCCGAGGAGCCAGAGCTGCCCGCGGCCTAGTTTGTCGTGTGGGCCCCAGCCCCGGGGACGGGACCCTGGGCTGCCCCTGCTCACTCCTCCTCCACGCTGGGCTCACTCCAAGCCTCCACGCTGCTGCTGGCTTGGCCTTGGCCTTCCGGTTCCCAGAAGGAGGAAGCGCTATTATTATTTGATTAATTCACAAAACAAAGACCTGCCTGGGGCAATTTTGCTTGAAGTAAGGTTCGCGGAGGGCGTGTAAATCTGAAAGGGGGGGGGCAGCAGCATCCCTGTCGTTTAGCACCAGCCTCGCAGGGAAGCTCCGGCCCCTGCCTCACTTCCTCAGAAGCTGGCGAGGCCAGGGGTGCTGAGAGGGGCGGGGGGATTGGCGATGACCACCCCTCCTTCTGGAGCTGCTCTAAGACTCCCCCTTTGAGTTTCTGCCCCAGGGACAATTGACACAAGGTTGAGAGAAGGATGTGGGTTTGGGGTTTGGCCCCCTCGCTTCTGCAACCCAGCTGAGGCGCCCCTGAACCTGCCTGGCCCAGCCGTGGGGTGGGGGCCGTGGGGTGGGGCGACACTCCATCCGAAAGCCCAGGCCCTGAGCCCCCAAGGGCAGCCTTGAGAAGTGGGCGGGACCCCGGGAACTGGGGGCAGGGGGAAGGGGACAGCGCCGGGGTCCCCCCTTCACTGTCATCACAGGAACCTCACCTGCAGCTGGAGACAGAAGCCTGGGGTGAGCTCCAGCCCCCACCCCGGGACCTGAGCCCGAGGCTCTGCAGGCCTGGCCCCCCACTGCCCCAAAGGAGCTGTTTGAAGTCTTTCTGAAAAGTGGGCTCCGCTGGGGAAGACCCGGCGGCAGTCGTGTCACCAAGAACAACGGACCCTTTCGATCCAGGAGCTGGTGACCACAGCCCCATGGCCTGAGGACTCCTTGCAATCACAATGTCTAGGTTGGCCTCGACCTCCACTGGCCTGAGGACCCCCCCCCACCAAGGGACCTGCGGAGTGTCCTGTTCCCTCCTGCCTCTGGAGAACCCGAGATTCGGGCAGCAGACACCTGAGAGAGCCCACCCCGCCCCACAGCACCCCCAGACCCGGTCCAGCCTCACAGGTCTGCGCCCCCCTCCCCACTATGAGAAAGGAGGCAAAGGCCTCAAACAGAGTTGTGGTGTGAGGCCCTGCGGCAGCAGAGCGAGGCCCAGTTCCTCCCCGATTCCAGGTGCCCTCAGCCGGGGCCTGGCTCTCCCGGCCAGCCCTAGGGACGCCCCGACCCCTCGCTCCCCGCAGGACATGGGGTGGCCTCAGGACGTGCGTCCCCCCACGTGCGTTCCCTGCTGATGATTTCCTCTTTCCTGTTCCCTCTCGGCCTTCCCTTGCGTCCCGCGGAGCGCCCTGCCATGTGCTAGGTGGGTGCTGCAGATTCACGAATCACTGGGTGAAGCCCATTCGACCTTTGGATTTACACGGAAGAATTTCGGTTCTTTAAACACCACTTAGACATGCGGTTTCAGGCTTCTGATGGAAAATATTTGGTGCCTCTGCTCCACGGCGTGTGGGGATGTTCAGCGCTCCACTGGCGTCACCAACTCCCACAGTGACCAGGGAAGACCTTTCTGGATGGCCTGCATACGGGATCCATAGCAGACAATTGCTGCCCCCCCCCTCCCCCGCAATCTCGGCTCAGCTGTTCTCTCCTGCCCTGCACAAATTTTTTTTTAAGATTTTTTCTCTATTTATTCATGAGAGACACAGGCAGAAGGAGAAGCTGGCTCCCCGCAGGGAGCCCGACGTGGGGCTCGATCCCAGGACCCCGGGGTCACGCCCTGAGCCGGAGGCAGACGCTCAACCGCTGAGCCTCACAGGCACCCCTGCCCCAGACAACTTCATCCAGAAGCAGAGCCAAGACACAAATGCAAGGTCAGCCTCTTTCCTTCCGTGCCAGCAGGTCTCAAGGGTCACTGCGCAGCCAGAAAGCCCAGGTGGATGCCTCCATCTCTCAGCCCCTCCTCTCTCAAGCCCTCGTCTCCGGTGAGCTGAGCGTGAGCTGAGCGGCTGCAGCGCCCGGAGCTCAGGAGGCTGGCAAGCGATGCCCTGCAGAGGCAAGCCTCCCGCCTCGGCTTGAGGAACAGGATGGTGCAGGGGGGAGGAAAATTCCCTCCACTTCTTAGGGTCCCTGGCAACACGGGGGCGGGGGGGGGGCTGCAAATGAAGCGACAAAGACAGATTATCGGAGAAAAGCACACATGTCAATTTCACGTGAGTTTTACAGGACGCGGGAGCCTTGGTAAGGAAACGGAGACCGGAAGAAACGGTCAAACCAGTGTTTTTATGCTACTTTGATGAAGAGCGGACAGTCGTGGGAAGACACAACGGGGCAGAGGCATGCGCGCTCAGGGTAGTGAACTGGGGGAGACCTAGCGAGGCCTGCTCGCTCAGATCCCTCTGTCCTGAGGACGGGCCCTTCTGCCGGGTATAGGGAGGGCCCCTCTCCCATGAAGGGCCCGTGACCCGCCTCAGAGTGCCACCCGCGCCCGCCAGCTGAGGCTTGGGGGGTTTCTGGGAGAACGAATGGAGAATTAGAATTTCTGAATGAAGCAGCTGAGGTGAGAGAAATCGTGAACAGAGGAGGAAAATGAACCAACTTGAGGTTTTTTTTTGTTTGTTTGTTTTTGTTTTTGTTTTTTTAAGATTTTATTTATTTATTCGAGAGAGAGAGAGAGAGAGGCAGAGACACAGGCAGAGGCAGGAGCAGGCTCCATGCAGGGAGCCTGATGCGGTACTCGATCCCGGGACTCCAGGATCACGCCCTGGGCCGAAGGCAGGCGCCAAACCGCTGAGCCACCCAGGGATGCCCCTATTTTTATTTTATTTTATTTATTTATTTATTTATTTATTTATTTATTTATTTATTTATTACGACTTGAGGTTTTTAAAGGGTCACTGCAGCTGCGGGGTTGAGAATGGCCTGGACGGGGGTAAGGGAGAGCTGAGAGACCAGCTGAGAGCCTACAACCTCCAGCCTCCGGGACACAGGTGTCTCCTGCACCACACATGACCACCCCCCCGGGTATGCCTTGTGCAGTCTGCGCTCTGCTCTCCCAGCCACCCCTCCCTGGGCTCAGCAAGGCCCAGCCGGCCCGGTGAGCATCCTCCGAGCTTTCCAGTGCACACAGTGGTGCCTGAGGCTTCTCGTGGGACAGTTTTAAGCATGTGGCGCTTCAGTCCCACAAAACAAGGCTGCCGATAAGACTGGAAAGAACCAGAGCAGAAGTTCTGCTGTCGCGGAGTTCGGGCACCTGCTGTCCCGCGCTGAGCTGCGGCCTCCCCAAACACATAGGTTGGGGCCCTAATCCTCAGCAGCTCAGGAGGGGACCTTCTTTGGATGTAGGGCCTTTAATTACGGGGGTAATTAAGTTCAAATGAGGTCAGTAGGGTGGGTCCTGAGCCAGTCTGACCGGTGTCCTTGTAAGAGGAGTCAGGACCTGGACACATGCAGAGGAGAGGCCACGTGAAGACGTGGAGAAGACGACCACCCACGAGCACAGGAGGGGCCTCAGAAGAAAGCAACCCTGCAGGCGCCTTGACCCCGACGTCCAGCCTCCACAGCTGTGAGACAATGACTCTCTGCTGTTTCTGCCCCCGGGGCTGTGGTCCTTTGTGACGGCTGCCCCAGGAGCCAACACACCCGCCACGGGAGGACTTAGGACCCACGGCTCCTAACGCCCCAGGCGAGTCGACAATACACGTCTTCAGTCTAACTGTTGTCATTTTATCTGGACCCGCACCTCCTCCCAAGGCGTTGCCCTCATTGAAAAGCCAAGGAACGTCCAATGCCAGCCCGGAGCTGGTCGCGCCGTCGCTTCCCGCAGACACCTCCCGGATGAACGCGGGGACAACGGGGCAGCAACAGTAGGGAGCAGCGAAACAGAGTAGACGCCTATTGGACAAGCGTTTGCAGAACACCTACTATGTGCCGGGTCCTGCTCTAGGGGCTGGGGTCACAGCCGCGAACAGGTCGGGTCTTCTGTCCCTCGTGGGGGTGACATTCTGGAGTGGGGGGAGCAGAGAGCAAACCATAGACACGTGACGCAAGGAGGTGATGCTACGCTGCTCGTGGGCCAGTCCCAGCTACTCACCGAGCGGCGCCGTGGCCCGGGACCTACCCGGGGAGCAAAGCATCCTCCTCCGGTCCAGCTACAGCCCCGTCAGCCGCTCTACTAGCGTTCGAGGGTGCCACAACCTTGGTGGCGAAAATCAAGACCGAGTCTCACCGTTCTGGAAGCCAGGAGTCCACGTCACAGCGTCGGGAAGGCCGTGGGGAGGATCCTTCCCTGCTTCGAGCCTCTCGGGGCCGCCAGCACCCTTTGGCGTCCCTCGGCGTGGAGCTCGCCGCCGCATGTCTTTACACCCTGCTCTCCCCGGGCGTCCCTGGTCCAAATCTCCCTCTTGTACAAATGCCAGTCGTCGGATGATCGGAAGCCACCCAGGTCCAGGATGGCCGCGTTTTATCGATGACATCTGCCAAAATCTACTTGCAAATAAGGTCCCGGCCACAAGAACCAGGGGTTTGAATGCACCTTTTGGGAAGACACGGTCAACCCACGACAGCCACTACCTGGTTTTGCCTGCTTCGTGAGCAAGATCACGGTGGAGTTTGAGGGTCAGGAGTAGGGGCGCCCCGGGGGCTCGGCCGGTGAAGCGCGGCCTAGGGCTCAGGTCATGACCCCAGGCTCCTGGGATGGAATCCCGCATCCAGCTCCCTGCTCAGGGGAGCCTGCTCCTCCCTCTGCCCCTCCCGCTCCCCCTGCTAGTTCTCTCTCTCTGTCAAATACGTAAAATCTTTAAAAAAATGTAAAAAAAATAATATGTCAACTATATTTTAATTAAAAAAAAAAGTCAGGAATATATCTATTCTTGGAATGCAATTAATTCTGCTCATCATTTTGGGATCTGTTTTGCTGTTTGTTTGTTTTTTCTTAAAGTCGGCTCCATCGCGGGGCTTGAATTCATGAGCCTGAGATCAAGGGTCACTGGCCCTGCCCACTGGGCCGGCCGGCGGCCTGGATCTCCTTTTCTTTTTTTTTTTTTTTGGATCTTCTTTTCTAAATGAGCCAGAAGAACGCCATCGCAGCGACGTCCACATTCAGGGGGCCTGGAGTAATATCCTGCCTTTGAACCGCTCTCTCTCCTACCCAGGATCTCTCTGTGATCATTTTTGATCGCACAGAAAAGCCGGCCGCGGTCAGGGAGCGCGCACATGTGTACCTGCTGCCTGGATGCTGCTGGGATTGTGGAGCTGCAGGTGGCTCCTCTGGTTTGGGTTATCTCTCCCTCTACCTCATCTCTCTGCTAATCAACATTCTCCGGCCCCACGCTGCTGTGGGTCGACGCCAGCGCCCTGAGCCGACGCGGGGTTGGAGGCCGGCGCCCTGCGCCGTGGAGCCTGGGCGCCCGCAGGGTCGGCTACCCCGGGCCGGGACCCACGGCGGCCTAGAGCCTCAACGGGCTGGGGGGTGCCAGAGGGGCCCGCGGGCCTCGCTCGGGGCTGCCTGGGCCAGACCCACGGCCCACCCCTCACCCGGAGAAGAGCCGAACCCCCGGGCGCAGAGAGGAGGACCAGGAATGCACAGATTTTCCCGCCTGTTTGACAACCTCAACCCCCTCCCTCCCACCGGCGCCCCTGCACGCAGCCTGACTCAGGAGCCTTCGCACACCCTTACACGCGCAACACGCGGGCGGGGCTCCACCCGGACGGCCAGAGGGTTTCACTGGGTCCTTTCAGTTGAGGCCAAACACCCTCTCTCCATCGGGGAAAAATCCCATTTTCACAAGTGCTTTTGCTCAAGGGATGGGAAGCCCCGGGACGGCTGAAGCCCAGCCCGGCGCGGTTTCTCGCTTCTCCCTGCCAAGCCGGTTTTTCAGAAAAGCCGAAGCCGCGGAGCCACTCACGGGTTTCTTTTGATACTTGGAGATCAAAGATTAATAAACTCCATCGCACCCGGGCCGGGCTTCCAGGGCGTTCTCCGTGCGGCCGTGGCGGTGAGGCCTGGCCGCCATCAGCAGCTCGCGGTGGGGGGGACCCACGGTGACCCCAAGGGTGACCGGCTCGGCCGAGCTCCCCGCGAGTCCAGCCGCAAACCCGCGCCTGGGAGCCGAGAAGCGGGAGGCCTGTGCCGGGAGGAGGGACCACGAGGGCAGGCTCCTTCCTCCCGGGAGCACAGTGTGCAAGTGCTGGGCTCTGCCTGCGTCCGGGACGGGGCGGCGGGCGGGATTCTTCCCCGGGCCCAGCCCCAGGCTTGAGCGGAATCGGGGTCCTTGACCTTGGATGGGGGAAAATCACACCTTTATTTCCACTAACTTCTCACTGGGATTCGGCCTTTGTTTCTGTCACCAGGGCAGGCAATGGGCCGGTAGCGTGGTCTGTCCCCGACGGAATCCCCAGGACCATGTGCCCCAGGCCGATCGTCCTCGTCCTCGCAGAGGCCTCCCGAAATCTTTTACATGCGTCCCTCGTCACTTGTGACTTAAAGCAGTGAATTGACCGGCTGACACTTAATTCCTAATAAAGCAGCGCTGATTGTACCATACAGCATACGCCTGCCTGATATTTTAATAACTGAGTTCTGATGTAATTCTGTCCTGTAAAGCGCCTCTTTTTATTATTTTTACATGTGGCAAAACCCACATGACATAAATTTTACTATCCTAACCATTTTTAAGTGTACAGTTCAACGGGGGGCTCCTGCGGGGCTCAGTCTGTGACGCGTCACCACCCCGGGGTCCCAGGGTCAAGCCCCATGTGGGGCTCCCTGCCCAGCGGGGAGTCTGCTTCTCTCTGCCCTCCTGCCCCCCTCCTGGTGTCCCCTCCCCGCTCGTGCTCTCTTTCTCCCTCTCCCAAATAAATTAAATCTTTTTTTAAAAAGTCAGGAATATATCTATTCTATCTATATCTATTTAAAATCTTAAAAAAAAAAAAAGGGATGCCTGGGTGGCTCAATGGTTTAGCACCGCCTTCAGTCCAGGGCGTGACCTTGGGGTCCCGGGTTCGATTCCCGCATCGGGCTCCCTGAGTGGAGCCTGCTTCTCCCTCTGCCTGTGTCTCTGCCTCTCTCTGTGTGTCTCTCATGAATAAATAAATAAAATCTTTTTTTTTAAATGTGTACAGTTCAATGGTATTAAACACATTCACACCGTTGTGCAACCACCACCACCATCCACCCCCGGAACTCTCTCTGTCTTACAAAACCAGAACGATGCCCCCATAAACACCGGCTCCCGTTCTCTCCTCTCGCTGCAGCCCCCACCTGCCTTCCTGTCGCTGTGAATTGGGTTATTCTAGGAACCTCACACGGGTGGAATCACACAGTCTCTGTGGTTCTGTGACAGGCTCATTTCATGGGTGTAGCGTCCTCCAAGTCCATCCCTGGCGCCGGGCGACAACTTCTTGAGGCTGACTGATACCCCACTGCTGTGTGTAGACCACGCTTTGTTTATTCATTCACCTACCGCCGCACGCTTGGATTGGACGTGATTAGTTTTCTTTGTAGTCCCATTTGGGTTTTTTTTTATAAAGATTTTTTTAAATTTATTTATGATAGACATAGAGAGAGAGAGAGAGAGGCAGAGACACAGGCAGAGGGAGAAGCAGGCTCCATGCCAAAAGCCCAACGCGGGACTCGATCCCGGGACTCCAGGATCGCACCCTGAGCCAAAGGCAGGCGCTAAACCGCTGAGCCACCCAGGGAATCCCGTTTTTTTTTTTAATATTTTGTTTACTTATTTGAGAGCGAGCGAGCGCTCAGGGGCACAAGCAGGGGGAGCAGCGGAGGGAGAGGGAGAGGCAGGCTCCCCACAGAGCCGACGCGGGGCTCAATCTCAGGACCCCATGATCATGACCTGAGCCCAAGGCCAACCGATTGAGCCCCACAGGCACCCCTGTCATCCCATGTGTTTTATTACAAGCTTTTTAAAACATTATCTAGAGACGGGGTCCATGGGCTTCCCCAACCACCAGACGGATGCAGGTGCAGCACGCACAAGGCGAAGAAGCCTAGGGAGACACATGTTAGAAAGATGGGCCCAGAGAAGCGAAAGCACATGGCCAAGGTCACCCTGCCAGGCCTCAGGCCCAGCTCAGTCAGCTCCCGGAGCCCCCCTGGATGCTGTGACTTCCCCAGGGAACTCAGACGACGTGGAGTCCGGCTCCCCAGGGCACCCGCTGCCCTTCCAGTGGGCCTGAAGGGAGTGAAGACGTTTCCATCTCGGGACCCAGGTAGGGGTCAGTGTCCGCAGGCGGAGGGGCCCACCCGCCCCCCACTCCCATTTCTTGGGAGGTGCCCACTGCATCTGGGTCTTCACTCAGCCTCTCTCGGACCCTCCCCCTGGGATCCCAGGGCCACGAGACCCAGAGGAACCCCCGGGGGCCTCCTTGGGAGCCAGTGGCGAGGGCCCCAAGCCCCAAGCCTGAGCAAACTACTGGAACATTGTCCATCCCACCTGACAGCGGGAGAGAGCCAGGGTCCAAACCCCACCTGAACTCACGCTGTCAACTGCGTCCCACTCCTCGTATAAACTCCCGGCCCCTGGGATCCTCCGGTGTAGCAACCTTCCCCTCGGAAAAAGTGGAGAACCAGGACCATTCAGGCTGCCGAGGGAGACTCGGGAAGTGCCACGTCCTGCCATCGCAGCATGAGCTTTCCCTTCCTCAGGTGCCCAGAGGGTTAACCAGCAGCTCAAGTCCCCGCACCGTGGGTGTGCAAGCGCTTCACTTCCCCGCAAGCCCGCGGGGAGGGCCGTGACTGCCCCTGCTCCACGGGGAGCGCGGGGCCCAGAGCCCCGGTGACCGGCAAGAGTCACACAGCTGGTGAGCGGCTTGGACTGTGACCTCGGGTCGTCTGCACGTCCTCTTTCTAGAACATAAGCCTCAAGTTGCAACAAGGGACGTAGGCCCCGAATGTCTGTGGGTTTCTCCACGAGAACTTCTGCTTTCACCTCGTTTAGAAAATAGGCAAGAGTTCAAGGAGCGAATTAAGAGTCAAGAGCCCAGATTCCAGAAATATTCAGATTCACTGGAGATCAGAGAAATGCAAATTAAAGCCACGTTAGGAGGGAGCATTTTACACTCATCAGAATGGCAGAAATGAGGAAGGCCGAGATGAGAGGCTGGGCGTGGGACGGGGCAGAGGCAGGAGAGCCAGGTGGGAAGTGCCCCAGCCTGGAGCCACCCCGCCCCGCATTTCCCAGCTGCTCCTATGGGGCACCTTCCTACAGGGCAGGATTGCCCTGAGGGCTCCACCCGCCGTGGGCCCGGGTGCTGGGAAGGACGCCCACGCCAAGAAGGGCCCCACGGACACAGCGCGGGGCACCTGCAGCCCCCGCGGGGGGGGGGTGCGTCACCAGGACCCCAGTGCCCAGGACGGCCGAGGACTCTAAGGCCAGCGCTCCATTAACGGTTGGATAAAGACGTGTTTGTGAGTGGAATGGGGAGAGGAAAGAGCTCGGCCCTGCTTGATGCGACGTCGAATTCCGAAAAAAATGGGAAAATCTTGGAAATCGTGGCAACACAGAAGGAAGGAAAATTAAGTGTGTGTCCACTGCCTGAGCCAGCTCTCTCACTCAGACGCGGCTCAGAGAGGGTCCTCCTCGGGCTCACAACGGGTAAACCTGGCGCACGCTGGACATTTGCAGGGGAGACACAGGATACAACAGCCCAGCAGTTAGAAGTGGTCACCCAGGGGCGCCTGGGGGCTCGGGTGAGCGTCAGACCCTTGATTTTGGCTCAGGTCCGGATCTCAGGGTCCTGGGACCGAGCCCCGCCTCGGGGTTGCCCTCAGCACGGTGTCTGCTTGAAATTTTCTCTCTGCCTCTCCCCCTCCTCCCCCAACCACCACCCCCATCGGCATCCTCTCTCTCTCAAATAAATAAATAAATAATATCTTTTTTTTTTAAGATTTTATTTATTTATTCATGAGAGACATAGAGAGAGAGAGGCACAGACACAGGCAGAGGGAGAGTCAGGCTCCACGCGGGGAGCCTGACATGGGACTCAATCCTGGGTCTCCAGGATCATGCCCTGGGCCGAAGGCGGCGTTAAACCGCTGAGCCACCTGGGCTGCCCAATAATATCATTTTTTAATGATTTTTATTCTTAAAAAAAATGATTTTTATTCTTGAGAGACAGAGAGCATGAGGGGCAGGGGGAGGGAAAGACGGACTCCTCCCTGAGTGGGGAGTCCACGAGGGGCTTGATCCCAAGACCCTGAGATCATGACCCAAGCCAAAGGCAGACATGAAACTGATGGAGCCACTCAGGAACACGAATAAATACATTTTAAAAGAAGAAGAAGAAGAAGAAGAAGAAGAAGAAGAAGGAGAAGGAGAAGGAGAAGGAGAAGGAGAAGGAGAAGGAGAAGGAGAAGGAGAAGGAGAAGGAGAAGGAGAAGAAGGAGAAGAAGTCACCCAGAGCACAGCTCTGCAAATCCTTTTATAAAAGGCCAGAGAGTAGATGCTTTAGGCTTTGGGACATGAGGTCTCTGCCGCAGCCTTAGATGATATGCAAATGAACGGGCGGGGCTGTTCCCAGGGAACTATGGACATTGAAATTTGAATTTCATATAATTTGTGTGTCACAAAATATTATTCTTCTTTTGATTTTTTTTTTCTCCCCAACCATTTAAAAATCTACGATTGCACAGAAACTGCCCAGAGACCGCCGTGGCCCAGATCTTGTTGAGCCCTGTTCTAGATGTGTACCCATAACACGGCAAATTCTAACGACACAGCGAAGGAAGCCGGTGATGTCGGGCAGATGAGGGAGAGAGAGAACCACGCACCCTAGTTTTCCAGAGACAGACTAGTTTACCCCAAGTTGTCCCACGAATTAATCGCCTCTCTTTTACTCTCAAAAGCCCCAGATGCGGTGATTAATTATATGCACCCCTCCACCTGGTTAGACCATCATTCTTCTTTTATAAATTAAAAACATGTTCACTACTGTACCCTAACATCTAGAGCGGGGGTCAGCAGTTATTTTTCCTGTAAAGGGCCAGACAGTAAACATTTTAGGCCTTGTGCCTTGAAGCCGATGCAGCTTGAGAACAGCTGTAGACAACGTATAAATGGATGAACGTGACCAGGCACCACTAAAACTTACTGATGGACACTGAAATTTGAATTTCATCTATCACAAAACATTCTTCTTTTGATTTTGTTCCAACGAATTAACTATGTAAAAACCATTTTAAGCTCATGTGTTGTACAAAAGCTGACAACGGGCTATAGTTTGTTGACCTTTGGCCAAGAATCACACCTAGCACCTGGTAAGCACTGTATGAATATCCGGTTTTGCTGAATACACTCACTGAGCAACTGTGCATGTTTTGCAAGAATAGGTACAAATTTAAGGACAGATAGCAGACGCCTGAGTGAGGGTCCTGGGGGAAGGTGGGAGGGGATTGGGATTAGGAATATATGGGGAAAATAATGAAATAAGAGAGACTTTACTCAAATATTAGAGGATGATGGATCATGAACTGCAGGGGGTGGTAAACTCAACCCCACTTCTGAGGCCCAGAAAGAAAATGGAAAAGACAAAGAAAGGAGGGCCCTGATGCTGGAGAGCCTCAATTTGAAATCCAAATTGCTGTCAGTATCGGGTGACCAGGAGTAAGTTTAAGCTCTCCGAGGTTCTCTGTATGATGCAACTAAAGGCAATACCTGCTTTGCAGAGCCATTGGCGGGTTACATGAACCCATCCAGGCAAAGCACTTGGAACCATGTCTAGCCCTTAGTAAATGGTCAATAACTGTTATAATGTTGTGGTTGTTTTCTATAAAGAATAGAGAGGGGCACCCGGGGGGCTCAGCGGTTGAACATCTGCCTTTGGCTCAGAGCATGATCCTGGGGTCCGGGATCGAGTCCCACATCGGGCTCCCTGCATGGAGCCTGCTTCTCCCTCTGCTTGAGTCTCTGCCCCTCTCTCTGTGTCTCTCATGAATAAATAAATAAAATCTTTAAAAAAAAAAAAAAAAGAATAGAGCAGCCCAGGTGGCTCAGCAGTTTAGCACCCTGGGTCTAGGGCATGATCCTGGAGACCCGGGATCGAGTCCCACGTCAGGCTCCCTGCATGGAGCCTGCTTCTCCCTCTGCCTGTGTCTCTGCCTCTCTCTCTGTTTGTGTGTCTCTCATGAATAAATAAATAAAATCTTTAAAAAAAAAAAAGAGTTGAGAAAAACTTGTTGGGGGGGTGAGCAAAATGGGTGAAGGTAGTGAGAGGTCCAAGTTTCCTATGAAGAAATGAATAAGCCATGGGGATGAAGGGCACAGCACAGGGAATATAGTCAACGGTATTTGAAAAGTGCCGCAGGGTGACAGATGGTAGCTACACGGGTGAGCGCAGCATAGTGTAGACTTGTCCAATCACTATGTTGTACACATGAAACCAACGTAACACCATGTGTCAACTGTACAATAAATAAAGGCAAATAAATAAGATAACTAAAAGCAATTGTTCCCCAGCGATCCAAGTAAGGTGATTAGAGGGGATTAAGAGGACAGGTTCTGGAGCCAAGAATCCCAGCTCTGCCAGGTACTGGCTGTGTGACCTTGGCCAAGATACACGGCCTCTCTGTGCTTTAGTTTCCTTAGCTGGGAAATGTTGATAATAGTCGTACTTCCCTGATAGGTTTGAGGTCAGAATTATTCAAAACAGGGCCTACCATATAAGTGCTCAAATAAATTATTATGTTATCATGCTGGACCCTTAATTTCTGCCCCAGGAAAAGTGATAAAAGGAGTCAGAACAAAAACCCCCTGTGAAATACTCCAAAATGTCCCAGGAGGTGGCTGTGGACTCTGAGCAAAAATTCTGCTGAGAAAACCTCTAACACGAAAGACAAGACCAAAACAAACAAACAGGAAATAATTATCCTGATGAAGTAGACATAATGTTGTGTGCATGAAAGCATCAAGGAAACTATCATTAATGTTCTCAGAGAGTTAAATGAAAATATTACTTCTGTGTGAAAAGAACAGTCGCTATAATTGGGGAGAAATCAACAAATAGGAAAAATCTTTGGGAAAATAAAAACATAGTTGCTGCAAATTTCTTTTAAATATTTTATTTATTTATTTATTTATTTGAGAGAGAGAGAGCATGTGAGAGAGGGGGAGAGCACAAGCAGGAGGAGAGGCAGGAAGAGAAGCAGGCTCCCTGCTGAGCAGGGAGACCAATGCAGGGCTCCACTCCAGGACCCTGGGCTTATGACCCAAGCCAAAGGCAGACACTTAACTGACTGAGCCACCCAGGTGTCCCGAAAATTTTTTAAAAAGCCAATAGAGGGCAGCCCAGGTGGCTCAGCGGTTTAGCACCACCTTCAGCCCAGGGCGTGATCCTAGAGACCCGCCCAGGATAGAGTCCCGTGTCGGGCTCCCTGCATGGAGCCTGCTTCTCCCTCTGCCTGTGTCTCTGCCTCTCTTTCTGTGTGTCTCTCATGAATAAATAAATAAAATCTTTTAAAATAAATAAAAATAAATAAATAAATAAATAAATAAATAAAAATAAAAAATAAAATAAAAAACCGATAGAAGGATTGAAGGTAAAGTTGAGAAGTTCCACAGAAAGTAGAATGAAAAGGAAAATTCGCACAACAGAAGAAAAAAGATTTTCTTTTAAAAAATGGTGGATCATTGCAGGAGATTCAGCAGCTAGCTAATAGAAATTCCAGAAAGAGAGAACCAAGAAAACAGTAGGGAGGGGATCCCTGGGTGGCTCAACGGTTTGGCGCCTGCCTTTGGCCCAGGGCACGATCCTGGAGTCCTGGGATCGAGTCCCGCGTCGGGCTCCCGGCATGGAGCCTGCTTCTCCCTCCTCCTGTGTCTCTGCCTCTCTCTCTCTCTCTCTCTCTCTATGTCTATCATAAATAGATAAATAAATCTTAAAAAAAAAAACAGGAAATAATTGTTTATGTAATACTAGAACAAGCTTTTCTAGAACTGAAGAACTAGAATATCAAGAATGAAAAGATTAAAAAAAAAAAGAAGAATGAAAAGATCACCATATGCCCAGGACAATGAACAAAAAAAGTCATTGTCTTGAATTTCAGGCTGTGGGTGATAAGGGGAGGATTACGAATGTTTCCAGAAAGAACATGCAGATTATATGAATGACCAAGAATGCAATAGACTGCTCAAACAAAACGAGAGAAGCTACAGCATGGTGGAAAATGTCTTCAAAGTGCTGAGGAAACGGACACCTGGGTGGCTCAGCAGTTTAGTGCCTGCCTTCGGCCCAGGGCGTGATCCTGGAGTCCCGGGATCAAGTCCCACATCAGGCTCCCTGTGTAGAGCCTGCTTCTCCGCCTCTCTCTCTCTCTCCCTCTCTCTCTGTCTCTCATTAATAAATAAATAAAATCTTTAAAAAAAAAGTGCTGAGGAAAAAATGACTTTCAGCCTAAAATTCTATATGCAACCAGACTATCAGTCAAGTGTGACCACGGAATAAAGCCATTCTCAGACATGTAAAGATGTTCCACGATGACAGTTGACAGATTTGGCTATAGGGAAAACCTTGAGAGATTTATACAGCGTTTTGAGGGTGTAGGGAGATTTGGATGTTCAAAGACAACAAAACAAGTGGAAAAAACAAGGCAATTATTAACTCCAGGAAAAAGGAAAAGTTGCACAAGAAAGAATACTTCTTGGCTCAGTATTGAACAAAGTTTATTTAGTTATAATAATGAAAATATTGAAAGTGTACTTAACTAAAAATTATGATATATTAAGAGGACGGAGGAAATGATTCAGGAGTGTTTGTGAGATGAAAACCCTCACTGATCATAAAAAGAAGTCAACAGATATTTTTTATTTTTATTTATTTATTTATTTTTTAATTTATGATAGTCACACAGAGAGAGAGAGAGAGAGGCAGAGACATAGGCAGAAGGAGAAGCAGGCTTCATGCAGGCTCCATGCACCAGGAGCCTGACTTGGGATTCGATCCCAGGTCTCCAGGATCACACCCTGGGCCAAAGGCAGGCACCAAACCGCTGCACCACCCAGGGATCCCAGAAGTCAACAGATAATCTCTAAAATGAATGAATCAAAACATTACAGAATAGATTCATTATCTAAATATATGTAAGTATATATATGAAGAGAACAAGGGACTGCAGTTTTTGTTGTTGGTATTTTTGTACTAATTGGCTGTTTACAAAGAAAATAATTTAAAAAACCTAACACCTAGGCCATACAGGGAGGCATACCTTAACTTTGGCAGATTCTAAGACTAAAAAGAAAGTAAATTGTGATGAAATAAAAAATAGCTTGCCTTGATATTATACATTTTTACCTTTCAAAAATGCTTGTGATAACCATAGTACCAATGAGTATACCAAATGCCCAAATTCTAGTTTCTAAATATCTTTTCAGACTAAAAGGAATCAGAGATCTTTAGAGGAATGGCTGATTCCAGGGATGGTGCAGGGAAAGTATAAGGTGAACCTGGAACATCTTGTGCCAGAGAGCAAGAACATGCTCAGAGGCTAATAGGGACACATTAAAAGGACCCAAAGCTAGCTTAAGGGGCTCCCCAGGCCTCTGACTCTTGATCTCAGCTCAGGTCTTAATCTCAGGGTCATGAGTTCAAGCCCCATGTTGGGCTCCTCACTGCGTTTGGAGAGTACTTGAATAATTTTTTTTTTAATTCATGAGAAACATGAGAGACATACAGAGACAGAGACAGAGGTAAAGGGAGAAGCAGGTTCCATGCCCAATAAATTTTTTTAATTAAAAAAAGGAGAGGGCAGCCCGGGTGGCCCAGCGGTTCAGCGTCACCTTGGGCCCAGGGCCTGATCCTGGAGCCCAGGGATCGAGTCCCACGTCAGGTTCCCTGCATGGAGCCTGCTTCTCCCTCTGCCTGTGTCTCTGCCTCTGTGTGTGTGTGTGTGTGTCTCGTGAATAAATGAATAAAATCTTTTTTTTTTTTAAATGGAAAGAATAAAATTTTGTGTTAGCATTGGAGGTGACTATCATGACAACCTATCCTGAAAGTTGATAGAAAGGTATTTAGAAGGAATTGTTGTTCATCCCCAAGAACTTGATGAAGTTCTTCTTTACAAAAGATTGTAGATGAATGACAGCATTTTAAAATTTGCCATTTTGTGGGGATCCCCGGGTGGCTCAGCAGTTTAGCGCCTGCCTTTGGCCTGGGGCGTGGTCCTGGAGTCCCGGAATTGAGTCCCACGTCGGGTTCCCTGCAGGGAGCCTGCTTTTCCCTCTGCCTGTGTCTCTGCCTCTGTGTGTGTGTGTGTTTGTCTCATGAATAAATAAATAAAATCTAAAATAAATAAATTAATTAATTTAATTAAATTAAATTTGCCACTTTGCAAACCCCAATGAAGTACCTGCACCAGGCAAACATCATCAGGGGATGCTTAACCCATTAAGTGAAAGGCTGTAGGCAAATGGGATATTTGCCTGTGCCAAAGTATCATCTGGAAATTGTAATGCTGTGTGAATATATAAAATACATATATCATTACTATTAACAGGGCTGTGATTTATGTATATTGTTTTATACGTATAGAGGAGGAATGATAAAGCAAATGTGACACCTTTTAGCAGTTGGTGAATCTGTCCAAAGATTACACAAGAGTTGTTTCAACTATTCTTACAACTTTATCATTAGGTTTTAAACTATTTCAGAGGGGTGCCTGGCTGGCTCAGTCGGAGGAGTACGCAACTCTTGATCTCTGGGTCATGAGCTCAGGCCCCATGTTGGGCGCAGAGATTATGTACATATGCACATACATATGTAAACAAAAAAAATGAATTATTTCAGAGTAAAAAATTTTAGAAAAATCTAAGTTAAACCTAGACCAGCTGGAGAGGCAGCTTCTAATTTTGGTGGGACCTAAACACACATGGACTAAGAGAAAAGTAAATCTTGATAAAGTCGCTCTTATTTAAATACTTTTATTATCTTGGTATTTCTTGCAGCATTCAAGAAGGCATGGAGAGCTCCGGCCTGTACACCTTCTGGGGCGGGCAGAGCCAGGAATCTGATGGGGGAAGAGGGAGGTGGAGGTGGGACCTGGTGAGAACTGGAGCCCGTTCCCAGACACTCTGCTTCCCTGCCCAGGGTCCTTTCTTCCCAGTTGAGACTCCTCGTCCATATACTGGAAGCCAGCACCCCAAAGAGCTGGCGGGGAGCCCCTTGGTCCCTCAGCATCTGCCTAGCACCGACACTCGCGGGCTCTGTCTCCCGGGATCGTCTTCCAATCGTTCCGTCCCTGCCCGCACTGGATTACAGATGCTCCGCACCCGCTGCGGCTGGTTTTCTTCTTTGTCGCGTGTCTCTACCCCGTAGTTTTGGCGCAAGTGCCGGATGAGGCGTGACAGCTCCGTATAGCCTTTCTGATCCATGGTCTTCAGAAAGCAGTTAATAAGTGCTCAGAGGAGAAGGGCTGGGTAAGAACGGGTATGCTGGGCCTTCAACAATCCTCCAGCCTGATGTGTACGGCTGGGAACGGCCGGGTGGGCGAGCCGGGAGGACCTACAAGACACAGCTCAGACGTGCAGGACGTTTGACAGGCCCCGCCGAGGGGCTGAGGCCCAGAGACGAGCTCCAGGGACAGGGGCCGGCTCCACTGCCCGGCCTCCCTCCGGCCTTATCGTGGGCTCTCTCCCCGAAGGAGGCTGTTCTCTGGAAGTCCGAGTTCGCTGGTCTCAAGGTTTTGTCCCCGTTTGACGTTTCCCCAGTTTCTGCAGCCCAGCTGCCCCCACCCAGGGCTGGCATCCAAGGCCCACGGAGCTGCCCACACGAGATGCCTCAGTCTCAACCCCGGCACAGAGAGGCCCAGGGAGGAGGACAGGACGCAGCCTCGGGGGCTGATACACCCAGAGAGCAATTCCCGGGCTGGGTGGCATGCCGGGGCAAGTGTGTGACCTCGGCGAGGTCACACGGCTTCTGAGCCTCCATTTCTTCTTCTGCAAAATGGAGAGACAATAAAACTAACTTCTCCCTTCCCTCCCCCTCAAAAAAACTGGCTGAGTGGATTAATTCAGATGACTGGGGACTCCACGCTTCCTCTAGTGCTTCAAAATGTTCGTGACCGTCAGGGGCCACATGCCCAACTCTGCGCGAAGGGCTGTCCCTGGGGGCAGGTAAGGGTTCCTCGTTCCGTCTTCTTCACGCTCTCTTCCCTTACCTCTGCAAACTGATTCAGGCATAATCCGGTTATGCGAACAGCAGGCACCTGGACCTGCCGGCCTAAATATTTATTCCCTGGGAGGTTGTGAGGACAAGGCAGTGCAGCTTCTCCACTGCAGAGCCAGACTGCCTGGGTTCAAACCCTGGTTCCACCCTTTACTGGCCCTATGAGCTTGGCCAAGGCGTGTCCTAATATAGAAGTATAGCATTGGGACGCCTGGGTGGCCCAGTGGTGCAGCGTCTGCCTTCGACTTAGGGCACCCCCCTGGGGTCCTGAGATCGAGTCCTGCATCAGGTTCCCCACAGGGAGCCTGCTTCTCCCTCTGCCTGTGTCTCTGCCTCTCTCTCTGTGTCTCTCATGAATAAATAAATCTTAAAAAAAAAAGAGAGAGAGAGAGAGAGAGCGGGAAAAGTATAGTAATATTAGAGACCTGTAGCTGGAACATGTCAGCATTAAAGTTAGGGCTCGACACTGGCTGTTATTCTGTATGTTGGCAAATTGAACACCAATAAAATCTAAAAAAAAAAAAAAAGTTAGGGCTCGAATCCCAGGTCCACCGTTGATGACCTGGGTGACCTCATGCAAGATGCCTAACTCCTCCGTGTCTGGTTTCCTCCCCACCTGTACATGCAGGCAGTGTCAACAGTACCTTCCACCTGCAGGACCACAGGGGCAGTGAGATCTCTAAGGACTCACAGAACACCTGGTACGTCGCAGGCGCTGTCATTTGTTTATTTGAAACAAAGTCATTGCTCCCAGGTGTGGAGGTTGCCTGGGGGAGGGCGGAGAGGATGCACCCACCTGGCTGCTTAAACAAAGGGTGCCTGGCTCAAGCCTCCCGAAGGCCCGGCTCCCCGCCCCTGCTTGGCCACGCCCCCGCGCGGCGTGGCCCCGCCCACGGCCACGCCCTCTGGCCCCGCCCCGCGCCGCCTGGCCACGCCCCCGCGCTAGTCTCGCGCACTTTCAGAGTGCGCGAGCTCGGGCCGGGACCGGGGGCCGACGGTTGGTCGGGCGAGACCATCTGTCACGCTGCGTGGGGGGAGCCGACGGCCTGGGCCTCCGCGTTTTCTCAATTTTCAGCGTTTCTGGCCCCGGTGCTGGCGTTCCTGCGGCCTTTCGGTGCGCGCCGCCCTCCCGGCCTGCGAGCGGGAGCCCCCGGCCTCCGGGGAGGCGGTCGTCGTGGCCCCGCGCGGCCGCCCCCCCTCCGGACGCGGGGCCGGTGGGACAGGACGACGGCGGCGGGGGGAGGCGGCGGCCCTGGCGCCATTTTGTGGGAGCGAAGCGGTCGCGGGGCTGCTCGCGGGTCGGTCGCTGCTCCGGTTTCCGTGTCGGGCCTCCCAGCCGCGGGCTCGCGGGTGAGTCGCGGACGCCTGTCGCGGCGCCCGCCCGGGGAGGGAGCGGCGGGGCCGGGCCTGGGGGGGGGGCGGGGCGCCGGGGGGCGCCGGGCCGCGCGGGGGCTGCCGGGAGGAGGGCCCCGGCACGACCTGGAGCGCCGGGCGCGTTCCCCGGAGGCCCTGGAGCCCCGACGCGCGCGGTGAGCCGGGGGCGGGAAACGGTTGCTCGGACACGGGCGTGCGTCACGGGTGTTGATCTCCCCCGTTTCAGAGCCATAAAGAGAAGATGTCCGAGTACATTCGGGTGACGGAGGACGAGAACGACGAGCCCATCGAGATCCCGTCGGAGGATGACGGCACCGTGCTGCTGTCCACCGTCACCGCCCAGTTCCCCGGGGCGTGCGGGCTGCGCTACCGGAACCCGGTGTCCCAGTGCATGCGGGGCGTGCGGCTGGTGGAGGGGATCCTGCACGCCCCCGACGCCGGCTGGGGCAACCTGGTGTACGTGGTCAACTACCCCAAAGGTTCGCAGCCCTGGGCCCTGCGGCGCTGGGGGCACGGGGTCGGGCCCGGACGCGCAAGCGGCCCGGGTTCTTCTTCGTTCGTTATTATTTGTTTTTTCCTTCGGAGATCTTACTTATTCATTTATTCATGAGACGCAGAGAGAGAGGGGGGCAGAGACACAGGCGGAGGGAGGAGCAGGCTCCATGCGGGGAGCCCGACGCGGGACTCGATCCCGGGACCCCCCCCCCCCCCGGGGTCACGCCCTGAGCTGAAGGCGGCACGAAACCGCTGAGCGCCCCCCCCCCCACCCCGGGCTGCCTTCAAGTACTTCTTTAAACGCTGCTGTCAGACTGGTTTGGAATGCCGCTAAATTAATTGATGGAAATTGGAAATACAGAACAGTTTCTTATTTTTAAGACTTACTTATGATAAACACACAGAGAGAGAAGAGAGAGAGGGAGGCAGGCTCCATGCAGGGAGCCCGATGCGGGACTCGATCCCGGGTCTCCAGGATCACACCCTGGGCCTAAAGCAGGCGCTAAACCGCTGAGCTGCCCAGGAATCCCCACTTTCTTTTTTTTTTTTTTTTTTAATTTTTATTTATTTATGATAGTCACAGAGAGAGAGAGAGAGAGGCAGAGACACAGGCAGAGGGAGAAGCAGGCTCCATGCACCGGAGGCCCGACGTGGGATTTGATCCCGGGTCTCCAGGATCGTGCCCTGGGCCAAAGGCAGGCGCCAAATCACTGCGCCACCCAGGGATCCCTCTTTTTTTTTTTTTTTTTTTAGAGAAAAAACTGTGTCTTTGATTATCTGAGCAAGTGTCGCCCGGTAATGCCAAATTTAAGGAGCTACTAAGAATACTTTTGCCACGATCAGTCTGTAGTAGTGAGTAGGTTCTTTTGAAGTGCCCCGACATTTCTGGGTTTTGTCCCTGTAGGCTTCTACCATTCATTCGGTTAATCTGACTTTTCCCTCCTTAAGTGAATATCAGTTGCAATCACCCAGATCCTGAACTAGTGCAATTAAAATTTGGGGATTTGGTCTTATTTTCTCACTGCCTGTTGTCGCTGATGTTGTAAACCTTAAAAAAAAAAAAAGGAAACGTGAAGGTTGCCAAGGAAGTAAGCACATTTTAGCAGTAACAAGTTGCTTTAGTTGATCTATGTGTTACTTTTATTATAACTTGATGTTGCAACAAAGTGTATTACTTGCTTAGCGTTCAAGACCTTGACTTACACTTTGAGACTGACTTTCTTTTAACAGCATCAGCTTGGGTTTTTTTAGTATGCTCTTTCTTGAGCCATTGGCTGTAGATTAATACTTATCCAAATTTAAGACGTTTTTTAGATGATGTGTTAGTGTAGGTTCATCAGTTGTAACAAACTGTACTGTCCTGGATGGGGCGGATATGGATAATGGGGGAAGCTATGCACCTGCGGAGGTAAAGGGGCGTGTTGGGAAATCTCTCCTTTCCTTTCCATTTTGCTGTGGACCTAAAACTGCTTTAAAAAATAAAGTCCAGGGCAGCCCTGGTGGCTCAGCGGTTTAGGGCCACGTTCAGCCCAGGGCATGATCCTGGAGACCCAGGATTGAGTCCCACGTCAGGCTCACTGCGTGGAGCCTGCTTCTCCCTCTGCCTGTGTCTGTGCGTCTCTCTCTCAGGAATAAATAAATAAAATACTTAAAAAAATAAGTAAGCCCATTTTTAATTAATATACTTTAGAGATTTTATTTGCTTAGTTGAGAGTGCAGGGGAAAGCGCACAAATACGGTGAAGGGGGGCAGAGGGAGAGAGAGCAATGGACTCTGCTGAGCAGGGAACCCGGTACAAGGCTCTGTCCCAGGACCCTCGGATCATGACCTGAGCCAAAGGCAGATGTTTAATCAACTGAGCCACCCAGGCACCCTAAAGTCTATTTTTTTTTTAATGTCTATTTAGTGCTTCCTTTTCCTTTACAAATACAGGTTTTTTAAAATAACCCAAGATTTTTTTAACTACAAAATCAACATGAATTAAAAGGAAGAAAATTGAAATCACTCTTAAATCCACAGCAGGGGATAAAAGTTTGATCATTTTTGGTATGTGACTTTTATAAAGTCAAATGAAGTAGAATCATTTTTGTTGTGATGTACCTTTTGAGAGAGGAGAACAGATCATCATAACCTGGAGATATCACAAAACCCGAAGTGGGAGTCCCTTTCTTTGCACCAGCAAAGCCCCTCAGCCACTTCCTTAGTCCCTCTGTCGGTCTTTGAGAGCTCATCATCTTTTTGCTTATCGTTGTTAGGTGTAGGGGTTAATGTGTTCTTAGACCTGTTACATGAGGAGTTCTGAAAGGTTTCTCATTTTGTTTAGATAACAAAAGAAAAATGGATGAGACAGATGCTTCTTCAGCAGTGAAAGTGAAAAGAGCTGTCCAGAAAACTTCTGATTTAATAGTGTTGGGTCTTCCGTGGAAAACGACTGAACAGGATCTAAAAGAATATTTTAGTACCTTTGGAGAAGTTCTTATGGTTCAGGTAAACTTTGATTTTATATAATAATTTCTTCTGGTGAATGAACATCCAGAATTCTTATAGTTTGGTAACACTGCCCTTCATGCTCAGCAGACAGTAATTTGTTTTTAAAGACTTTATTTATTCATGAGAGCCACACAGAGAGGCAGACACACAGGCAGAGGGAGAAGCAGGCTCCCTGCAGGGAGCTCGATGCGGGGCTCCATCCTGAGACGTCCTGAGTTCAACCAGTGAGCCACCCAGGCTTTCCCAGCAGACAGTATTTTTAATATTTATTACATGCACATAGGGGATCCTGAAAAGAAATATGGGTTGGGGCCCCTAGCAGGCTCAGTGGGTAGAGCACATGACTCTTTTTTTTTTTTTTTTTTTAAGATTTATTTATTTATTCATTCAGAGAAAGCGAGAGAGAGGCAGAGACACAGGCAGAGGGAGAAGCAGGCTCCATGCAGGGAACCCGATGTGGAACTCAATCCGGGGACTCCAGGATCACACCCCGGGCTGCAGGCGGTGCTAAACTGCTGCGCCACCAGAGCTACCCAGCACATGACTCTTGATCTCAGAGTTATAGGAGTTCAAGCCCTGTATTGGTCCTAGAGCCTACCTAAACAAAAAAACAGACAAAATTTGGGTTATATTCTTTCTCTTTACACATATATCCTGTATTTTTGCCTTTATTGTTAATAAAACCGTACTGCATAAGGGCTTAAGGGAAGAAGGTGACATTAGCCTGTTTCTTTTTAACTTAAATTGCTGGGAGATTAAAAAACACTTACTATTAAAGTGGGGTGGGGAGGGTGCCTGGCTGGCTCAGTCCAGGAAGCATGTGACTCTTGATCTCAGGGTCAGGAGTTGGAGCCCCACACTGGGTGTAGGGATTACTAAAATAAATAACTTTAAGGGTGCCTGGATGGCTTAGTCAATTGGAACATTTGCCTTGGGCTTAGGTTGTGATCCTGGGGTCCTGGGATTGAGCCCCAAGTGGGGCTCTGCTCAGCAGGAAGCCTGCTTCTTCCTCCCCCTCTGCTCCTCCCCCCTACTCATGCTTTCTCTTTCAAATAAATAAAATCTTCTGATAAAAAAATAACTTTTTTAAAAATCCACTTATTTTCTGCCTTTCCCACTTAAGATTTGTAGACATTAGATCTAATTTATTTTAGGATTCTAAAACATTGTTAAAATTCTGTAACATGATTATTACATGATCTGGATTTGACGTTTATTACCCTCCTGTTGCTTTTACCTCAAGAATAATTTGGTTTAAGTTTTAATTAAGCAGCTCCATCAAAGTGAAGCCATTGAAATTCTCAAGAAACTGATTTGGTTGTGTGTGTGGTTCTAGTAAATTTCAGTGATTTTTTTTTCCCCCCCTAGGTCAAGAAAGATATTAAAACTGGTCATTCAAAGGGGTTTGGCTTTGTTCGTTTTACGGAGTATGAAACCCAGGTTAAAGTAATGTCACAGCGACATATGATAGATGGACGGTGGTGTGATTGTAAACTTCCTAATTCTAAGGTATTTTTGCTCTTTTCCCCATACTTTGGGAATTTTTGCTGACAAACTCCCTTAGAAGGAAGACACTGTAAAATGTTGCACAAAATGCCCTTGGAAAAGGTGGTGGCAGGATGTAGTCCTGAAGCCTTTTGCCTTGTTAATAAAACCGTATGATTGTGATGCATGCCGAATATCTTATGTTTGAAAGGTTTAGTTTATTCCCCCTTGAAACTAAAAGTTTGTTCATTTTATTGTTATTTCTAGTGAGCAAACAGATTCTTGGGTAGTTACGTGTTAAAATTCAAGGACAGCTAGAATCCGGTAATCTTGTCGGGATGGCCTGACTTGTTCCAGGCAGGCAAGCCTGATTTGGAGAGTGAGCATCTTTACCAGGGCATTTCTGTCATTGACTTTGCTTAATCCAAACACACGGTCTTGAACTTTAAACTTTAAAGCGTTGGGGGCACCTGACGGGCTCAGTCAGTAGAGCGAGTGACTCTTGATCTCGAGATTGTGGGTTCAAACCCCACACTGGGTGTAGAGATTACTTAAAAATAAGGTCTCTTGAAAAGTAAATATTATTCTTCCCTGAAGTCTTAAAGAGAAGTGCTAACGCAGAAAACTAAGAATGTACCTACTTTTTAATGATAGAAAAGGCAGGTAGCTTTTGTTATATCCTCTATCATATAATGCTCTTCATCACTCATAAAATACTTTTCATGTTCTTCTTTTCTTTCGATTTGACCAGCAAAGCCCAGATGAGCCTCTGAGAAGTAGGAAGGTGTTTGTTGGGCGCTGTACGGAGGACATGACCGCCGACGAGCTGCGGCAGTTCTTCTGCCAGTACGGAGAAGTGGTAGACGTCTTCATTCCCAAACCGTTCAGGGCCTTTGCCTTTGTTACATTTGCAGATGATCAGGTATTTTTCTCTTTAATAATTTTGTCCCAGCTATTTAGGTAATTTGTCTTGAATTTCTCCCACCCCGCTAATTGCCATCCTTAGCTGAGCTCTCTGGCCTTGTGAGCTGTGGGATATGTAGGTTTACATAGTTGTGATAGACACTTGAGATATTTCTTCAGTACCTGGCATTTAACTGGGAGTGTTGTTTTACATCTTTTGAAAATAAGGTGAAAAATCCCTGTTGTCTTACTAGAGCTAAAGGCGATTTTATGCATTTAAATTAAGTGAGCGTTTGTTGCTAATTTTTTCTCCAGCTTAGTCAATGGCTTGAAATCTTAAGTGTTATTGCTACTTTTGCTGTGTGAGTCAGTGGTTTAATCTCCTTTATTTACACCCCTTATTTCTTATAGGTTGCCCAGTCTCTTTGTGGAGAGGACTTGATCATTAAAGGAATCAGCGTACATATATCCAATGCTGAACCTAAGCACAATAGCAATAGACAGTTAGAAAGAAGTGGAAGATTTGGTGGTAATCCAGGTGGCTTTGGGAATCAGGGTGGATTTGGTAACAGTAGAGGGGGTGGAGCTGGTTTGGGAAACAATCAAGGTAGTAATATGGGTGGAGGGATGAACTTTGGTGCTTTTAGCATTAATCCAGCTATGATGGCTGCGGCCCAGGCAGCGCTGCAGAGCAGCTGGGGCATGATGGGCATGTTAGCCAGTCAGCAGAACCAGTCAGGCCCATCCGGTAACAACCAAAGCCAAGGCAACATGCAGAGGGAGCCAAATCAGGCCTTTGGTTCTGGAAATAATTCCTATAGCGGTTCTAATTCAGGTGCAGCGATTGGTTGGGGATCCGCATCAAATGCAGGGTCAGGCAGCGGTTTTAATGGAGGCTTTGGCTCAAGCATGGATTCTAAATCCTCTGGCTGGGGGATGTAGACAGTGGGGTTGGTAGAGACTGGTGGGAATTCAAATTTTTCTAAACACATGGTAAGTATATTGTAAAATACATATGTACTAAGAATTTTCAAAATTGGTTTGTTCAGTGTGGAGTATATTCAGCAGTATTTTTGACATTTTTCTTTAGAAAAAGAGGAAAAGCTAAAGGAATTTTATAAGTTTTGTTACATAAAGGGTTGAAATATTGAGTGTTTGAAAGTGAACTGCTGTTTGCCTGATGGGTAAAAACCAACACACTACAATTGATATCAAAAGGTTTCTCCTGTAATCTTTTATCCCTGGACTTGTCAAGTGAATTCTTTGCATGTTCAAATGGAAACCATTGATTAGAACTACATTCTTTTCTCCTTGTTTTAATTTGAACCCCACCATATGGATTTCTCCCTTAGGAAAATCTCCTTTTTGGAGATCATGGTGTCACAGTGTTTGGTTCTTTTGTTTTTGTTTTTGTTTTTTTAACACTTGTCTCCCTTCACATGCAAAAGTACAATATGAAGCCTTCATTTAATCTCTGCAGTTCATCTCATTTCAAATGTTTATGGAAGAAGCACTTCATTGAAAGTAGTGCTGTAAATGTTCTGCCATAGGAATACTTCTGTCTGCACGCTTTCTCATTCAAGAACTCGTCAGCACGCTGCACAGGCCGCGTCTTTGACGGTGGGTGTCCCATTTTTATCCGCTACTCTTTATTTCATGGAGTCGTATCAACGCTATGAACGCAAGGCTGTGATATGGAACCAGAAGGCTGTTTGAACTTTTGAAACCTTGTGTGGGATTGATGGTGGTGCCGAGGCATGAAAGGCGAGTATGAGCGAGAAAAGGCGAGAGCGCGTGCAGAGACTTGGTGGTGCATAATGGATATTTTTTAACTTGGCGAGATGTGTCTCTCAATCCTGTGGCTTTGGTGAGAGAGTGTGCAGAGAGCAATGATAGCAAATAATGTACGAATGTTTTTGCATTCAAAGGACATCCACATCTGTTGGAAGACTTTCAGTGAGTTTTGTTCCTAGGTAACCCACGTTAGTTGAATGTGTTAAGTGAAACGATACTTGTACTTCCCCACCCCTTTGTCAACGGCTGTGAATGCTGTATGGTGTGTGTTCTCCTCTGTTACTGATCTGTAAGTGTGCTCATGTGACCTGAAGCTGGTGGGTTGAGAACATGGACTGAGCTTGTGGTGTGCTTTGCAGGAGTACTTGGAAGCAGAGTTCACCAGTGAGCTCGGGGTGTCGCACAGAAGGGTGGAAGTCCTAATGTCTGTTAGCTCCCCTAAGAATGCTGTCTGAGGCAGTTCTGTGTCCTGTGCTTGGATGCTTTTTATAAGAGTTGTCAATGTTGGAAATTCTTAAATAAAACTGATTTAAATAATATGTGTCTTTGTTTTGCAGCCCTGAATGCAAAGAATTCATAGCAGTTAATTCCCCTTTTTTGACCCTTTTGAGATGGAACTTTCATAAAGTTTCTTGGCAATAGTTTATTTTGCTTCAAATAAACTTATTTGAAAAGTTGTCTCAAGTCAAATGGATTCATCACCTGTCATGCATTGACACCTGATACCCAGACTTAATTGCTATTTGTTCTTGCATTGTCCAAAGCGAAAAGTTTTTTTTTTTTTCTTTTTAAATCTAGTTTTTAATAAGTCTGGGTGACCACACCTAAAATGGTAAGCAGTACCCTCCAGCTTTTTATTAGTGCCTCTGTGCATTTGGGTGATGTTCTATCTACATGGCCTGTATAAACCTCCATTGGGAATCCTGCCTTCTAAAAATATTCTTATTTGGGGGAGTGAGAAAAAAACAATGTTAATTATTTTGAAATGCTTTGTAGCAAAGCATAGCAGTCGAAAAGAAGGGAATACCAGCACCTTTCGAGTTTGGGATTTGAAAAGTGGAATTAATTGCAGTAGGGATAAAGTAGAAGAAACCACAAATTATCTTGTGCCTGAAATCCATTACAAAGCCTGATAGCTTTAAGAACTAGCAGGGTGGGTCGTCTGTCTGGAAGTGTTAAGTGGAGTGGGCTCTGTCCTCCACAGGTGGGGGAATAGAGGAAGGAATGTTGGACAAAATCGTTTACAAACTCAGATTAGACTCTCACGACGCATTGTGAAGAATGTGAAAGCAATAATCTATTGATCCTCTGTTGTACTTTTTATGTAACTACTGTGAGAGTTGAGCTTGTTTTCTGATGGAAGAATGTTAACAGTTTTTGTGTTGGTAGTTTTACCTGATGCCCTTATCTGATTAGAGTATGATAAATAGGTTTGTCATTTTGCAAGTTACGTGTTTTAAACTTTTAGAAATGAAGTCGTCCTTTAGACTTGTGATCGCCACGTTGTTTCGTTATTCAGTTTCTTCTGTAAAAGGATCTTGCGTTGTTTTAATTTTTTTCTGCATCTAAGTTGCATGATTTCCAAACCCTGTACCATCTGAATTTTGCATTTTAGCACTTGCACTATTACTCAGCAGCAGTAACATGGTAACACTTAAAATGGTATTCGGGGACCTCCAAAGACTAAACTGACAAGCCTCCAAGGAGCCCAGGGGTAAGTTCACTTGTCAATGGCATGGTTTTAATCCCTTATTTACACTTGTTGTAAATCTAGTTACCAGTCTTAGAAGGCTTTCAATGTGGAGCAGCCTTCTGTTAACATGTTTGTGGTACCAGTAGCTGTGGGTATTTAATTCTACCCTAAAAACTTAAAAAAAAAAAAAAGAAAAGAAAAAGAAGTCTAAAAGTAAACTATTTGGCAAAGATTTGTTTTTAAAAGTCTATTTGGTCATCTCAATGCATTCATTCTCAAGATTTTTTTGAACCCGTTGAATAAAAAATTTGTTGCCACCACAGTTTAGTGTCTGGAGTCTTACTGGAAAAAAAAAAAAAAAAATTTCTTTTTTATATGTGACAAAGGTGATGGAAAGTTACCTTTAACGTGCACAACAGAAATTGGGCCAAAACTCACGATGAATTTTTACATGAGTGGTAATTATTTGGCTAGAATGAAACCCTTTGTTGAAGGTCACCTATTAAAACTTGTCCAGGGAACATCCACTGAAAGTGACATGAGATCTTAAAGGTTAAACCAGAACCTAAATTGTGTCCTTAGGAAAAAGGATGATGTATGTGATAATTAGAGTCCTTTGTTGTTGAGTACTAGGTGAGTAGCTCTTCGCTGTGTGAGTTCTCTACTCAGCTGTTGTATGATTTGTGCTGTTGTTGTTAAGCGTGCCCAAGTATTTCCATGTTTATCGTAAGAGGGGAGAAAAACCCACTAGATCTACCTATAATAATATCACCATTTAATTCTGATGTGTTTCTTCTTAAGGAAATGCCACATTTGATTCCGCTGTCTTCTGTATGTGAACATTATTTAGGTTATTTCCAAGCACCACGAACATCCTCCCAGCTAAATTAAATTATTAACATTGGAATTACTAGGTCAGAGACCATGCATGCTGTCAAGGCTTTTCAGATCTATTGCCAGATTGTCCTTTAGAAGATGTTCTTTAACAATGCGAAATAGTGCTGTTCCATGTTCTCTTCGTCTGCCAATTTGAGGAGTGAAAAATTGTATCTCACCAATTTGTGATACTGGTTTTTAAACCTGGGAGTCGATCAATACCTAAGCTTAAAGTATAGATGTTTCCAATTTAAAAAAAAAAAAAAATCACCATCCAAGGTTATTCCTGCGCCAATACTGCTATAATACACAAAGCCATGTTAGAGATCAGTGAGAAGCAGCCCCAAATGGTGGAGAAGTAGAGAACACAAACAGGCGGTTTATAGAAATGTAGATATCCGGTACAAAAGACTGGACTTTGTAAGTAAGTAAATGCAGATTTAACCAGTGAGTTTCTGTTGGATTGGGGAAGGTGATGCCACTTAATCGTTTGTATCCCCTTGGATCAAAGAGTGGGGGTGGGGTGGGAAAACTGGCAGGTGAGGAGCACCTGTGATGACCGTCTGGCCCGTAGGGTGGTCGGGGGTGTTCACGTCTCTCCGGTCACAGTGCTGCCAAGATCGTTTACGGGGATGTTTTAACTAAAGAATTGGTTGATTAAATCAATTGATTATGCAGACATACAAATTAAAAATTATTAATTATGTTCTCGATCCAGGGAATATAGTTAATGACTTTGGTATACACCCCATACTGATTGGCTTCCCCGCAATTAGTGGAACCCCAGGACACTATTCCTCCCACAAACCATCTCTGTGTCTCATTGTCTAGAAACACTAATGCCCCCCCACTGTCCCCTCTGCAGCTGTCCTTGCCCCCACCTTCTAAGCCAGCGCAAAGCATGTTCTCCGTGACCCTCCCCCCCGGGTAGGACAGCTTTTCATACGCAGCGGTACATTTCTGATGGTCGACAATTGGTATGTCAACAAACATTAGGTGTCTGGCAAGAAAACCCCTCTGGGTCAATCCCCATCCAGATGCGGTTCCAATGTCCTCTGACCTCATGAAGGATTCCGCTTCCTTTCTTGGCAGACAGATAGGCAGGACGTTGCTATTGATTACAACTCTGTTCTTCAACTTAATCAGTGCTATGTCGTTGTCAAAGCCAGCATCAGGAGTGTAGCCTTCGTGTATAAAGATGGCCTCGGCCCGGGCCTGGGTGTACTGAGCCGACAGTCTCTTCAGGGCACCCATCCTGATGTCCAAGGAGGAGGCAGCTGCCTTCTGTGTATACACCGCGTGGGCCGCGGTTAGGATCCAGTTGTCCCGCAGGAGGGCGCCCGCTGCCGTAGTCCGGCCCAGCAACAGGACTTGCCAGGGAAAGTCCCCCAGCTTGGCCTTCTGCCCTCCGTATATACGACCTTCTGTGGTGCGAGTGGATACTCCACAGACTGGGGAAAGAAGCAGATACACAGCCTTTGTAGCAACCCAGGGGCGTTACCTCCCCGCGATTAGTGCCATGTTGGATTTGGGTCTGACGTCACCCGGAGGTTGCAGGGGGTTATTAGGGCGTCCACCTAGACAGGCAAGTGAGGAGGCTCTAAGACCGTTCAAAGACCCGATAAAACCTCTTGGTATTAGCGCCTCATAAAATGAGGTGAGTGGAAATTAACTTTTAGAAACTAATTTGTTTTGCTAAAATAATTTGGTCTACACGATTGGGAAAATTACTTAATAGGGCAAACAGGAATTGTCTGAGCTGATGTACTGGGTGATGTGATTAGAGAGTAAAAGGAAGTGACCTTTTTCATTGCTTCTGTTTTCCTACTTGTAAAATTAAGTATTTACCTTGTAGTTCTGGGAAAGAGGAACTAAAGTCGCTATCCCAGGATTTGAAAATTCCTTGCACCTTTGAACATCTAAATGTTTTAAAAATCAGAATGTTGCACTTGTAGCCAGGAACGTCCAGGTCCAGGAATTCCTATTTTTGGTCTAGTTGATTCTTCCAGACTAAATTTTACTGTGTATCTGCTCATTAACGTAGCAACTGTGTTTCTCCTTGTGGCAGAGAACTTGGATAGGACCCGCGGATGTTGTGTCAGCTACGATGTAGGGTCTTTCTTTGAACTGAGCCAGATAACACAGGAGTAATGACTACGTTACTACCTTTCTGATTTTTTTAATCACTGAACTCAACTATATCTCCAGAGCCAATTCTAGTAAAAAAAAAAAAAAAAAAAAAAATTTAAGTACTATTAAAAGGCAAATTGCATTAATGTTTAAAGACTAGATGTCGTTGAAAACAATTGCTTAGGGAAATAATGAAGTTATTAGCTTTGGGTTTTAATAGCAGTTTTACAGAGAAGAAAAGCAGCTCCGCAGCAGAACTCGTGTTTATAAATGTATAAATGGTTCAAGATAATTTTTAAAATCATTTAATTTTTTATGCTTGCCTAGTTGTAAGGTCAGAAATAATCAAATGAATGACGCAGTCAGCACCTAGCAACCTCTCCGCCCAGAAGGGGGATAATGAGAACGTATTATTTGGAAATAACAACTTGGTCTAAGAGCCAAGTGCTGAAGTTCATTTCTGCCTACCGCAGCGAAAGCCCAGAAAGCTCCGCTATCGTCTCCCACCCGCTTCTACTTTCCATCAATTACGAATCTCGTACAAACGTGTCCATTACCGGGCTCACAGACTGGGGGCGATTTTTCTCCTTTGGAGCTCGTCCAGAATCCATCAGCCTCACACACATATTTACCTGCAAATCATTGGAAAAGCAGAAATGTTTAACTGCATGCGTAAGGTGGTTGTCATTTGCTTGAATACCCCCTTGAAAAATGTTGATTCTTGAGCATCAGTGGGAAATAGAGGTGTCTGAATAACCATTTTACATGATTTCATAAATAGGAGGTCTCTGCATTAACCATGTTTGCTTGCAAAGTGGAAACCTTTTAGACGTGTAACTTGAATATGTATCAAGATCTCAAGTGCTTAATGATAAGGTTTTGACTTGTTAAATTAAACCATTTGGAATATATTGTGTGTTTGTAGTAGTCATTTACTAGATAAGATCTGTTTTCAGATTCCTGCAAATTGACATTAAAGTCACTTCAGCTGTGATACTTCACTTAGCGGGTGGGAGAAGTGCCTTTTAATCTTTTGTGTGGCCTTGGCCGAAAATGCTCCCGTTTATCTTCAGATCGTGCGGGCCTGGGCCCGCGAGCGACCGCCGCCCACCAGGTGTGCTCACCGTCGCCCGCGGTCATGGCGTAGAAGCTTCCGTCACAGTGGTAGCGGATCCCCGCTCCGTACGTGGTCACCCCGGGGCCTGTGAGGAAGTCCACGCGGCCGGCGGGCAGGTCGTCAGGAGGGCCGCAGTCTACGGCTGGCACGGGAGGGCCGGTGAGCGGCGCGGCCCCCGCCGTCGGGCGTCTCCCCAAAGCGGGGAGTCGTTGCCCTGGCACGACTTTAAGGCCTGCCCCACCCCCCCACCCCCACCCCGTCGGGAAGCGCCTGGCTGCAGCGAGGCGGGGCCCCGGGGGTGCCCTTCAGAGCGGGAGGGGCTTGAGCCACTCGGGCTCCGTGTCGCCCTGGTCGGAGCCTCGAGGTGGCCGCGGAGCAGCCCTGCAGGGCCCTGGAAAGCGGTCCCGGCCTCAGTTGGGGCGGCCTGGGCGCGGCAGCACCAGCGAGGGCTTGGCCGCTGCTCGGGCTCCCCCCGGAGATACTTAGGACACCTCGCACCGCGTGGGAATGGGCGCTCGTGGGACGGAGCCACTGTGGGCACTGCCGGCGGGAGCACGGCAGCGGCCCAGACGCCCCGGCCGTCCCCGCGCACCGCTCTACAGACCCATGTGTTTCTCGGGGCGTTTTTAAGGGTCACGCTTAGTTTTCCGCAACTTCGGGGCTGTGCGGCTGGTCCGGTAGGTGAGCTGCTGCAGCCGCCCCGCTCCGGAGGCCGAGCCGGGGCGCGGACCTGGCCCTCGGCTCCCAGCTCTGCCGCCTTCGCACTAAGAACCGACTGTCTCCTGGTGAGTGTGAATTCACGATAGGAAGATACTCAGCTTCCCTAGCAGTGTGTAGAAGCCTTTGCACGAAGTGTGCGCAAACCAATAGTGAAATGGGTTCGTGTACACAGCCTCGGAATGGAGGGATGGGCCCCGAGTCCTCAGTGGTAGTTTGGGGATTTGGGCAAGAGGCTCTCACCATGTTTTTGTGAATTTGTTCCAACTTACATGTATTTTCTAAGAAAAAAAGATTGAAAAGATGTGATTCTTACAGAATGGGAATGTCCGCGCTCACCCCAGCTTGGTGAGCCCCGTCCCTGCAGCTGGTGCCTGTACGTGTTTACACGCGTGTGCGAGGCGTGTGTGAGGAGGGACGCGGTAACGGTGGCATTCTGGGCATTAGGGGGTCTGGCGTTCGGTTTCCCATCCTCAACGAATGTTTTACACTTGGAAAAATGTTTTTTAAAGGTCACACTTTTCCAAAGGCAACACTCTGCCTGGTTACGTGGTCCCATCCGAACCCGTAAGAGCACGAGAGGCCCGGAGCTGGGATTCGAGCCCTGGCGGCCCGTGGGAGAGAAGGCGGCGGCAGCGGGGGGAAGCGGGACGCGGGGGCGGCCGAGGCCTTACCGCTGCAGCGCGGCGGCGGCTGGTCCCAGGACCCGTCCCTCTGGCACACGGCGGTGAAGGATTCCAGGGCCGAGGAACCCTGGACAAGCGTTCAGAGGACATTACTTCCCTGGTTTCCACCACGACGCCCCCCTGTGCCCGGCGGCAGCTCCCTGGGCACCCGGCGCACCCCCGCTGCCTGGTGTCTGTGCTCGCTTGTCCCACGCCCCGAGGGTCTGTCCCCTGTGGCTAGAGCCGCCCTTTCAAGGTGCCGCTGGCCCCATGGGAACCGGATGTCGGCCTCTGCAGCGATTTAGGACCGTCCCCCGCTTTCCACCGAATCCAAGGACAATCAGGCCTCACGAGACCCTGCTGCATTTGCCACCATTTCTTCACAGAAGGTGCCGACGGTGGTGGCCGAGGTTTGGGGAAGGCCAACGCCCTCCAACAGGGAGCAGAAGTGCCAGGGTTTCTCTAGGCCCTGGCCGTTACCTGGAGGACAGTCACTAAAAATACGTTGGTGGCCTTCACAGGTGCGCCGTGTTTATTGCTGGCATCGCTCACGGGCACGGGCACGGGGACGCTTTGCTCTAAAGGCCGTGAAACATCGCCTTGGCGGAGGGGCCTTTCTGCCTCACAGGACAGGACAGCGGGCTGCGGGGCTTTCCCAGATCAGACACCGACGAGGTTTGCGGTCCCAGGGGCTACGGGAAGGAGCCTGCGCGAGACACTCTGCAAGGCCGGGAAAGTGCCTTTTTCTTTTTTTTTTTTTTTGTGGCTTGGCCCCTCCGCGGGCGGGCTGAGCGGCCGCTATCCAGCGCTTCCGTGTTATTACTTTTTGCCGCTGGGACTCGGTGACAATTTTGAAGAACATAAAGAGGACGCGTTAATCTCTCACCTGCGCCCCTAAAGCAACATGCTAAGCATTTTTCAAAATTGTCCTCCCCCTGCCGGAACAGAGGTCACTATTTATAACTTCACAGCCTGCAGTTGCCCGCGGCCCGCAGCAGGTGCACCCCGGCCTCGCCTCCCACGAGCTGCCGCGCGGCGTCCACAGGGAAGCGTCCGTGGTGATCAGCAGCTTCCACTTGGGCCTTTGGAAAGCTTTCGGATCAGGGCCCGAGCCCGGGAATGAAGGCCCTCGGCCGCCCGCGCTGCTCGGCGCCGGCCCAGAAGCCGCCACTTACCCGGAGCAGCTCGTACCCGGGGTCGCAGGACACGGCCACGCGGTCCTCCAGCACGTACTCGGCTTGCACGGGGGCGATGCGGCCGTTAGGCGGCGCCACGGGACTGGGGCAGGGCCGAGCTGCGGGGGACGCGGGCTCAGGGCCACCGGCACCGGCACCGTGTCCCCCGGAGGGGAGCGCCCGGCCCCCCAGCGCCCTGGGCCTCGGTGGCCGCCCCCCCGTAAGCTGGGGAGCCGAGACCAGCCCCTCCCGGGGTCGAGCCGACGGCCGAGGCCGCGCAGCAGAGCTGCTGTCTCGAGCGCCGGGCGGGAGCGGCCGCGGGCGGCCCCCACACAGCCCTTGGGCCGGGTCCACACGGCCGCCCGCAGAGGCCCGCGCTCCCCCTGACCCTGCGGCCTCCAGCCTTCTCCCTCCAGCAGCTGGTCCCCTGCAGGCACAGCCCCGGGCCGCCCGCGCCTCCCTCCTGCACCCCCCTGCCCCCACCGGCCTCAGGCCCGTCCTGGCCCTTCCCCCCGGCGAACCTGATGCCCCTGCGAGGGGCGCCGAAACCACACCTGAGCCGTGGAAGTCCTACTGCTCTGACCACGGGGAAAGCGAAAGACTTGCCAGAATGACCAGGAGACAGTGTTCTCCCTGCTGGACTCCCTCCTCCCGGCCAGTCCCGCCCCTTCCCACATTTCCAACAGGGGTGGCCCCACGGTTAATCTTTTTAAATCCAATTTTCTCACTTAAAAAAACTACTCCAATCCCTATAATCCAATTATCACTTCCCTGTGCCACACCCCGCACCCAGGGCTTTCCCCGCGGTAGCCCGTGCAAAACAGGTGTCCGCCTTTTGAAGGAGACATTTCCTCACTTAGAATAGTTGGGACATTAGGGCTCAGAGAAGTTATGTGAGAGGTTCGGTATCACACAGCTGGGACACAGGTGTGTGGCCGGACACCCAAACCTGAGCTCTGACCTTCCTGGGTGGATGGCTGGTTAGAGAGAAAGATGGAGGGAGGGAGGGAGGGATGGAAGGATGGATGGATGGAGGGATGGATGGATACAAGAAGGGAGGGAGCCAAAGAAAAAGAAAAAAGGAGAGGTGCTCTTTCCCTTAAGAGAAGGTGATCTTGCCCAGAACAATCCTTTCTTTTTAAAAAAATATTTTAGGGCAGCCCAGGTGGCTCAGCGGTTTATCGCTGCCTTCAGCCCAGGGCATGATTCTGGAGTCCTGGGATCGAGTCCCACGTCGGGCTCCCTCTGCCTGTGTCTCTCTCTCTGTCTCTGTCTCTCATGAATGAATAAATGAGAGACACAGAGAGAGAGAGGCAGAGAGAGAGACACAGGCAGAGGGAGAAGCAGGCTCCCTGTGGGGAGCCCGAATGCAGAACTTGATTCCGGGACCCCAGGATCATGCCCTGAGCTGAAGGCAGACATTCAGCAGCTGAGCCCCCCAGGAGTCCCCAGTCCTTTTTTTTTTTTTTTGCTTATAATTCCCTGCCCCACCTCCCTTCCTATGAAAACCCTCCATTGTGTACAACTCCCTTTGGAGCTCCTGGATGTACTCCCTTTGGAGTACATGGGATGCTGCCCAATTCACAGATTTTTGTTTTTTTTTTAAGATTTTATTTGTTCATGAGAGA
Organism: Canis lupus dingo; assembly: GCF_003254725.2. Classification (NCBI taxonomy): domain Eukaryota; kingdom Metazoa; phylum Chordata; class Mammalia; order Carnivora; family Canidae; genus Canis; species Canis lupus. Next base: position 83,616,253 of record NC_064244.1, on the reverse strand, counting down.
CACAGAGAGAGGGAGAGAGGCAGAGACACAGGCAGAAGGAGAAGCAGGCTCCATGCAGGGAGCCCGATGGGGGACTCGATCCCGGGTCCCCGGGGTCACGCCCTGGGCCGAAGGCAGGCGCTAAACTGCTGAGCCGCCCAGGGATCCCCACAGATCATTTAATAAAGCCCATCGGATCTTCAGATTTACTCAGTGGAATTTTGTTTCTTGTTTTTGATGAATGGACGTGAAGGGCAGCGGAACACACACTCCAAAATCCGCCTCTTCAGGGGCGCCCGGGGGCGTCGGTCAGCTAAGCATCTGCCTTCAGCTCGGGTCAGGATCTGGGGGGCCTGGGATCGAGCCCTGCATCTGGCTCCACACCTGGGGGGCCGTGGGGGGCCGTGGGGGGCGCCTGCTTCTCCCTCTCCCTCTGCCTGTCGACCCCCTCCCCCCCCCGCCTGGGCTTGCTCTCTCTATCAAATAAACAAAAATCTTTTAAAAAATAAACAGAAAGTGCCTCTTTGGCGCAAGGGTTATTTTGAGCTGATATTTTCAGAAATAGCAGATGCAGGAGAAGCTCTGAACACAGAGAAGTTCTCCTCTTGTAAAGGGACTTTCTATTCACAAAGGAAACGTCCGTGTCGCGAGATCGGCTCCGTCCCTGTAGCAGGGGGACCACTAGGCACAGCCACGACCCCCCGCGGGCGGCCGGGCGACCTTCCCTCCGTTCACCGCCCCCCCAGCCCTCCCCCAGGCCCTCCTCTCTGTTGTCTTTAGCTGAAGCCGGTCCTGACGCCCGAGTCCTGGGTCCCCGTGTCCCTGGGGGATCTCCCCCGTCTGCACGACACACGCACCTTAACAAACTGGTTCCCCGTTTACACCTGCCGTAACTTTCCTTTTTCCCGCAACTGTGTCCTCTGCAAACCCCACACACGAGTCCGCAGGCCTCACTCTCCCTTTGGGCCTTTAGCTCCCCGTGAGGCCCCCCGGGCCCTGCCACCCGGAGCGTCGTCGCTCTCCCGGCCTCCCGGTGACCCGCCCTCTCCGTGTACCTTTGAGACCGGCCCAGGACCCCAAGAGGCGGGAGAAGCCCTCCGTGCCCCGCGCCCCCGGCCCTCACCCGAGCTGCTGTAGCGGATCCTCCAGCCCGCGTGCTCCCCCGACTGATCGGTCACAAAGCTGATGGCCACGGCGCTGCTCTGGGTCTCAATCCTCCGGGGCAACGTCGTCCCGCAAAACGGCCCATATTCCTCTTTGTCTGTTCGGACCTGAAAGCGCAAAGGGCCGTGTCACCCGAGGACCCTCCAGGGCCGGATGAGGCCCGAGGTCCCGGAGGCCGACCTGGAGGGAGTCGTAGGGGCACAGGGCGTCGGGGTGCGACTCCACGTCGAAGGGCGCCACGAAGTCCAGGACGATGCTGAAGCCCTCCTCCAGGCGGATGCTGTAGGTGCAGCTGGAGAGTTTGGGGTACGGCTGCGGGTATTCAGGGCTGCTGAGCACCCCCGACCGGCCGGTGAAGACCTGACCTGCGCACAGGGCTGAGGGGACGGGCCGCCATGAGCGGGTTGGCTCGCGGCACCACATCACACCGGACCCCCCACCCCAGGGCCAAGGAACCATCTAGAGTGTCTGGGGCTTCCTGGCTTTGGCTGAAACGGGCGGCACTCCGAGGCACGCGCTCCGGGCCCGCTCACACCCCCGGGGGCTCTGGGGGTGAAGAAGTGAGCGACGTCGACTCCCCAAGGGGGCAGGACAGAGGGGCGCCCTCATCCCCCCCCCAGCAACTCCCAAATTCACCCTCCGCGGGGCTCCCCGCGCACCCGCACCCAGCTCGGGCCGGTCCACCTTTCCGGGGTGCCCGTGGGGAGCAGAGGGGCCCCCCTGGGTCCTTCCCCTCCCACCCTGCGCCCGGCCCGGGCCCTGGGGGTTCGTCGAGGGAATTTCAAGTTCATGCGGAGCAAAGCACATCCGACGCCCCTTCCCGGGCCACGGCTCGCACCACTGCCCGCCCCGCCCCAGGCTGCCGGCGTTTGAACTGAGCGGGGAAGCTTCCAGAAGGGAGGCGTGGCTGTCCTCCCCCTGGCTGCTGGGACGTGGGGACCCAGGCCGCGCCCCCGTGGCTGCCCCCGGGCTCTGTGCCGTGGGCCGGGCTCCAGAGTCCTCCCCTGCGTAGGAGCCCGTCCGAGGGTGCTCCCGGCTCCGGCCCCGGGACCGGGGAGCACTCGGGCCTCCCTGCGAGCTCGGCCCGTCTCCATAATGGACTGGGGGTGCTGGGCAAGCCTTTCTGGCAAATCGGCCTGTGGCCCCACGGAGGGGTCCCACCAACTAAGCCTCACGCCACGTGACGGGGGGAGGGGAGGGGCCAGGGCGCACCCCACTGCCCTCGCCCCACCGCGGCACCCGAGACACGAAGCAGCTGCTGGAGGCCGAGGCAGGTTTATTGTTAGGTCCGTGGAGGGGGCGGGGGGGGGGGCTGCAGGCGGCATCGATCTCGGCCCGACCCAGGCGGGAGCCGGCGTGAGGCTAGGGGCTCTGCTCTGGAAGAGAGAACAGAGACAGGGAGAGACACTGGGGGAGACGCGGAGGGGGCAGGCGGGGCTGCTCCGAGGCTGGGGGCCGCCGCCTCCCCAGGGCCCCCGGGCTGCCCATCGGGGCACCTGGCACCTGGCAGGAGCTTGCAGGGAACGGGGGGGGGGACGGGGGGGGGCGGGCGGGAGGGGCCGAGGGGGGCCCTTGGAGCACGGCCTGCGCCCCGGGGGTTTGTGCGGGAAGCTTGAGCCCAGCGCGTTCCCCAGTCCTCCACCTGGGAGCGCGAGGGGGCAGGGGGAGTACAGGGCCCAGAGCCGGACACAGGTACGGGGCAGCACGGGGACTCCACGAGCGCGCTGAGGGGCAAGGAGGGGGAGCCCAGGAGGGAAGGGGGGCGGGGGACTAGGGGCTGTGGAGATGGGCGGGCAGGAGGGGACAGAGGGGCGGGAGTGGTCCCTCCAGGCGCCCGGGCAGAGCGGTGGCCTTGAGGAGCTGCCTGGGGCCAAGGTGGGGGCTGGGCACCTTCCCAGCCGGGCTCCCCGAGCAGGTGCAGCTCACCTGAGCAGGTGCGCTTGTTCCTGTGGAGAACGTAGCCCTGGCGGCAGGAGCAGTAGAAGCCACCCAGGTGGTTGTGGCAGTGGTGGTCGCAGGGCGGGGCCTCTCCCGGGGACACCTGGCACTCGTCGATGTCTGGGCGGGGACAGGTCAGCCAGGCGGTCAGAGGCGGCGGGTGAGGCCGCCCTGGGGCCCGGGGGCAGGTGTCCGCTCGTGCCCGAAGGTGGCTGCCGTGCGGCCAAGCCTTTTACGGGCCCAGGTCGGCACATGGCCCCGAGGACACCCCCCGGGCGGTGGATGCAGGAGCCCAAGTGTCCCGCTCGTGGTCACCGCGCCAGTGGGCGGCAGGAGCCGCGGTCAGACGGCCGAGCGGGGCTGTGACCCGGTGCCAGCGGGTCCCGCGCGGCCTCCCGAGGTCTCACCCCTCCCGCCCCCTCCCCCGCCTCACCCTCTGCCGCATAGAAGGCCTCAAAGCCCGTGAAGGGCTGCTCGTTGGAGTAGTCGGAGCGGAAGGTGACGTCCAGGCTGGAGCCCGGCGAGCGGAAGGTGTCGTTGCCCGGGGCCCGCTCGGTGTCCGTGCTCTCCTGGCCGCACAGCGTGGCCAGCACCTCGGTCCCTGAGCTCAGCTGCGGGGGGTCGCGGGGGGCGGTGCTGGTGGTCTCCCCCTGACCTCCCCCCCCCGCCCCCCCGCTCCCAGGCCCCCGTCCCCGCCCACAGGGTCGCGGTCACCCGGCGGCACCTTGACAAAGTCGTACTCGCACAGGTAGGAGAGCTCCAGGTGGAAGTGGGTGAAGTAGAGGCGCAGGCGGTAGCCGGGGGGCGCCGTCAGGGCCCAGCGCCGCTCCTGGTGGTTGGCGTAGGCCCCGGGGAAGCCGGGGGACGCCAGGCGGCCGAACAGGGGCTGCGACCACGCAGGGCCCGGGGCGGCGGCCGCCCAGCCGCACAGCAAGCCCAGGAAGAGCAGCAGCCTGCGGGCGGGGCGCGTGAGGGCCGCGGGGGGCGCGGGGAGCCCCCACCCGCGGGGGACCCCGGGCCGCTCACCTCATGGTCCCGCGGCGCTCGGTGCCTCACCTTTGCCCTGTTTGCCCAGCGCCGGGCTGCCTGGGATTCCAGGAACTGGCCCCGTGACCCCGCAGGCCCGTGTCAGGCGTGGGGACAGGGGGCGCTGGGAGGCGGGGGCTGGACCCGGGCCACGAGCCCCCGGTGGGCCTCCCGAGGCCGCGGGGTGGGGGCCACGGTCAAGGCGGGCCGAGCTTCTGGGTGCAGGTGGGCACAGGCGCCTCTGCTCCCCCTCCTGCGTCGACTTCCCCCCCGGGACACGGACGGGGACACGGGGTGGGAGGCGGCGTCACCACTCGGAAACTGGGAAACGATGGACACGGAGGGGGGGGGGGACCGGCCTCGGGAAGCGACTCCAGGTCGGCAGGGGAATCGGGAACTGGCTCGGGAATCGCCAAGGCCCCAAGTCCTCCCCGGAGCGCCGGAAGCTGCCGCCCCCCGGTCCCGCCCCGACCCCCGCGGGAGCCCGGGCAGCTGGGACGAGGCCCCACCAAGGCGCAGGGACGCGTGATGAGCACAGGGCCGAGCGCGAAGGAACGAATGTCGAGGCCCAGCCTCCCCCCGATTCCAGTCCGAGAAGCCGGCAGCCCCTGTCCCTGGGCCGGCGTCCCCTGGCCTGGACCCCCCTGACCCTGGACCCCCCCTGGCCTGAAACCCCTGGCTCGGACCCTCAGCCTGGACCAGGGGGAAGGACGCCCCCTGGGAACCTTCTGGCAGCGAAGGGCTGGGCGGCCCCCGCGGTGAGGGCAGCGCCGGGCTCCCCCGCACGAGCAGAGCGTGAAGGGAGACCTCGGGGTGAGCGAGCCCGGAGCGGGGAGGAGGAAGCACCCCAAACCGAAGTGAGGCAAACATTACTATCTTCAGAGGGAAAAGGGAAACAAAAAGAGCAAACTATTTAAAAACAGCCTTCAGGGCGGTCCGGGGGGGCTCAGGGGCTTGGCGTCGCCTTCGGCCCAGGGCGTGATCCTGGGGTCCTGGGATCGAGTCCCGCGTCGGGCTCCCTGCGTGGAGCCTGCTTCTCCCTCTGCCTGTCTCTGCCTCTCTCTCTCTCTGTGTCTATCATAAATAAATAAATCTTTTTAAAAAAATCATGACAGAGAAACACACATTATGTATATTAATACTTCCTGTTAGTGAATATTCCATTAAGTGGGATAAAAATTAACTGTAAACTATAATGGGGTGAATACTAGGATCTCGTAACAAAAAAATTGATTAGCATTATGTGCAGATCCTCATGACGTGTATTGAGTCAAAAGATCTTTTTTTTTTTTAAGATTTTTATTTATTCATGAGAGACACAGAGAGAGAGAGAGAGAGAGAGGCAGAGACACAGGCAGAGGGAGAAGCAGGCTCCATGCAGGGAGCCCGACGCGGGACTCGATCCCAGGACTCCAGGATCACACCCCGAGTGGAAGGCAGATGTTCAACCGCTGAGCCCCCCACACGTCCCTGAGTCCAAAGATCTTAAAAAGAGTTTTTGAGATTTGGTAAAAAGTTCAGGGCTGAGCTGGTGATGAGTTTATTAAAAATGACGCAAATGTGAAGCTGCGCCTCCGGGGGAACAAGAAGCGGAGCAGGACGTGGGGTGTCTGGGTCCCCGGCCAGAGCCGAGGTGGGGTAGCCGCAGGCAGGGTGGGCTCAAGGATGGAGAGGACCGACCCCAGCCCCCTGCAGAGGGTCACCAGACTGGGGGGAAGAGGAGACCAACGTGGGGGAGGCCAGAGGCGTCAGCGGGCCGAGGGGCGCGGGCACCTTCCTTCCGACGACCCCCCCACTGCCGGGGCCCTGGAAGCGCGGGGCTCAGGAGCGCTCGGATCGGAGCTCGGGCTCCACGTGGGGCGCAGACCTTAGGGCAACAAACCCCGAGAAGCTGTAGGTGGGGCCGGTCTCGGCCTCGGGGTCCGGGATCCCTGGGACCTCGGGCCAGGGCCCTGCCTCGCTTCAGCCCGTGTCTACACCACGTCCGCGGGCTGTGGGGCGTCAGCCCCTGCTCGCTCCCTTCAGGGAGGCTGGCCTGAAAGCCGGGGCCGCAGGGAGACCTGCTGTGGGCACCTCTGGTGCCCGGCTTGGGCCCGACCCCCTGGGGGCCGCCGCTCCCCTCCCTCCACCGATGGGCGGTCCTGGCCCGGCCGCGTGACCTCCGCTGGGCTCCCGGAGCCCCTGGTGGCCCTGCTGGGCCCAGGGCGGCCGCTACTCCGCAGGGGCAGCTGTGGGCTCAAGGGAGGGCGGCTGCGTGGGGTCACGGCCCCACAGCGGCCGCCACGTCTTCCTTCCACGGACACCCGGGCGTGCGGCCCACGCAGGCCGAGCCTCTGCCTCACGCCCCTGGGCGGGGAGACCCGGGAGCAGCGTCTGGGGCGCGGAACGACTGAAGCTCGCCTGCCATGTGCCACGGGCCAGACGGGGCTCAGGTCGTGAGGGGGGCGTGGAGCCCAGGGAGGGCAGCGGCTCAGGACGTGGGCCGTGCAGCCTCGGCGCCGCCCACCCCCACGACGGCCACGGGCCCAGGCCCTGGATGCCGCCAGGTGTGCAGTGGTTCCCGGGGCAGGTGCGGGTGGATGGTGTCCCGGGCCCTGCCCCCTGCTGGGGCCACCCCCCCTTCCTGCCAAGTCTTCGGGGTCAAGCCGTCCAGGTGAAGGGCTGGGGAGGCCAGCTTTCCCCGAGAGTAGGGCCCCCTCCTGCAGACCCCAAGACACGTGTGGGCTGGGCCCTGTCACCCGCACCCCGAGGCGGCGGCGCCTGAACCAGGGCAGGTCTCGGGGTCAGGAGGGCGCGGGCGGGGCCCGGGGCGAGGCGCAGGTTCAGGACCTTGGAGAGGGCTCACCCCGCGGCGGCCGCACCCGCCCCATCCCTGGGGGCCACTGGATCTCGGGGAGCGCACAGGGGCAGGATCAGAGCCAAGTCAGGGCCGGCTGATGGGACCCCAGCCACGCAGCAGCGGCGGCCCCCCGTCACCTCCAGCGTCACCGCCACCCCCAGGATGGGCCCTGACAACCTTGCGAGTGACCCCAATTCCTCGGAGACAACACAGTCCCCGAGGGGCCCCACCGTGATCTCAAGCCCGCAGCCCGGGCCAGGCGGTCCCTCCATCCTCCGTGGGGCTGGGTAAAGGAACGGCCAGGGTCCGTCTGGTGACCGCTGTGGCCCCTGGCGCCACGAGAGGCCAGCCCAGGGATCCCCAAGGACCCCCAGGGAGGGCCGGGTCTGCCTGGGGACGCGGGGAGGACACCGAGAGGCCAGGCGGTGGCCGGCTCGGAGCCCCACACGCCGCGCCCGACAGAGGCCGATGTGCCACCTGCCCCGGCCCCACTCAAGGTCTGGGGACACACGATTCGAATTTGTTATAAATACACGTGTTTGGTGAGTGAGGGCGACAGAAGGTGGAGAAGGTGCTGTACACAGCTGGTCGAGGCTCGGAGGTGGACGCCACAGACAGACGGACAGTCCGCCCAGCAGGGCAGCCGGGGCAGCATCTGGGGCCTGTAACACTTGCTTGGTGGGCACGGCGGCGGGCGGGGGTCGCGTCCAGGGCTCGAGGCGCCCAGCACCCCGGAGGCTCCCGCGCAGCGCGGGCAGCGGCCGGCACCCGGGCTCAGCTCACGTCGTTCAGGGCCTGGGGGGACACAGGGCCTCATCAGAAGGACGCCGGGCCGCGTGAGGGCTCAGGTGGGCCCTCGGGGGGCCCCGGGTCCCCTGCCCCACACCCCCGCAGCCCACCTTGCGGGCGAACTCGGGCAGGACGAAGGCCGCCTGGTGCACGTCGGAGTTGTAGTACTTCAGCTGCATCTGTTCCACCTGCTTCTGTGTCAGCTGCTGCACAGGCTTCTGGAAGTCGGTGCTCTGGGGCGGGGCACGCGGGCATCAGGGGGGCGCTCCCGGCGCCCACCCAGTCCCCTCCCGGCCCCAGGAGGGCGCCCAGCTCACCGGGTTTTTGCTGCACAGCATGAAGCCTATCTGGCCGCTGGGGTAGGTGGGGATGGTGCAGTAGGCGTAGGCCACCACGGGGAAGAGCGACTTGCAGAACTGCCGCATCTGCTTGATGAGGTCCAGGTGCAGCCACTGACACTCGCCTGCGGGGAGCAGGGGCCTGAGCGCCAGCCACCCGTCCCTCCTCTCCCAGGCTGCAGGACCGCGCCCTCCAGCCCGCTCACCCCCAGCCTGTCCCCCCACCCTGCATCCCCCCCAGCTTGTCCCCCCGTCCCCCCAGCCTGTCCCTCCCACCCTGTGTCCCCCTAGCTCATCCCCAGCCCGTCCCATCCCCCCATCCTGCTCACCCCCAGTCGGCGCCCCCAGTCCCCCCGCCTGTGTCCCGCCAGCTCATCCCCCAGCCCGTCCCCACCCCTCACGCCCCCCAGCCCACTCATCCCCAGGCTGTCCCCTCAGCGCGTCCCCCATCTCATCTCCCTGGCCCGTCCCCCCCCTCACGGCCCCCCAGCCCACTCACCCTGGCAGCAGAGGACGCCGTTGTCCTTGAGGGCTGTCTTCATGAGCTGGTAATAGGACTCCTTGAAGAGACTTTCTGCAGGGCCTGTGGCGGCGGGGACAAGGGACAGTGAACATGCTGTTGCCCCACAACAGACCCACGCGGCTGCCACGGGGGCAGGGCCGGGATTTGCGTCCTGGTCTGTGGATTCAGAAACCGACCACCAAGGGGGTGCTTGGGAGGAGCGCAGGGGGGTCCACTGGCCACTGCCTGGGGGGCTCCACACTTCCATCCCATTCCCGGGATTTTCTCAGGTGTCAGGGACTGTCCACCCTGGGCCCTGGGTGGGGACTAGCTCCCACCCGCGCCCTGATGCTGCCTGTTAAGAGCAGAAAGGAAATCGGAGAGGAAGCTGGGGTCTCGGTGGGCCATGGCCAGAGCCCCCCTGTCCCCCATCAGCGTGTGACCTCGGGGCGGTGGTGTGCGCTCCCCCCTCGGCTGGGACACGTCTGGGGCTGGCCACACAGCAGGGGTGGGAAGGCACAGCCCTAGCTCTGGGCCGTCTGTCGTCCACTACGGGCGTGGAGGGAAGGCCGGCCCCGCTCACCCATGGGGTCTGACGAGTCCGTGATGATGACGTCAAAGGCGTCCTGGTTCTGCTTCATGAACTCAAAACCGTCACCCACGTGTAGGGTCAGCTTGGAGCTGGAGTAGCCCACGGCCATGCCCGGCAGGAACTTCTTAGAGACCTGGATGACGTCCTGGGGACGGAGGAGGGACCCGGCTGGGCCTGGGGGAACCCGCAGCTGCCCCCATGGCCCGCCCACTCGGGCAAGCCAACGGTTTGTGGCAACCGGCTCAGGAACAGGGGGCCGGCCCCTGCCTGCGCCTCGGCCCACATCCCACCGCCCACCTGTCCCTTCCCAGTGACTTTCTGGCTGTGTCAGAGGGAGGAGGACCTTCCGGCCGCCCATGGTCACCTGCTTCTCATCCAGGCCTCGCTGAGACCACCGGCCACCCCCTGAGCTGTGCACTGCCCCGCCTTCACCCCTGAGCCCGGGGTTGCCGTGCCTTCGCCCGGGCTCGCCCTCATGGGCCATCACCTCCGGGGACCGGCGCAGCGACTGGACCTGGCCGTCCACACCGTACCCCGCGCCCTGAGCACCGGCCGCCACGGAACAGACGCTCATTAAAAGCCCATGCGCGGCGCAGAGCGTGGGGGCACGGGCAGGCCTGGGGCCTCCCCGACCACCCCGTGGGGTCGCACCAGGGCCGGCCGGGCCACGCCGACTGCGCACCCCAGGCCCCTGCGAATCCTCCCAACGTGCTTCCCAGACGAACAAAGAGGCTGAGGGCTGGACCGGCGAGCGGCGGCCACCTCGGGGCAGGACGGCTTTGCCCGGCGGCGCTCACCTCGTCGATCTCGCACTGCACCACGGACTCCACGGACGAGTGCTTCAGCACCTCCCGCAGGACGCCCCCGTCGCCGCCCCCGATGATCAGCACCTAGGACGGGCTCGGTCAGTCGGGGGCTCCGGCGGCTCGGCGGCCGCAGCGGGCCCGGCTCGGGCGGCTCAGGCGGTTCAGGCGCGGGCCTCGGCGTACCTTGCGGGGGTCGGGGTGGCTGCACAGCGGCAGGTTCGCGATCATCTCCTGGTAGGAGAACTCGTCCCGCTCGGTGCACTGGATCACGCCGTCCAGCACCAGCACGTTGCCGTAGCTCTTGCTGGGGGCGAGTGACAGTCGGGCCGGGCCTGCCCCCCCCCCCCCCGCGGCCCGCGCCCAGGTCCCGGCGGACACGTGGCGGCGGGCGGGGCGGGTCCGACTGACGTGTCCGGGGCTGACACGTGGAGCGCGGCGCGTGGGGCCGGGGCTGTGCTGCCGCCCGGGGCCGCCCGAGCTCGGGGCCGCGGGGGGGGAGGGGGGGGGAGGGGAGGGGAGGGGAGGGGGGGAGGGGGCCCGGGCCCGACGGTGCTGCGGGGGGCGGGGCGGGGCGGGGGCCGCGGGGCTCGGGGCTCGGGCCGGGGCCGGGGCCGGGGCCGGGGCCGGGGCGGGCGGTACCTGCGGAAGACGAGGATGTCCTGGTACCGCGAGCGCTGGTGGTGCAGCAGCTGCTCCACCTGCAGCGACAGGGCCTGGCCGGGCCACAGGCTGCACGTCTCGCGGAACCAGCCCTCGTGGATGTCGGCGGGGCCGAGGCCGAGGCCGGCGGGGCCGTCGGGGCGGGGCTCCATGGCGGCGGCGGCGGCGGGCCCGGGTGCAGGCCGCGCGGAGCCGCAGCACAACGGGAGCAGCTCCGCCCGCCGCCGAGCCGCAACCTAACCCGGGCGCGCGGGGCGGGGCCTCGGCGGGGGCGGGGCCGGGCGCGCTCCGCCAATGGGCGCGCGGTGGCGGGCGCGCGGCGCCGCCGAGGCCCCGCCCCCCGGCGTCCGGCGCGCGCCCATTGGCCGGCGGGGCTCGGCGCGGTGCCCGGAGGCTGCGCGGGCGGCAGAGGCGGCAGCAGGCTAGTGCGGCTCCGGGGCCACGTGGGGCCGGGCCGGGCCGGGCCGGGCCGCGCCGCGCCGCCGCCGCCGCCAACGCCGCCAACGCCGCCGCCGCGCCCCGAGCGCCCCCCCCGTTTCTATATTTACCAGCGGCGCCCGGAAGGGGCCGGCGCAGGCACGTCCAGCCCCGGGGAAGCCGGGCACGCGGGCTTTTTTTTTGATTTTTTATTTTTTTACTCTAGAAACGGCGTTGCCCTTTGGAGGGTGGGCGGGAACGTGCTGCTTTCAGGAAAATGTCCAGCCGCTTCTCGGAACCCACGGAGCCCGCCGACGACCACTATCCGGCGCTCACGGCTCTGCACGCAGTTGCCCGCGCGCCGGGGGAGGGAGACGCCGGGCGTGAGCTGCGGGGCGGCGGGGACGCGACGGGGACGGGGACGGGACGGGGACGGGGATGGGGACGGGGACGGGGGACGGGATGAGGACGGGGACGGGACGGGGACGGGACGGGGATGGGGACGGGACGGGGACGGGGACGGGGGACGGGATGAGGACGGGGATGGGGACGGGACGGGGATGGGGACGGGACGGGGACGGGACGGGGATGGGGACGGGATGGGACGGGGACGGGTCGGGGATGGGGACGGGACGGGGACGGGACGGGGACGGGGGACGGGACGGGGACGGGTCGGGGGGTACAGACTCCACCTGGAGGCGGGAAGCCGTCCCCCGTGAGCCCCCACTACGCGCCGCCGGTGTGGGTGAGTGCGAACCCCCGGGCCCACAGCTACAGTGTATCCTGCTGGAGCTAAGCTACTGTTACGGGGAAGGGGAGCGAGTCCAATAAAAGAGCCACTAGTACAGGCCTCACGCAAGGCTGTTTTCGGAGCCGGGTCATTCAGGTAAGACACAGCCCCTCTGCCCAGTTCCCGCAGGCCTGTCTGGCTTCAGTCCTACACTTACTTGGCTCGGGGTGTTTGCATCACAGCCTGTACTTCCACCATCAAGACACTGACCCCTCTGAGCTGTGACGGCCTGTTCGCCGCTGCGTCCCCAGCCACACTGTAAGCTCCAGGAGGCTGGGATGGTGTCCGGGGCCGAGCGCCGGTGGACAGGCTGAGCTGGTGCTGGAGGCCCGGGTGCTGGTCCCGGCACCTTGTAGTCAGCTGTCTTGGCTTTCCTCCAGGGACTGCACAGCTGAGCCCAGACGGGCCCTGGCATTCCAGGGTGGCCCCACAGCAGGGTGGGGGTGGGGGACAGTGGGAGATCAAGTCCATCCCACTCCTCTTGCAAGCTGAACAAAGCTGCTCCAGCCTGTCTATGCTCAGGAGAGGACCATAAATGACACCTTACCCCCTCCTGCAGGAGGTGAAACCGCGGTTTGGGCCTCCACACCAACAGGGAATGGAGTCTCTAGGATGGTGTCAGCAGTAGCTCAGACCTTCCGAGTCCAAAGAAAACAAAGACCCTGAAGAAAAATACTGGCAGAAAGTCCCTAGATGTACGGGGCCACGATCCCGTAGATGTCACTCAGCTTCTGATCACAAGGAGCAGAAGCCTATGGTTGTGCCAGAAGTAACTGAGCCATCCCATCACAGCCCAGTCACATTCACGACGGATACGGAGGAAACCAAGGCAGAAGGTGAACGTTTCCCCGAATTCAGACCGATGCACAGCGAAGACTCAGTTGTGAGGCCGGGGGTCAGCACCCCAACCTGTCAGTGTGTGGGGACTTATCGTCGGGAAGGGGGGGGCGGGCAAATGGCCGAGGTCGGGGGCAGAGGCTGCGGTGGCTCCGCCACAGGGCAGGTGTGGGTGTCGGTCACGGGGAGACGTCAGCAGCTCACGCCCGAGCACCCTGTTCGGCCGGGCAGGCGGCCGGGGCTGCGAGAGCGCGTCAGCCGGGCCACTGCGCGGCGGGACTTGCTGAAAACGCTTGTGGCAGAGCCGAGGCACCCGACAGCGGCGCGCCCCGGTGGGCAGAGGCCCTTGCGGTCTCCGTCCGCCTCCAGCCCGCGGGCCCTGCCACATCCCTCCCCCAGGGCCTCGGGATCCAGGCGCTCTCCCGGGGCTTGGAACTCCCGTGAAGGCCCTACAGCTTGTCTCCAAACATCCCCAAGGCTCTTGTCTCCATCCCGTGGCTCAGCCGTCCTGGACTTCGGGTTTCAGGGGCCAGTAACATTTCAAAGACCCATCTGGGGACCGACATCAGTTTGCCAACTCTTCCTTTTATGGGGATCCCTGGGTGGCGCAGCGGTTTGGCGCCTGCCTTTGGCCCAGGGCACGATCCTGGAGTCCTGGGATCCAGTCCCCACGTCGGGCTCCCTGCATGGAGCCTGCTTCTCCCTCCTCCTGTGTCTCTGCCCTCTCTCTCCCTGTCTGTCTGTCATGGATAAATAAATAAATAAATCTTTAAAAAAAAAAAAAACAAAATTCTCCTTTAGAAAGGCCTCAACTAGCACTGTCTATGGCTCCCATCTTTTTATAAAACAAAAACACAAAACACTGCCACGGAGACAAAACGAGTAAGGGCAAATTCCAAACAAAGGACAAAGAATGGGGTGCCTGGTGGCTCAGCAGTTGAGCATCTGCCTTTGGCCCAGGGCGTGATCCTGGGGTCCCGGGATCGAGTCCCGCATCGGGCTCCCCGCAGGGAGCCTGCTCCTCTCTCTGCCTGGGTCTCTGCCTCTCTCTCTCTCTGTCTGCCGTGAATAAATAAAATCTTCAGGGAGAAGAAACCAACAACCAAGGACAGAGAATCCCCTTACCTCTGTAAGAAACTGAACACGCTGTGTCCTTGCGGTTGTGTCACCTCCGGCCAGGGCTAAGCCCACCTGGGCTGCTCAGCAGGGCCCGGGGCACATGGCCGGCCCCACTCCGGAGGCTCTCCGAGTTCTGCCAACGGCACAGCGTGCGCAGCCCGGTCCCGGGGCCCCGTGCCGCCATCCGCCTGGCAGGTGTGGGGTGGAGCCCGGGCTTCCGCCTTTTGAAGCAGCTCCTGCCAGGTCTCTGGCAGAGTCCACACTCTTGAGTGGCAGTAATGACAAGGTCCTCGGGATTTTCTCCCCTGCTCATCAAGGTCCAACCCAGACGGACCTTTCATGAAGCCTCCTCAGGCCATCCGCAGGAGAAAACCATTTTTCACCCTTAAAAATTCTCATCTGTCCTTTTTTTTTTAAATCTAGCAGAGACTCTGCCATTTTGGGGGCAGACGGCTTATTGTGCCTCCATGTCTCTTCTCTCCAAATTCTGTACCAGAACCCTGGACCCAGAGGGGCTCATGGACACTGAAATGACTTTCCCAGCAGCCTCTGCCTGGTATGTGACTATGCGCCGGCCCACGGAAGTGCAAATGGGCTGCATCCCTTTTTTTTTTTTTTTTTAATTTTCTTTATTTATTCATGAGCGACACAGAGAGAGAGGCAGAGACACAGGCAGAGGGAGAAGCAGGCTCCACGCAGGGAAGCCCGACGTGAGACTCGATCCCGGGACCCCAGGATCATGCCCTGGGCTGAAGGCGGCGCTAAACCGCTGAGCCACCCGGGCTGCCCGGGCTGCATCCTTTTAAAGGGACACCAGGTATGCATCTCCTCCTTCCTTCCTTCCAGCTGAATGGAATGTGGATGTGATGGACGGAGCTAGGCCAGCTACCTAGCCCATGAGGTGGGTGCCCCGGGTTCCAGGTGAGGACAGAAATGGAACAAGAGCCAGAGTGGAACTGCCAGCGGCCACACTAGCTCTGGACTGAGACTGAAGAGAGAAGAAAAACATCTGCTTTGCTAAGTCACCGAGAGTCTGGCTTTTCTGTCCGTTGCAACCATTCTAGTCCTAACTAGTCCAAACTTCAGCCCGTGTTGGGCCTGGGCTGCTGGCTGGCAGCAGGGCGACGTCGGGATCCATGCCCCCCAGGGTACTGCCCGCACAGCCTGCCCCTCTCACTCATCTGTGAGAAAAGCTTCTAAGAAAATACGTTAAGTGTCTGAAAACAAAACTAATGGCATCATTTTATGCTTTCTGGCTTCAATAGCCCATCCCAGGGTTAAAATCAAATGGAATTCTGAACAAGCTCCATGCCACGTTACTACGAAGGATACCAAAATGGAAACCTACGTGCTCAAAAATGGTGGTGGGGCTGGAGTGAATTTTGGGATGAGAAAAGACAGAACCTTGGAAAAGTGAAAACCTGTAGAAACATACACCCAAGTTCAGAAACGAAAATACACAGTGGTACAAAGCGCTGACACCTGGAGTGTGAACGCTGCCCTCGGTGTGGTGGGATTACAGAGGACGCGGTTCCTCTCTTTTCCTCATTTCCTACCGCGAATGTGCTATTACTTTTTTAATTGGGAGAAACAATGTTAAAAGCAAAAGGGAGCGAGACAGGAACGGGGAGGAGAGCCGGCCCTCTGGAGGCCACAGCCGGCTCTAGAGCTCCACCAGGAAATCCTCTGGGGCGTTTGTACCTTGTGGCTTCACTGGCAGGACCTGAAGGCACGTGACAGGCCGCCCTGACGTCCTGACAACGGAGAGTCCGTGCTCCCGCCTCGTGGACGCGCCCTTCTGAGACCCTGGATTTCTCCAGAGATCGCAGCGTCCTCAAGGGCACACTTACCCACAGGCAACTGAAGACGGTGACCTGAACAGGGTGGGGTCTGTCCTCTCCTGCCGGGACTGTGGTGGCAGCAAAGGAAAAGTCAGGAATCCCCCTTCTTCCAGTAAGAATTATTTTTAATGGCTTGAAAATGAGTCTGTACAAAACCAGCACCACCATTTGGTGCATCCGGTCCACTGGGGAATTCCAAGGGTCTCCTCCAACACTATCTCTTTGGCCAACTGTGCCTGAAACCCCT
Organism: Canis lupus dingo; assembly: GCF_003254725.2. Taxonomy (NCBI): domain Eukaryota; kingdom Metazoa; phylum Chordata; class Mammalia; order Carnivora; family Canidae; genus Canis; species Canis lupus. Next base: position 83,600,369 of record NC_064244.1, on the reverse strand, counting down.
GCAGAGACGGTGGGAAAACAAGAGTTACGTCTTCCAGTTTGGCTGGAGGCTTATTCTCAGCTCGTTTGCAAAGTGCCGCAAACCCTACTAACCCACAACCGGCGGAGGCACGGTGTGTTCGGGGCTCCTGCAGAACGGGACTGCGCGGCCGCGTGACCCCCACGCCCGGGGACGGGACGGAGTGCACTGGGGAAGTGCCCTGGGGCCCCTGGAGCAGGGCTGCGCCAACAGATCTAAGGGCAGTTTCCCTCCTCCGCAGGCCACACCCTAGGGGTGAGTCGACTCTAGGCTTTGCCCCGAGGATGTGGGTTTCATGTTTTTAATGGAAATATTCTTAAATGACAACCCGCATTTACTTATGGGGTTTTCCCCTCATTCCCCAGAAACGGGCAGGGCTGGGAAAGCTCTGAGCCTACCTGCTTGGAGGCGACCCGGGAAGCCGTATGGGTATAGGCAGTGAGTGACGGGGTCTGCGTCCTGGGACGCGGCGACGGTCGGGGGTGGCACCCGGCAAGGCCCTCCCCTCCGCCTGCCTCAGCTTCCAGAGTGACAGAGGGGCATCTGGGATCGCGGGGCCGCGCTGGCCTCGACCACGTACCTGTCTGACTTTCCGGTTGGAAAGGACATGCTTTTGTTTCCCGACTGTTTAAGTTTTTTGGGTGCGGCGCATTTCTGAAAAAGATAAAAACCCATTTGGGCCCAGTGACAACCTGACCACAGGACACACAGGAAACACTCATGCGCCCAGCTGGCCCATCCAAGACTCCGGCGCCACCGGTGTGACTGGTTTTCTCGCAAACGGACGTTTCTGGGCGCTTCTGAAGGCTGGGCCGGCAGGAGGAGCTACTACTGGGAACAGGGCTCCACGCACGCCTCAGCCTCCGCAAGCCAAACCTGTGGCCACACTTGGCTCCGACCGGCACCAACGCCCACGGGGGCAGATGCAGGCTTGTGCGGGCGCCCGGACAAGGGTGTGTGGCCTGCAGCTGTAATTCCCATGGTAGCAAACAGAAAACAGCCCTGCAAACCCCACACCCGCCTTCGCAGCCTCTTCAGCTTTCTTTTTATTGCTGGGGTAGCTGATGGGTATTGCGTGTACTGGGGAGAGGTGGGGGGAGGGAAAGGACGTGCAGAGGGAGAGGGCTGCTGGCCGGGCCGCCGTCTTCGCGGCAGAGGAAGAGGGGAAAAGCACCGTGGGCACGCGAGCAGGTGGCAGTTCTCATGGACGGGTTTCTTTTCTCTCTCTTTTTTTTTTTAATTTTTAATTTTATTTTATTTATGATAGTCACAGAGAGAGAAGAAAGAGAGAGAGAGGCAGAGACACAGGCAGAGGGAGAAGCAGGCTCCATGCACCGGGAGCCCGACGTGGGATTCGATCCCGGGTCTCCAGGATCGCGCCCTGGGCCAAAGGCAGGCGCCAGACCGCTGCGCCACCCAGGGATCCCGTTTCTTTTCTCTTTAGTGGCAACTTGTATTTTGTTTCTGAATTTTTAGGCAACTCACAGCTGACATATATGACGTCCTTAATTGTACGTGTCGGGCGTATTTCTTACCTTGCCGGGCTGGGTCTGCTTATTTGGATCAAACTGGGAAGAAGGTTTGGATTTGCTGTTTCCTGGAAGGTAAGAGAGGCGATACCAGTGAGCGCAGCGAGGCCGACTGCTGGGCAGGCACACGCGCCCCCGCGAGGGACTTAGGCTGACACGGATCACGTGTCGTGTGCTCCGTCCCGAAGGCAGTCCCTACAGCAGGCTCGTCTGTCACGGGTCTATCTCCGCACAGGCAGGTGCTAAAGCGCCAGCTCCTCTCACTCCAAGGACATCCGTGCTGGTCCCTGCACGCCGGCCATTCCGTGCCACTGGCAGTCACGGGGCCCCGAGACACAGTCCTGCCCTGCCCTGTCTTCCAGACTGGGGCTCCTCCAAGGTGGGTGGACTCAGGGCTAAGGGGCCACGGAGCACCTCCCGGGCATCAGGTTTCTTCAGGTAACTCTGCCGTGTTTGTCTGAGAAAACGCGTTTCTGGGCACAAGCTACCGTGAAGACACATGGAGTCACTACTGGAAAGGACGGCACCTTGCTCGACTACCAGGGTGGCTACGGCGACTGAGCTCCAGCGCAGGGCGCCATGGGCGGTGCCTTCTGTCTGGCCCCGGCCCCGCTTTCCCTGGAGGGTGCGAGCCCTGCCTGCCCCAGGCTGCACGGGTGCCTATTCCTGCCTAATCCTGCCGTCTTCACTCCCAGCTCCCCCCCCCGCCGCCCCCCACGGCCCGACACTCCTTAAAGGGCACCAGTCCCGGCCTCACCAGCAAAAGCCTTGAAGTCCGACTTGCTGTAGTCGTAAGGGGTGAAATCTTTTTCTGGCGGATCTGGGTCTTTGGGCTTCTTAGCAGTTTTGAGTCGTTTCTTCTCTTGTTTCTGTTCTGTGGTCCTCGGGTCACTTGTGGTTCGCTCCCTCTTCTTGGCGGCACTTTCTAGCTGTAGGTGGGAACACACCGTGGGAAGGAAGCACGCGCGTGGAGGGGACAGGCCTAGCGAGCCCCCAGGCCTGCGCACCACTAGGGGGTCACCTGCCCACCGTGCCGGCACCTGTGGGCTTGCGGACAGGGAGAGGGTGCTGGCGGCCGAGAGCTGGGTGGGGCTGGTGCCAGGTGGGACAAGCTCCTCGCGGGAGGAGGACACCAGGTCAGTTGACAGGCAGGGGCTACGCAATCCGGGGGCTCGAGGGTGGTGGAGAACAGGAACACATGCGGGCAGAGCAGGACGCACAATGGGCTTGGCCACTAACGAGCTTCGGTCCCTTGTCTCCTACCAGAGTCGGGGGGACGGTCTGTTTACTATAAATCCAGCAAAACAAATCACCTAAGAGGAGTTCGGATGTAATCTTTTTTGAGGGGAATGAGGAGGCACCGACTGATAACCAAGAGAGCTAGAAAGACGAGTAAGCGTTATTTTGAAGTGCAGGGCAAGCCCTCCTGATGCGTGGGGAAAATCCTGACCGGGACCAGGGGCAACTCCTTTCTCAAAAGAAAAAGCAGAGGAGCCAGCACGTACGGCAGCCTGCTGTCGGACAGACACGGCCTGCTCCACGGTCGCTCTGTACTCTTCCTTGGCCTGGTCCCGGGCGGCTGCAAGAGAGCAGGGTCCATGGAGCTGCGGCCCCCAGCAGCCAAGCCTCCCCCCTCACCTGGCCGGGGCACCCCCCCCCCCGCCCCCACCCCGGGAACCCAAACCGGACACGGCCAGCCCGGTGGTGCCTCTCCGAGGACCTTCCAGAGGGACGGCAACCAAAACACACCAAGGACCAGAACAAAACCATTTCCCCAGCGGGCTCTTGTGCGCGCTCACTCTGCGGCCGGCCACCCCGTCTAGTGGCTCAGGACCAGCCCTCTGGCCCCCACGGCTGCCCCTTCCTCCCCTGGGCCACAGGCCAATCGGTCCTCACGCGCTGTCAGCGTCACCATGGGGCCCATCGGCTTCGGGCCACCGCTGACCACCTCTGCTACCACGCTGCCCAACAGAGGCCCTCACCTGGCCTCCCGCCCTCGCCCTCTTTGCTGGACCCTCCACGGTCCCCAAGGGGGCTTTCTGAAGCTCAGTGCCTGTCACTGCTCCGCTCAAACCCTCCACAGCTTCCCAACCCGCTCAGAGTACAGGCCTGCGTCCCGGCACCGGGTCCTGTGCCCCCCGCAGCCACACTGTGCCCCGGGGCACCCTCTGCGCACGCCCAGCGAGGAACCACCACAGGCCTTACACCCGGTGGGCCAACAGGACGGAGCACTCTTCCCCTGGAAGCTGCGGTCCTTGCGACTGTCACATTATCAGACCCGCTTCTGTAAACACCATGTGGAAGCAGCCACCGGGCCTCATGCCCACCCCGAGCACTTCCTACCCCGCTCCCTGCGGAAGCACCATCTGGGGGAACGTACATCACGGGTCCCTGACCCTATCCCCCAGGAAGAGGCCAGCGCACGGGGCGGGGGCTGTGCTTTGCCCCTGTCCCGCCGGCACTTTGTGGAACAAACAGAAGGATGTACGAGGCCCGTCCTCCAACAGACACTCCGATGGGCTCAGTCACAAGAAATCGAGTGCTACCTGTTTGCTCCGCTGCCTTCTCCTTGGCAGTTTCTTTAGGTTCTTTGTGTACCTGTACCTGGCTTGCCAGCTTCCAACGGTTGCTGATCTACAATGAAAACAAACAAAACAGGGATCCCTGGGTGGCGCAGCGGTTTGGCGCCTGCCTTTGGCCCAGGGCGCGATCCTGGAGACCTGGGATCGAATCCCACATTGGGCTCCCGGTGCATGGAGCCTGCTTCTCCCTCTGCCTGTGTCTCTGTGCCTCTCTCTCTCTCTGTGACTATCATAAATAAATAAAAATTAAAAAAAAAAATTAAAAAAAAAAAAAAAAAGAAAACAAACAAAACAAAAACACTCCAAAACTCAGCCACCCAGGAATGCTTTATTTTTTTAATGAGGCGATGCCGGGCGTGCTAACCTAGCAGCCACGCACACTCCAAGTCACAGATTCCAAGTCTGAGGACACAAAAAATAAAATCTCATGCTGGCTTTTATAAAATACTGATCAAGAGGACAAAGCACCACAGTATTCCCAGCACAGGGCCGGACACCTTCCTGCTCATCCTCTCATCCAATCCCTTCTATGATCCCGGGAACAAGGCATTATCGTCACCCCCACTTTGAGACGGAAACAGGCTCTGAGAAGCTACGTCTGACGGGACACGGTTAGCAGACGGTAGAGCTGGGCTCCAAGGCAGGACTTCTCAGGGCGAGAGTGCTGCCGGGATACCTCACTTGGCTGCGGTGTTAGAACGCATCTCAGATACGACAGCTGGCGTGGGAAGGTGTGCCTGGGAGCGGGCCACAGCCAGCGGGGGAGAAAGGAGGCAAAAAATCCACTGGACTCCCCACCGCTAAAGACAACAGGCAACAGGCTAACACTAGCGACAGGAGGCCCGTGCGGTTCCGCCTGCGCTTGCTGCCTAAGGAGAGAGCGCCGGGCAGCGGGGGCCAGGCCCACCCGACCCGAGCAGGCACTTCCCGCAGGAAGGCTAACGATTAACACGCGGGCTCCCAGGAACATCTCATGGGGCTCCAGGGAAGGGGTTTCCTTATTCTTGTTCATAATGCTGTTAAAAACAAACCAACAACGGAAGACAGAGTGTTTTAAAACGTAAGCTGTCACCTGTGAGAGCCCTACAGTAACACTCGAACGTCCAGCGGTACGCCCAACACAGAACGCCTACCGCACGTAGGCTAAACTTCAATTAAAAGCCAAACGCAAAAACCAAAGGCCCGTTCAGGTTCCCAAATGCTTCTGAAAATCAGAATAAGGTTCTGGCCCCCCTCTCTCAAAACATTATCGGGACACCCGGGTGGCTCAGCGGTTGAGCAACCACCTTTGGCCCAGGCCATGATCCTGGGGTCCCGGGATCGAGTCCCGCGTCGGGCTCCCTGCAGGGAGCCTGCTTCTCCCTCGACCTGTGTCTGTGCGTCTCCCTGTGTCTCTCATGAACGAATAAAATCTTTAAAGTAAAAAAAGAAACATTGCTTATATATGTCTCTCTATATTTATACATGAAGTGTCCTTTGTATTCCTTTTCAGGAGGTTCAGGATGGGCTTAACAGAGACCTGGTTCAGATAATTAAGGAGTCCCCCCGTCTTAGAAAGTCCCTCTCGGAAAGGGTGACAAATCCACTTACTTCATAGATTTTTGACGAAGGATCAAACTTTGCTGCCTGAGAAACGTGAGCACGGTGTTCGAGGGAAGGCAGGAACTGGAGGAATGGAAGGAAACAGTCACTGAAACGCGCGCAGGCCCCGGACGGGGTTTCCTGTGGGCTGCACGTGGGAGGCCTGGTCCGTGCGTCGGCCCGGCCACGGCTCCCGGGCACCCGAGAGGCGTCCTTGCAGCTTTCGTCTTAGAGGACCCCGACTCTGTCCCAACCCGGACACCAGGCGCAACCGACACGCCGGGCTCAGAAGCTCCCTCTCCAGGACCGCTGGCTTCCTTTCCGGGCAGGAGGCCCTACGAGCCGCAGAAGGCTGGGCCTACCGTCAGCCCCGGGCGTACACAGCGCTCCCTTACCATCTTAAACGGATTTTCGAAGGACTCCATTATGTTCTGGGCTTTCTTCTGTGCAACTGTTAATGGGCTCTTCCCGCTCTCTTCAGCACTGGGTTCCTGCAGGGACGGGCAGAAAAGGACCAACTTATCACCGCGACCGCTGTGTGGCTTCACGACGCAAGCCGCAGAATCCTCGTGGCGGCAGCAGAACAACCGCTACTCTTCGGGCCTCTCACACGTAGGGGGCCCTCTAGCAGCGTGGGCCAGCACGCAGGAGGGCGTCTTAACACATTTATTGAACCAGCGAATTCTCAGGGTGCCCTTATAACATATGAGGTATGTGGTATTATTCTCCCCACCTTACAGATGAGGAAACTGAGGCACAGTGTGGTTATGTCTTGCAGAGCCTGAGAGCTAACGGGGCAGGATGAAGACTGAAACCGGGTCTGGGTGGCTCTAGAACTTGAGGTTGTAAGCAGACACTTGCAAATTAAAAATCAGAAACCATTATGGGGAATCAGTAAAATCAGGCAACCGGGTGTTGCTTCCAACTGGGTTCAGAACGTGCTTTCCTTCTGCTTTCTCCGTGGCGACAGTCCTGCCACACAGCACAGGACACCCAAGCACAGCGCGCCCATGCTCACGCAGCCCAAAGCTCATGCTCGTATCTTTAGGGGCCGAGTCACCTCGTTGGCCCAGTTAAAGCTCGCGGACTGCTCTGCTCAGGAATAACCGAAGCAAGACCCAATCTAAATGTATGTGATTAAGTGGGGAAAAAAAGTTAACTCTCGGGTAGTACATTTTGCAGGTGGCATTTTGCCTTTCTGGCTTTGGCCCCGCGCTCTGGCACGATGGACCAGCTGTGACCTGTGATCCTGGAACCTACTGAACCACCAGCTGTTTCTCCCGTGAACACGTGCTAAGCTGGATACTCGTCTTTATCCATACAGATCGTATGCTTGCTTCTCTTTCTTTCCAGAAATTGTGATTTTTCCTTTAGCACATCTGTTGTTTGCACTATTCAGAGTTTTATCTGTGCATTTTCCTTTCAAGCTGGTCATTTTAGTATCCACCCATCTTGACCAACAACTGCACCCTGGTCCTCCTCTTGTAAGGAGCCCGTAGTTCAAGCCCTGGCAGAAACAAGACAGACACCCGCTGGGTAGGACAGACTGGGACGGCTCCGTCACCACCCGCTGCCGAGTGCAGGAGCACGGCTGGGCCCAGGTTGGCCACACGCGCTCCCGGACCAGACGGGGCCACTGTCTACCATGACGCAGCCCCTCTTTGGGATGGGAAACACATTTCTACCCACGTGCTGGCGCCTTCGTATCTTGCTCTTCACTGTCCCTACTCAGCCGCGCTGTACAGAAATGCTTTTCAAAGCCTCCTCTTTTTCAGCCTGAGCACGTGTAGGAGGCGCTGACTTGTGTCGTTAAGGGACGCGCAGCCCCGTTGAGCAGGGGCTGAGGATGGGCTGTGCCTTCCCTGCAGCTGGAAGGGAAGGTCCTGCCTCTATGTCACCGCAGCCCACGCCCTCCTCCCGACTAGGCATTAGCCGGCGTCCAGATGTCAACCCTTCTTCGGGGGTTTCTTCTCCTGAGAGAACCCTCCACCCGCCTCTCATGGACCACTGGCAGATCTGTCCCCATGGCTGTTCCCACTGCTGCTGGCTTTTACTTCTGGCGTTAATCTCAAATGCAGATGCAGCAGGCCGGGCAGACACCTGTTTGATAAACCCAGTAACTGCCTACGGGTCTGCGTCACCTCCCCACCATCTCCTAGCACTCACGTTAAATAGTGTGATGACGGCAGTGGCGATGAGGCATCCGGTATCTGGCAGGGCCTCCTCTTCTCTTCGCTCAGGGAAGAGGCTTGCCTGTTTCTGCGCTGGCACAGGCCCTAGAGGGATGGAAGTCAGTACAGTCAAAGCCTCGTGAAGAGTGCATGAGGCGGTTTCTGGGCCATTCCAGAGACCTCTACGTTACCGTTGCTTGGCATCATAGGGTAGCCGTCCGAAGAGGCGTGGGAGCAGTCGTGGGGTCCAAAGAGAACATTCTCCAATCTCTGCAGCAAAAAGAAACCCAAAGGCCTTGTGAAAGACTTGCAAGCATGCGGCAGCTCTGCTGCACGGCCGGGGGCTGGCTCTGACAGGGGGCTCATCCCGCCCTGGTGCCGACCAGTGTCCTCCCCCAGAACAGAGACGACAGACACAGCGCTCTACCTCGGGACCGGGCAGTGGGCCGCTCTTCTTCACGCCACTTGCGACTTCGGACTGGGGAAAAACAAAAGAGCATCTGAGGAAAGGTGCCTAGACGTGGCGACCACATTTCCCCAGCACAGACTGCGTCCCTCCACCGGACGCGCCTTACAAGAGCCCGCAGACGTTATGCTGCCCTTCATCCCTGACAGCAGTGCCTGGCACTATAACCACGTAGTGCTCAGCAATTATTTGTTGAATCGAAGAATGAATGAAAGAATGTCTCTATCACAAGACCCAATGCAGATTTCTGACAGCTTGAAAGAGAGTCTCCTCTAGAAACCAGGGCTTCTCTCTTTACTTGCCCAAACTGTAGACTGAATAAAAGAAATCTTTTTTTTTAAAGCAACGTTAACACAAAGACTGAAATGTGTATATCCTGACTTTCTTCTTTATCGCCCTAAAGGAACTGATTTAAGTCTTTCTGGATTCATAATCTCTCAAAAAATTGCTAATACAATTTATCATATACCAATATCACCACCGGGGCAACACAATAAAAAACTGTCCCCCCAAATTCAAATTGAAGCATGCAAATCTATCCAAGCACGTAGTCCCATCCCCAGAGGTGCGCGTGTGCACCCAGGCTGCTGTTCGCACCTGTGCACCGCGCGTGCGTGGAGACGCGTGTGTCTGGACTTTGAGCTGCACAGCCTGCCTTCACCCAAGTCTGCGGAAGTTTAGCATCTCCTTCATAAAATTAGTTCTTCCTGAATTCCCCATTTCTAGCCAAGGCTCTATCTTCCCAGCCACCTAGGCTTTATGTTGGGAGTGATTGTCTTTGACTCCACTTCAGAGAGAACGCTCTGGAGTACTTTGCAAAGTACTCAAAAAACCAGCAGCAACTTTCACGTCTGTTACTAAGTCACATTAACCCTTCTTCTGATAGTGCTTCTCATTTCTTTCTTTTCCTTTCAATTTCCATGACCACCAAACTCATGGGGCCTTATCATTTTACATCAGAGCATCCAAAACATGCTCCTGGTACTGAGACCCCACTCCACTCTTTTTCTGAAGGTTGTTTTTGTTTTGTTTTTTAACTATTTATTTTAGAGTGAGACAGAGTGGGAGCAGGAGGGGGTAAGGGGAGGGAGAGAGGGAGGGGGAGAGAGAGAGAGAGAGAGAGAGAGAGAGAGAGAGAAGCTGACTCCTTGCTGAGAGCAGAGCCCAACGTGGGGCTCAATCTCACGACCCTGAGATCATGACCTAAGCCAGAATCAAGAGTTGGACACTTATCTGACAGAGCCACACAGATGCCCCTCGAGTTTATTTAAATAACCTCTACACCCAGCGTGGAGCTCAGACTCCTCACCCCAAGACCAAGGGGCACAGCCTTTCTGTGTGAACCAGCCAGGCGCTGTGACCCCCAATCCATTTTATCCCCAATCCAGATTAACTGCCTCTAAAGGATAGCTAACCGGCCTAGTCGTTAGACTTTACTTGATGATGGATTATCGAAGATAAGATCATAAACAAACAAGCAGGAATGGGGCGCCTGGGTGGCTCAGTCAGTTAAGCAACCAGACTTGACTTCAGCTCAGATCATGACTTCCAGGTTGTGAGACTGAGCCCCATGTCAGGCTCCAGGCTCAGTGCAGTTTGCTTGAGATTCTCTTTCCCTTTCCCTCCGCCCATCCTCCTCGATGGTGTGCACCCGCGTACATTCTTTTCTAAAATAAGTAAATAAAAGAAATCTTTAAAAAAAAAACTAACAAGGAGTACATTTAGCTTTTGACCATCATGAAGAAGACAAGACATGTCAGGGTGCCTGGGTGGCTCAGTTGGCTAAGTATCTGCTTTCAGCTCAGGTCATAATCTCAGGGTCTTTGGATCAAGACCCGCATCAGGCTCCCTGCTCAGTGGAGAATCTGCTTCTCCCTCTCCCTCTGCTCCTCCCACTGCCTGTGCTCTCTCTCAAATGAATACATAAAATCTTTAAAGATTTTTATTTTTTATTTTTATCTTTAAAGATTAAAAAAGAAGACGACACGTCTACTGCCTTTCCTAACCCCTATGATTTTCTCGGGGTTTTTTAGAATGGAGACCAGATCGTGTATGGAGAAGACCACAGGTGCCAGCAGAGAGAACAGGCCTGTCGACCTGGAACCTTTAGCAGCAAAGCTTCTTACCTTGAGCAGGGGCATCTCTCGAGCCTGCTGGATTAAAAGATGCATCTCATTGATCTGCTGCCGCACAAGAGGTGGAACAGGGTTACAGCAAGCTATGATACCCTGAGGTTCCCTGAAGACAAGAAAGAACACATTCAACTCGTCATTTAGGGACATGGTCCCCTGAGGTTCCCAGACGAGAACAGAGAACGACAACTAAGATGAAGACCCGGGAAACACATTCTTATCAGGGCAGCCTGGGCGAGTGGCTTCTAGGTGAGCTTTACTGCGCCAAGCTTGGAGTAGACACCTCTTGCCGCTCGCCTCCGGCTAGCAGGGAGAGCTGGAGAGGAGCCCCATAGCTCTACATGGTGCTGCAACGGGGTCAACAGAAGATTACGAACTTAGATTCTTTGGTTATTGTTCCATTAACACCAAAAAGCATTCACGATCGTTAAGATGTCTTGGTTTGGAACAAATTACAGCTCAGAGACACACTGAACCCCATCTGAGGCATAACCACCGAAATGGCTGAAGCTCAGGTTTAGTTCCTACAGGGTAGCCAGAGGGCAGAAATTCTACATTCCTTGGACCTGCGAACTTCCTTAGAGCACTAATCTTCTCTGAGTCAATAGCCTTGAGGTAAGAACTATCAGAGAAACTGATTCTGAAGGATAAAATCTGTCCGCTGAGAAAGTCGGGACATAGCTACCAGTTCTCAGACTCACTTGGGCAGTTCTTCAGCTATCTTTAGCATCATGTGGTTTGGCAGTACGTATCTAGAACAAAACACACAGTGGGATCACGTTAAATTCTGCCAGAAAACCCCATTAAAGGCTACAACGCGAGGGAAAACGTAACCAACTTTCATGGCGAAAAGAAAAAAGGCCTTTATTTCCTTGTTACCCGAGCTGCTCGGTCTAGGAGCAGATATTAAAAGAATGTCTAATCCCTTACCCGTAACTTTCATCTTCCCTACGAGCTGTTTTATCCCTCCAGGCAAACAGCAGCTGAAAGGCCGTCAACTGCTGGGTGTTGAGATGCTTTTTCTGCTTCCTGTACAGTTCAAGGTAGGACTCATCCGTGAAGAGAGGTTTGACGAATTTCTGTAAAATATTACAGGACATTCAAGATCAATGGGCATCAGGATTGTGCCCTGGGCTCTTCAAAACACTTGGCTCTTTTCAGGAATGTAAAGACCAGAGCAAAGGACGAGGACCCTGTCAGAGACAGAGAGGCCGTGGCCGGCCAGGCTGTACCTTGAGGCAGATGTCCCTGCTGCGTTGCCACACCACCTGCAGCTGGACAGGCTGCTCGTTGCCTCGCTCCCACAGCTCCAGCCTCATTTTATCATAAATGTAAAGCAGGTAATGGGTGTCATCTCGGGCGTAGTTGAGCATTTCCTCAGGCAGAGGTCTAGAATTGCAACAAAGGAAATTATTTTGCTGTGAGGAGCAGCGACATAATGATCCCTTTGATATCACAGCCAATGGCACAGGTATATCAATATATCCTCCATCTAATGTGACAAGCCATTGTTTTCACAGCTGGGAAGAGAGGGCAGCAGGATAACAATGTGGCTGAAAAGGGAGGCCCTGCCACCCTGAGTTTGAACCTCAGCTCTGCACACCTGTCCTTGGACAAGTCACTTAAGCTCTCTGGGCTCAGCTGCCTCACCTGCGGAACGAAAGGCACCTCACAGGCTGCCGTGGGACCACCCAGCACAACAGCCCTGAAGCTCTTAGCTCAGTGCTTGGCACGTGACAATGGCTTGGTAACAGGGGCTGGCGTTTAGACTTCTGTCAATTTTCATTTTCTATTTCCGCTTTATCAGATTCTCTTTAGAAATTCTGGCATGCGGACCTGGAGGGAAGTTGAGTGGCTTCTTCACACAACAGCTGCAGCCTCGGGGAGGAAGCTAGCCACCTGACAGTGATCGAGTGGAGCCCAAACTCCAGAAAGTGTCACAGGAACACCACGCTCTTACGCACTCATCACAAGGTGCAATCACCTACGTACCTTAGAATTCTCTCGGACCTCTGGGAGATCACCACACACCACCCCCATCCGTCCACTAGGGATCCGAGTGTCAAACCAGAGACTAACAGGGACATAAATACTGACAAGGCACGCCTCTTCCAACCACTGTTTCCGCGAAGCACACACTCCACATGGCCACCCTAAAACTTCCAGCTGTGCTTATGTTGCTGAAAACAGCTGCAGGAAAGACTAGCGACATTCAACTCAAGATTCAGCTAAACGTCACAGCCTGCGCATAGGTCTGCGGGGCCGAGAGGCTGGTGAGCACCCACGCTTCCCGCTGCCGGCCACACTTCCCCATCAAGCACACACCGTATTCTCCAGTCGGCCAGCTGATACTGCTTGTTCGATTCCACACTGCAGTAGAGTTTGAGCAGATGGTCCAGGGAGTGCCGGCCCAGGTTAAGCAGGCGCGCTGCCTGATGGGTATCAAACATGTTCACTACGTACAATCCGAAGTCTTTCTGTAGCCATTCTATGTCTGAATCGGCACCATGGAAGACCTGAAGATAAAACAGGAGTCATGCGGCACAATGTGTATAAGGCCACTGTGCTCTGAAACAAACCCTGCCTCTAGGTTATTACAACATCGGAATTAGAAGCCAGAAGGAGAATTAAGATGGGTGCAGTTTTAAAAACTCCTTTTAATTTGGATCAGCGGCCTTCCGCACTCCTAACTGCACACTCGTAACGTCCGAAACTGCCAAGAGCCAGTGTTTCTAAGGAGGCAGCTCTACTAGCTATAAGGATAGTCATTAAGTCCAAAGGATCCTGATGGCTCGGGCTCGTTGCCGTAGTCATTAACATGATGTAACGTGTCGCCGGGTGGTAACGAGCTATAGCTTAAGCTGCTCTAATTGGGGCTTAGAAATAAAAGCAGTTTAGCGCGCGGGACCGGAAAGTAGGAAATTACAATTATTTCTCTCAACTTCACCAGGTCTGTGTTGAAATAATGATTCAGTAAACTGAGCAACACTTAAATCTCATGCACAAATGAGCTACAAAAGGCTGGCTGACCTTAACGATGGTGGGGTCTGTGAGGCTCTCGTTGAGGATGTACATGTCGCTTCGAAGCTCCAGGGTGTCGACAATGAAATCTTCTGTTCGGGTGGAGATTTGCATCAGGCAGGTCAGCCCCAGGAAGCTCCTGTATGAGTGGTGCTAAAACCCAGAAAGAGGGGAGGAGAGGGAAAAATGATTACACCAGGCTTTCCTTTACTGATTTCGGGAGGGCGGCTATAAAGGCAAAATTGTACGACTAATTTCTACCAAAACACGCATCTGCTAGTCTCAGTTTTATAATCCTCCAGTGGGAGAGAGCCCACAGAGAATGTAAAATTTCACTCAAGGTCAACGTACCTCTAAGTCTACCGCGAACTCTTGACAAGTCAAGAGCTTTTCATTAAGCTCCACCAGTTCGTCCAGGGAGGACACAAAATGGCAGGGCGTCTCTCCCACAGGCCTGTATAACTGGAGCATGAAAGCACAGGTAGAAAAAGAGAGGAACGTTATGAATCATCCTTCACTAAAGCACAAAATGAACTAGGAATTCAAGAAATGATCCGAAGTTGCAACCTTTTACTTTAAAGTTATTTAAGGAAAGCCAAAATTGCACTGATTTGATTCTTCCTGGACTACTTGGATATCATCCACAAGCCAAGTTTGGGTGCTAACCTGGGGTTGTGGCTTTTGAAGGACTGACTCTGGAGGAGTGAAGTGATCTAGTTCATACTGGTAAGGATGTGCAAACCTGAATAAAAAAGAAAAAAACCTTTTGATGAATTCTGTGATTCAAGGAGAAACGATGCTTTAATCCAATTTGTAAAAGCAAAGGAGGAGAGACCATTGTGAAAACATTTTCTTGCTATAAAAAGCACCATTATTTTAATAATTCAAGGGCATCAAAAAAAAGGTCATGCTGGTTCATGCTTATAATGTGATCATTAAAATTCTACTCATCTATAAAGATTTGAGCTCCTATTTCAAAACACTGCGTGGCTGCCATTGCGGATGATACGAAAACATGCAATGTGCAATTTCTTGTGGTCTGGAAAACACAACCCGTGGTGAGAGAGGGTGGGGCAGGTATCTCAGTTGGTCAGATGCTAAATGCTATTTTTTTTGTTGTTGTTGTTCCTCTATCATCTCTACTTGCAGAAAAATCCTAAGTCTGAGTTCCTTGAGGGCAGGGCTGCCTCTCATCACCTGTATTTCTTTAGCACTTGGCCTGTGGCCTCATGGTGCAGAGCTGTGCCCGAAGGAATGCTGCTCAGGCCCATTCTGGCTCCGCGTGAGGAAAAGACCAACACTAGCAAAGTTCTTACCGTCTTTTTCCCTCGTGCAAGGTCCATTTGTCTACTTTAAGCAAGTGTCTTTTTTTTTCTTTAAGATGCTTATGCTGCCAGTGAAAACTGCCTTTTCTTTGCTGAGTTTATGAGCGGGCCCCTACCTCACTGTAGGAGTCATACCCGGTAAGAAAGGCAGAGCGGCAGGGGAGGAAGGACGGTTTTAAGAACACTTGGGGTTTCAAGTTCTGGTTGGATGGGAAGTCAGCACCCTTTGTTTTGTTTCTGCCTCTATACAGTGGGGGAGTGTGGTGGCTGCTTCCCAGGGGTGCAGTGAGGGTTACCCAAGACACCGTTTGTGCAGGCCCTCCATGAACACAAGCCGGAGGTTTTACCAAAGAGATCCACATTAGGATAAGGATAGCAATCACCCATTCCTCAGATTCTTTGTTTCATTTATGTATTTCACAAAAATGAAACCAAGTGAGAATGTGGCATAAAGGTTCAGGAGCCACAGCACGAAGTTCCAGCAGCAAATACTTACATGTCCTGCTCCACCTGCTGGGTTCTCTGTTGATGGATGAAATCAGCCAGGGCAGGGGGGACATCCAGGTCCTCCGGACGATCCTGCGGGCGCTCTCTCCTTTCTTTCGAGAGTGCTGGAGACCCAAGCAGTGACAGCACCACCATCAAAAAAGAGGTGAAAACATTCACATCTTAACTCGTCACCGAGTGGCTAACTGGCTCTTTTAGAAGACAGAAAGGTGGGAGGGAGAGGTTTTCCTCTGTCCTTAGGCAGAGTTTGCATGCCTTACCCTGAGGGAGGGGTTTCTGAGCATTGGGCTTGATGAAGATCTTGGGAAGAAACGGAGTGTTGGAGTTGTCGATCTTTTCTCGGAATTTAAGCTGAGGCCGGACGATGTTTTTTGCATGAAGCAACCGAAAAGTTTCAGATTTTGTTTTTTTGCTATATTCTCCTGCCTGTGACAACAAGGAGTTTATAACATAGCAACTTGATGAATTAGAAAAGTAAATTCCCACTTATGCCTTCTGCAGGCATTCATTTAAGAAAGTATGTGTATGTGAGGTTGCGGGGTACAAAGGAGACAAGACGTAATTAGGTCATGTCTGTTTATGAGAACAAGTTGTGGAATGGCCAGTTCTGTGTCCAGTAAATCAGAACAGAAGAGGCAAAGGCCCTATTATAAAGATGACGTCTGAAGCTCCAGCCAATCTGAAAAGCCCTCACCTTACGGTTCCAGCTGGACACTATTGTTTTGGGAACCTGCAGTCCTGCCGGGAGGACAGGCTGTTGATTCTTATTCACACCTGATGCCTCATCCAGTAAAATACCCTAAGGGCAGAAGACATAATAGTTTAGCACCTTCCTTTCAGGGTTAACAAGTTAATTACCTAAGATGCTTAAGAAACAGATTCAGAAAATGACATGTAAAAATATTATATTATATTACACATTACATAATATATTAATTATATTTAATTAATAATTATATTTATATATTATATACATGTTTAGCAGATACACACACACACACACACACACACACACATACCTGAGAGAGTCATCCAAAGTAATTAAAGCATTATTTGCTCAAAGACGGGGCAGAAACTGGCCACTGCCCACCCCTGATCAACTCCCTTTACAGCTCTTGGTTGGGCTGACAAAGCAAAAGTGACTTACAGTGTGATGTGGCCCACCAAAAGAATGAAAAAGACCCTAGACTGTAGCTACTCAACACAAAAGGCTGGTACCCAGAGTGAGAATGAGGGTGCTCTGATCTACTCTGTCCCATCGAAGCGGACATGCAGTATCGGTTTGGGCGTCCAGGTCACAAGGAGTAACATGGCAGGACTTGAAACCATAAAATATGAGAAACCGCTGAAAGACCTGTGGGCATTTAGATTGTGGAAGAGATGACTTCACGGGACAGGAGAGCATGATTTAAACATCTGCAGGACCGACATGGTTGGGTGTTAGCTTTATTTTGGATGATCTCTACGTATTTCTGTAAATAATGTTCTGCTGTAGAGTTAGAGGAGGCAGAAGTCAGCTAGATCATATGATGCTCATTTCCTTCCAATCACACAAATCAGGCTGTTTAGCAGATTATAGATAACAGTTAAAAAAAAAAAAAAAAGAGTATATTTTGGTTGGCCTCTTCCCTTGCCATACAATAGGATTTGCATATCTGGAACACAGATTTATAAGAGGCCTCCACTGAGCGGTGATAGGTTGAGGTAATATATCTGAAGACAACTGTAGTTTTTTCTTTGGGGAAAAAGAAGCCAGCTGTCAGGAAGGGAATGTTGTTGGAACAAGAAATGCTAAACTTGTCATTTCCTCGGATGTTCTGGTTTCTTTTGTTTTTTTTTATTTTATTTTTATTTATTTATTTATTTTTTCATTTATTTATGATAGTCACACAGAGAGAGAGAGAGAGAGGCAGAGACACAGGCAGAGGGAGAAGCAGGCTCCATGCACTGGGAGCCCGATGTGGGATTTGATCCTGGGTCTCCAGGATCGCGCCCTGGGCCAAAGGCAGGCGCTAAACCGCTGCGCCCCCCAGGGTTCCCATGCGCCACCCAGGGTTCCCCTTTTTTAAGATTTTATTTTTAAGTAATCTCTATGCCCAATGTGGGGCTCAAACTCACAGCCCCGAGATCCAGTGTCACCTGTTCTTCTGACTGAGCCAGCCAGGAGCCCCTATTTATTAATTATCTCAAGAGTAAGATGAAACACTCACCACTCTTTCCAGAATGACATCATTGGTATCAACTAGTAAATCAAACTTATCCTCCAACTCTGTCACTTTACTTCGGTCCTTAATGTTGCTTCGACACCCGTGGTACTGCATTACCCTACTCATGCTAGGAAGGACAGAAAAACCAACGTTAGTTCATATACTTTATTCCATTTGTTCCCAATCTGAGAGAAGGCTTGAAAGGCTGGGCTCCGACTGTTCCCACTATTTTTTTTTTTTTTTTAAGATTTTATTTATTTGGGATCCCTGGGTGGCGCAGCGGTTTGGCGCCTGCCTTTGGCCCAGGGCGCGATCCTGGAGACCCGGGATCGAATCCCACGTCGGGCTCCCGGTGCATGGAGCCTGCTTCTCCCTCTGCCTGTGTCTCTGCCCCTCTCTCTCTCTCTCTCTGTGTGACTGTCATAAATAAATAAAAAAAAATTTAAAAAAAAAAAAAAAAAAAAAAAAAAAAAAAAGATTTTATTTATTTGTTTGAGAGAGAGCACATAAGAGAGATGAGGGGAGGAGCAGAGGAGGAGGGAGAGAGAATACCTGAAGCAGACTCCTCGCTGATCGTGAAGCCCAACGCAGGGCTTGATCTCACAACCATGAGATCATGACCTGAGCTAAATTCAAGAGGTGGAGGCTTAACGGACTGTGCACCTCCCCAAATACTTTTTTTTTTTTTTTATTTTTTTTATTTATTTATTTATTCATGATAGTCACACAGAGAGAGAGAGAGGCAGAGACACATGCAGAGGGAGAAGCAGGCTCCATGCAGGGAGCCCGATGTGGGACTCGATCCCGGGTCTCCAGGATCGCGCCCTGGGCCAAAGGCAGGCGCCAAACCGCTGCGCCACCCAGGGATCCCCCCAAATACTTTTTGATCAAACTAATAAAACCTGTACGGTCATAGCAGAAGCATTGCTAGTTGTGTGGTCTTGGACAATTCCCTAAATCTCACTCAGACTCCCTTTCTTCATCTGTTAATTGAAAGGGTGGAAGAAATTACCTCAAAGCTTCCTTCAAATTCTAAAAAATATATCATACTATGTAAATAATATACTTTGCATTCATTGCTTTATCATAAAATCTAAAATAGATGCTCTATTTTTTTTTTTTTAAGATTTTTATCTACTTATTCATGAGAGACACAGAGAGAGGCAGAGACACAGGCAGAAGGAGAAGCAGGCTCCATGCGGGGAGCCCGATGTGGGACTCGATCCCGGGACCCCGAGGGTCATGCCCTGGGCCTGAGGCAGATGCTCAACCACGGAGCCACTCAGGTGCCCCCAGATGCTCTAAATCTGTCATGCAAGTTAAACGAAATCACTATTTGTGTACTGTCCTCATACACTTATTAAAAAGCTAATACCCACGGCTCTGCAAGCTGTGTGAGAGAAATCTTGGCCTAGGCTTTCAAGTCCATCATTAACTCAAAGATTCACTGTCCAAAAATAGGTGCAAAAGTCAATATATTTATTATTTTTATTTTTTTAAAGATTTCATTTATTTACTTGAGAAAGAGAGAAAGAACACATGCAGGGGGAGTGGAAGAGGGAGAAGCAGGCTCCCCTCTGAGCAGGGAGCCCGAAGTGGGACTCAATCCCAGGACCCTGGGATCATGACCTGGGCTAGAGGCAGATGCTTGACTGTCTGTGCCACCCAGAGGCCCTGTCAATAATATATTTTTTAAAAGTTAAGCTCAAAATTTACCAAATAACATTCCCCTACTCAAAATAAAAAACATTTCCCAAATCAACATTGTGTAATTTATTTTTTAAAGATTTTACTTTTCTTAAGTACTCTCTGCACCCAAGAAGGGGCTTGAACTCAATCCTAAGAGTCGTATGCTGTACTAAGCCAGCCCGCTGTCTCGTTTTTATATCTTATAGCTCTTTTTTAAAAAAGATTTATTTGAGAGAGAGAGAGAGTACGTACAAGCATGTGTGATTGCAGGAGGAGGGGGGCAGAAGGAGAGGGAGAAAAGCAGATTCTGTGCCGAGTGTGGAGCCTGACAACGGGGTCAAATGCACAACCTTGAGTTCACGACCTGAGCCAAACTCAAGAGTCAGACTTAACCAACTGAGCCACCGAGGTGTCCCCATAGCTCTTCATAGCACAGAAAAATACAGTTAAGAGAAAACCAATTTCAGGGGAAATTACCTATTTTTCTGTATTTGTATCTGTTGATATGAGAAAATAATAGATAGGACTTACCAGTGAAGCAACCTGTCTCCCTGTGTTTCGCAAAATGCCTGGAAGCCGGGAAAACTTCGGTAGAAATCATACTCGTCACCAAACTGTGGTAGGCCCCCGGATGCCTTGGTCACTGCCACCACCGACCCAAGGGCAAACTGTCAAAACCCAGAGAAACGAGCGTGGTTTACACACCCCTCCCCGTTCACTCGGTAACTCACTCCTCTCGAGATCTGCTGCACACGGGCAGCCCGCGGGGCTCAGCGGTTGGGCGCCTGCCTTCAGCCCAGGGCCTGACCCTGGGTCCCGGGATCGAGTCCCACGTCGGGCTCCTGCAGGGAGCCTGCGTCTCCCTCTGCCTGGGTCTCTGCCTCTCTCTCTCTCTCTGTGTGTGTCTCTCTCTCTCTCTATGTCTATCATGAATGAATAAATAAAATCTTTAAAAAAAAATTAGAGTAGGGATCCCTGGGTGGCTCAGCGGTTGGGCGCCTGCCTTCAGCCCAGGGCCTGACCCCGGGTCCCGGGATCGAGTCCCACGTCGGGCTCCTGCACGGAGCCTGCTTCTCCCTCTGCCTGGGTCTCTGCCCCTCTCGCTCTCTGTGTGTCTCATGAATAAATAGATAAAATCTTTAAAAAAAAAAGATGGGCCGCACACGGTACATTGTGCTGGATGGTGAGTCCGCCTCACAGTCACAGTCATTTAGCGCCGGTTTCAGCTCAGGCTCCGGGGATGCGGCGGCGGGCGCTGAGCGCGGAACCAAGTCTTGGAGCTCGCGGGCTTGGGAGAGTCGGAGGGAAGGACAAGAGCATCTCGGACAGACGCTCCACGCGGCCCGGGTTTCGTCTGGGCTCCGTTAGTCTTAACTGCGGTTTTTTATATTTTTATTTATATATATTTTTATTTATTTATTTACTTATTCACTTATTTATTAAGAGACTTTGTCCTTCATTCGTGAGAGACACAGGCGGGGGGGGGCGGGGGGCAGGCTCCGGGGGCGCCCGACGCGGGACTCGATCCCGGACCCCGGGGGCGCGCCCTGGGCCCGAGGAGGACGCTCCGCCGCTGAGCCCCCGGTGTCCCTCGCTCCTATTTGTCGAAGATCTTCTTTACTTGTTTGTTCCCAAGAGACCGAGGGAGGCGGGGGGAGAAGCAGCGCCCGCGGGGAGACGGCGCGTGACGGCCGATGACGGCCGATGACGGCCGATGACGTCGGCGCAGAGCCGGGCGGGGTCCGCAGTGACGTCACCGCGCGCGGCCGCGGGCGCCGGCGGGGCTCCCGGGTAGCCGGAGCTCCCGGGAGGGGCCGGCGCCGGGGTCCGTCCGCCCGTATCTAGGGGGCAGCGCGCGGTTCAGACGGGGACGCGGTGACGGGAGTCGGGGCGGCTCCGACAGGTGGCGGGACCGGGAGGCGCGCGGGCGGGGCCGGAGCGGCGGGGGGCGGCGGCGGGGGCGGGGGGCGGGGGCGCGGGGCCCCGGGTCTGCAGCCTCCCCCCGGCGCCCCCCCGGGCTTGGCGCGGACGTGAGGACGGGCGGGCGCCCTGGGAAGCCGACCGCCCCGACCCGCGTGCGATCTGCGCCCGGAGAGGCCGCGGGGGCGCCGGCAGCCGCCCGTGGACCCCCGCGCGCCCGGAGCTCACCTTCACGAAGCTGTCCGCGTCCGGGAAGCCCGGCAGCACCATCTCCCCGTCGGGCTGCGCCGCGCTCGTGTCCGCCGGGGCCGCGGGCTCTCGCGGGCTGGGAGGCGCCATGTTTCCCGGCCTGGCGGGTCCTCTCGCGAGAGCGCCGAGGCCGCCGCGCCGGACGCCACTGCGCATGTGCGGGGCTGGCTCCCGGGGCCGAGCCGGCGGGGCGCGCGAGCCGCGTGTTGGCCCGGGTCCCCCCCCACGCGGGGCCTCAGGTCTCTGGTCCGACGCGGCGGGGCCCGGGACCGCGTTCCCGCCCTGCTAGGGCCGGCCGCCCCCACCTGTCCGCTCCCCGGCTCCTAGCGGCCACCTGCGGGGTCACCTGCGGGGCGCCCCACGTGCCCCAAGTGTCCCGCAGACGCCCTGGCGGCCCCACCGCGGGGAGCACGTGCCGCAGGTGGGGAAGCTCCGCGCCGGGCCCCTGGACTCCGGGGCTTCGAACGCGTGCCCTGAACGTCAGCCCGTCTCTTGTTCACGATCTTTTTTTTTTTTAAGGTTTTATCTATCTGTTGCGGAGAAACACAGAGAGAGGCAGAGGGAGAAGCAGGCTCCACGCGGGGGGCCCGACGCGGGACCCGAACCCAGGACCCCGGCGTCACGCCCTGGGCCGAAGGCTGACGCTCAGCCGCTGAGCCCCCGGCGCCCCAAGATGTCCTACTGCAGGAGACTTGCGTCCACCCCCCGCACCCAGCACGACAGAGACTAGCCCGGTCCATTTGAACAGCACGTGGTTTTGAGCTTATTCCACTTGGGTCAGCCCGACACCACCCGTCAGGCTTGCTCTGTGCCTCCCCTGGACTAGCTCAGCCTTAAAACCAGCTTTCGGGCTGCCTCATACCATTATCCGCAGGTTAAGGAACTTGTTCAGAGTCACACGCGGGTAGAATGGAGCACAGTTGAGATTTGAAAGTCGGGAATTTGAGGCCACAGCCTTAATTCTAGGTGCTTCCCAGAGTTCTGATGCCTTAGCCTGGAGAACCGTATCCCCCTGAGTGACTTATCTCACTTAGCATGATACTCCCTAGTTCCATCCATGTCATTGCAAATGGCAAGATTGTTTTTGATGGCCGAGTAATATTCCATTGTCTCTATGTATAGATCGCATCTTTTTTATCCATTCATCACCGGGTCCTGGGATCGAGTCCCACCTTGGGCTCCCCGCGTGGAGCCTGCTTCTTCCTCTGCCTGGGTCTCTGCCTCTCTATTTCTCCAGAATAAATAGATAAAACCTTAAAAAAAAAAAAGATACCATGATGGACGTCCGGGCTCTCTCCATAGTTCAGCTACTGTGGACATTGCTGCTGTGAACACTGGGGTGCAGGTGCCCCTACGGATCACCTTTGTATCTCTGGGGTAAATCCCTCGCAGTGCAATTGCTGGGTCTCAGGGTGATTGTATATTTGACTTTTTGAGGAACCTCCATCCTGTTTTCCAGAGTGGCTGCACCAGCTTGCATTCCCACCAGCAGAGTAAGAGGGTTCCTCTTTCTCTGCATCCTCATTGACATTTCTGTGGATTTTAAGAAACAAAACAGAGGAACACAGGGATGGGATGGGATGGGAAGGGACAGAAAAATAAAGCAAGACGAAGTCAGAGAGGGAAACAAACTGTAAGAGACTCTTAACCACAGGAAACACACTGAGGGTTGCTGCAGGGGGCCAGGGTAACCGGGTGTTGGGCACTAGGAGGGCACGTGACATAATGAGCACTGGGTGTTAAATCCAACTGATGAACCACTGAACTCTGCCTCTGAAACTAATAATACACTGTATGTTAATTGAATTTAAATAAAAAAAAGAATTGTACCAATGTGTGCAGGGATCCCGGAGGTCCTTCTTTGCCATATCCCTCCCTTCTCGCAGGGTTACGTGAAACCATCTGGATTGATAGGTTAATGACCCTGTCCTTCAAGGCTTCCATTAGCTCACGACCTTTGGTAATTCACCTCAACAAAGTTGGAAAGTTTTGTCTAGATGTAACTTGAAACCCTTTGGATTCACTAATGATCTTCATCCCAAGGACTCCCATCCTAAGGAGTAGGTCTTTCCAGTTGATGGCCACCATTCTCCGTAGTCCATTCATTCCCATACCCTTTATCTTTCACGAATGGTGACATCATCGGTCATTGATAGTTAGTTCTTGTAGATCCAAGAAAGTTACGGCGATCATATTTTCTGGAGCAAAAGAGTTGATGGTTTAGAATCATAGAAAATCTGAGGCCAGTATGAGACTTTCTCTCCGTGAAGGTTAGAACTTATCAGTATTACTATTGACATTTAAATTCATCTTTGGGGGACAGCCCAGGTGGCTCAGAGGTTTGGTGCAGCCTTCAGCCCAGGGCCTGATCTTGGAGACCCGGGATCGAGTCCCACATCGGGCTCCCCGCATGGAGCCTGCTTCTCCCTCTGCCTGTGTCTCTGCCTCTGTGTCTCTCATGAATGAATAAATAAAATCTTAAAAAAATTCATCTTTGGTTTTTGGGGCACCCGGGGTCATGATCCTGGGGGGGTCCTAGGATCGACCCTGTGTCTGGCTCCCTGCTCAGCGGCGTGTCTGCTTCTCCCCCTCCCTCCACCTTCTGCCCCCCCCCCCAACCCGTCCCAAAATAAATACCTAAAAAAAAAAAAATGAATTCATCTTTGGTTTTAATAGAGGAGTTCTCCACCAAATGTGTACAGAGCACCACTGTGGTCCGGGGCTCTGGGAGATACGGGGTTACGCCATGTAAGACATGGTTCCCGGCCTTGTAACTCCTGCTCTCCCTGATGCAAGTCCTTTGACACTATCTCATGATTCAGTGTTTCTCACCGGGTGGCTGCGGCCCACAGGAATTTAGAAACAAAATTTGCTTGGACTGAAAATGCTGTTCTTCGGAAGCACGGTAGGCACGCTCTGTACAGCGGGCCTCTGTGGAGTACCGGCCAGCTGCGCCTAGCGTCTTCCCTCCCCGCTACTGTATGGTCCTTCACGAGGTCCTGCGGCGGCTACTTCCCCTTTACCTGTTTGACACTGGTTATCTTTTTAAAAAATACTACTCAGATTCTGCTTCTCCGTTTTAGAACTTCACACATTCCCTGTTGTCCCTGCATCAGGCTCAAACTCCTTGTTGAACCGAGGCAGGCCACTGACCCCAAACTCTCCTCTCTGGCCCCCCTTCAGTTGCTACCCTTCCCTTCGCTCTCTTCTGACCCCTCAGCCAGCTACGCCGAACCATCAGGCCCTTCTGTGTTTTCAAAACGGCCTAAGACTTGTAGTCGAATACGGTTCAGTACGTGCCATTCCTGCCAATATTGTGCTTTTCTGCTGAATGTCTTCGCTTGCTTCATCTGATAAACTCCATGCGTCCTTTGAAGCCCACGGCAAATGTCCCCTTTCCGTGTAGCTTTCCTGGCTCGCCCAGTGGAATTTGTGCCTCCTCCCACTGAGGCTCGCACCCTGGATGTGTTCTTCTCCCCGCGGAGCTTGGGGGGTCACCAGTCCACCCCGCCGCGATGCTGACCCCGCCACGTGGCCCCCATGTCTTGCACAGTCCTTAGTGTCACATGCCTGGTGGCTGCTGGCTGCTGAAGGATACCTGCTTCCTTTATAAACTTGTGACTATAGTAAAGACACACATACACGTGGTTTTAAAATTCTGATGTCATTTATTGGCACAAAAATTATTCAGATACAACATGGTGTCTAGAATGGCTACACTTGATACTTTGTGCATTTAGTTTAATATTTCTCTTGCTCAGAGCTCCCAGCAGGTACCAGACCTTCCTCTCCGTCAGCGGCCGCGGGAGGGACGGCATTTCTGTTTCCAAGCCCTTGCTCTAAACAGAGCGTCCCGACTTCACCGAGAACACCCCAGGGCCGTGCTGGGGAAGGAAGGCCGCCGCGGGCTGCCCTACCACTCCGTGGTCTTCGTGCATCTGCTCCGCCGAGGCTGCCCAGCCATCGGAAGAAACTCCCCTCCCAGCATTCGGGTCTTGGGTTGAGGTGCCTAAGTCGCAGCGTCACAGGTGAGGCAGCGGACAGACACCTTCCCCCATTTGGGCGGCCAGTGAGGTAATGCGATGGGTGCGAGTGACCACGTCAGCTTCTGATTCCGAATACGTGTCCGCCATGGTCCGAGGCTTCTTGGCCGTGCAGTCTGCTGTATCCTTGTCGAGAGGAATGACGAGGCCACTCTTCTATCAGCAACGCTTATGGCGAGTTCTCTGATGAGTTAAGTCAAAACCCGTATTTCTAAGTTATGGATCTTCTGTTCCCCCGAATCAATGGCTTGATTTATGTCGTATCACCGTGTTGACTGTCCTGGGAACCAAATCAAGCCTTGTGTTTCTGACAATATATTCTTCAACAGCAGCTGGAGAGTTGGCTCAAACCAACCTTTACTATACAGTAGTACTTTTCATTTACATCTCAAGATATTTAACAAAGTCGAACTCTCTGACCGTGGTTTCAGTTTAGTGGAAGCGTATTCCAAAGCACGAAAGCCTCAGGAGAAACGCTGTGGGCATGTCTGGGCCTCGCGTTACCAGAAAGGACACCTAAGATGACGCAGAGAAAAGGATTATTTTAATAATTTGGGCTTTTTCAAAGCTTTTCAAACATACACTGACACTGGAGAGCCCAAGGTCTGACAACCCCGGGGACGACCCCTGAGATCTCCCTCGACTGTCGGACACACTCCTCACTTCTGGGGCTGAAGCCTGCTGCGGTCGCGGTCCCAGTCCCAGGAGGACGCTTCCCCGCCACCCTCCCTCTCTCCCTAGCTTCAGGCGCGCCCCAGAGTGGTCCTCGAGGCTACAATCCCACATCTTAGATCGGTCTTTGCATCTCTCCTCCTGTCGGCTCGGCGCTCTGTTCTCGGCCCTTCCCTCTTTCTCGGAATTGACGGCAAAAGTCCAAAGAGAATCCCTCTCCCTCCCAACAAAGGGGGACTCGCCTCTTTCCTAACCCATTTTTTAATGTAGATTTGGTGTTTCCCTCTGCACGTGCACCCACGTCTCTCAAGTTCCTCCCTTTTCAGGACCACGACCACCCCTCACGGTGCCCCCAGGCCCTTCCGGGCTCGCCAGGGCGGGGCACAGGTGGCGTCTGCTCACCAGCCGATGTAGCACTGACACAGGTTCTCGTGGGATGTGGCCTGTTTGATGAGCAGCTCGACTTGTGTCGGGACATCCAGGGTTTCATCGTGAGAAAAGTCCCGCCCTAGGAAGGAGAAACGCCGTTCTGCACCTGGCGTGGAACAAGGCCCTCGCCCGCTTCGCCGACCTGTGCCCGCCCTCGTCAGTCTGTCCTCGTCTGTGGGAATGAGCGCTGCGTGGCCGCTGGAGGTTAGATTCACCCCACGCGACGTGAATGCGCGCGTGTCCTGACAGACTTGGTTCAAGGAGGCCACGGGCGGGGTGGGCAGGGGGCGTCCGCGCTGCCCTCCCACCGCTGGGCCCCCTCCACCTGGGGGCTTGCGCCATCCTGAGCACGTCACCTCCTGCCCCGAGCGTGCTCCTGGAGCAGATGCCCCCGGGCTCCGTGCAGGCCGTGTCCGTCCCCCGCTGGCTCTCACTGTGGCACAGGCCCTCCCCCATCCTGCTCTGCTCGGGACCCACCTCCCCGCTCACTGTCTGGACTCGGGTGTCAGGCGGCGCTCCAGGCACTGCATCTGCTGGCGGGGGCACCCTCGGCCCTTCGCCTGTGACCCTGGGGACCCTCCGACCCCATGGCCTCCCGCCTCCCGGGGCTCCGCTGGGTTGCTGACCCCCTCGCACCACCCTTCAGACTTCCGCCCGCATCCTTGCGGCCCCCTGAGTGGCCAGGCCCCGTCCCACCTGGCGCCTCTCCGTCCTGAGACTCGTCCCTGCCGCGCTCGCCCTCCAGCCCCGCGGCCTGGCGCCCCGTCGTCGGCCCCTCGGGTTTTACCTCCCGAAGCCCTGGAGGCCACCTCCCTGGTCTAGTCAACTATCCAGCCGCAAATTTGGCAGCAGCCTCCCCCATCCACCCCCCCCACGCCGTCCCCCCATCCAGAGGAGGCAAGATGCGAACCCAGGGCCCAGGGCGAACCCAGGCCAGGGCGAACCCCTCACCCCCTCAAGCCCTCAGGGCCTACCCGCTGCCCTGAGGAGAAGGGAAGGAGAGGCTGTGTGTGACCCGCCCCAGCCCTCAGAGGGAAAGCACGGTGCCCTATGCTCCTCGCACCCCACTCTCGGGGCAGCCAGGCTCGTCTGCTTTCAGACCATTTTTCTGGCCAGGCCAGATCCCCTCCTACCACAGGGCCCTTGCACATGCTCGTTCCTTTATCTGCCCCTAATTATGTCCTCTTTCAGGTTTTAGCTCAAGGACTGTTTCTGGGGAAGCCTTCCTGTAACTCCGGCCCTTAAATTCCCTTGTGACCAGCATCACGGCTCAGGCCCTTTCTTGTAACTAAGTGTCCCCGTTAGATGCTGACCCCACGAGGGCAGGCAGTCTGTTGCTCTTACCAGCGTGCGCTTGTAGGTGCTCAGTAAATGCACCTCGACCACGACACTTCGGTGCCAGGCCCCAGTGCTGAGGCTTGGCATCCCACGTCTCATGGGAGCCACCTCCTGAGAGACAATCCTCCAGACGGACACACAGAGAGGCCCGGGGTCCCACAGGACGCGGGACAGCTGGGGTCTTCACCCCCCGACTCCCGTCTCCTGTCACACCCCTGGTCTACAGGACAGGTCTTGTTCTCACGAGTACACATTCCTGTCCCCCCACACGCTCGACTCCCTAACAGCCACCAAAGGGCAGGAGCGCCCGGGTTTGGTCAGGGTGGCTCCAGGATCAAGCCACGATAATGAGACGTTTCCCCGAATGTGGCTGACGTTGGACCCGAAAGAGCTTTACTCACCCCCGACTGCTAAAGTGAGAGGGGCAACATCACTCAAAGGAGTTCAGTGGCCGCGAGAATCCGAGCCCCCGGTGGCCGCAGGGCCAAGGCTTCGGGCCAGCAGCACTCCCTCACTCGGAGGGCAAGTCTCTCCAGGTTTATGTTCCTGTTCAGTGCACACACACTCACCAGTGAGCTTATCTCGAACCCTGTTAATTATCTGGATAGCTTTCTTATTTAGGGCCTCTGGCTTCACCAAACCGTCTCCAACTGGAAGACACAGAAGTAGAGACAACAGTCAGATCGGGGCGTCAGCACAGGTTCACCGGGTGCCCCTGCTCTTCTCCAATATTCACTTCTGAAACTGCCGAGTGAGTCTTCCCCCGCACCCGTCCGTGTTCGGGGCCGAGCGAGTCCACAGGCCGGCTTCTCGCCAAAGCCCCTCGCGGGCGCTCATCAGTGGTGCAGCTCCCCAGGGCGGACTTACTGAAAGAATGGATAGATTCCGGCACTGTGGTCCCTGTTTTCTTGTGGGCGGGTTCCCCAAGTTCCACACCATCCAAAATTTCTAGGAGAAAAAAGTCGATTGGCAGAACCGTCAGACAGCAAGAAGCCACGGCTGCTGCGAGCGTTTGCTCTGCTTCTTCCCACGCTGAAGTCCCTCCAACACCCGCCCTGCCTCAGAGGGGGAGGGAGAGAGAACGCTCACTATGTGTCTTGGAGATCTTACATCTCCAAGGCATGAATTCTCAAGCAAATTGCATTTTAAGTGTTCTGACAGAGAGAACAGGAGCATGAACGAATCCCTGGCGACAAAATCCATCAAAACCAAAACTGACGACAGTGTAAGGAGGACTGGCTTTCAGCAGGTCATGACCCAAGTGACACTCATGACCCAAGAGCTGTCCTTCGGAGGAATTTATACATCCTTTCTGCACAGAAAGTCCTGGGGCTTTAGGGTCACCCTCCACTGATTGTGGCCTCCAGGGGAGGAGTCCAGAAGCAGAGTATGAAGCTATTTACACACTGCCCTTCTATACCACAGGCCTTCAGAATGGACCCAGGGGCGAAAGACTTTCATGAATTACCACTGGGAACCTAACTTTGAAGCCACAGGAGAACCAGCCGGGGTAGCACTGTCTGGGGCCACCAGCACCAGCTGTCCTAGTCCCCCCGACACACCCCGATAGCACAGAGGAGTCCCCGATAATGTACTAACGAGGTGGGCCTGAGAGCTAAACCGACTAAGTCTCACATACTTTGGAGGAGACCAGCCACTTGCACAAGGTACCTGGACACCGGGAGTAGTTCAGGCAGTGTTCACAAACCCTGTCGGGGTGTCCAGGCTCGAGTCCACACCTGTTCCCACAAGCCGGGACCTCAATTTCCGGCCCAGGACACCCTCTTCCTTCTCCCCCATCCAGGAAGGCCAGCTTAAATCCCACCAGCCCAGGAGCTCCCTTCAACGACTGCTGTTCAGAGCGGTGCCCTCTTTCAGCCCCACGGCCTCTCCTGCCAGCCAAACTGCGAGCTGCTGGGTCACACGTGGACCTCACCGTTCTCTTACTAGTTCGTATACTATACAGTTTGGTCAATTCTATGATGTGACCCTGTGCTTCCCCATGGCAATCTCTGTGCGTCACTTTCCTTCTGCACTAACCTTACACATTATTTGGCTTAGCTAGGCAACTAGTTGCAAATGTTCCATAAATGTCTGTAGGGAATATTTACTTTTTTACACCTCAACAGTATTTCTCAACTTGTAGGACGTTGTTACAGGTTACGAGGGAGAAAGCAATGGGCTGGGGAGGGCGGTGCAGGGTGTGTGTGAGGGAAATAAAGTTAAACAGCTTTACTATGACACCTTTGAGAGGTTCCATACACAGACCTGCTCTGGCTCCTGGAGGGGCATTACCTTCTGGGACCCTATGCTGTGGACGCACTCTTGGGGAGTGTTTCCTATGGCTTCCCGGCCTCCTCCGCCAGCAGCGTGAATATACTCCTACTGCTTCCGCCATCCTATTCCCGAGCTGTTACCAATGCTCTAGGACCATTAATTATCTAATTAATTATCCTAGTCCCGACACCACTAAAGGGCATACTAAATACTGGCTAATATTCAGACATGCTTTTAATTGTGTTTTTATAGAGAGATCAGGCTCGGATAGTTTGATTAAAATTTCTGAGCCTTAGGTACCCACTCCATCCTGAAGGGGATGAAATAAAACATGCGCTCAGTAAATATTTCTAGACCGTCTTTCTGAAGTTAACTAAATGCTCATCAGATGCTATTTTGGCAGAATTGCTGCGGGACTGCAGCCCCGGTCAGAGCCTCTAGAAAACACGCTTCCTTCCTTCACGTTTGGCATCTGTTACCGTCTCCGCTATGCCTCCTAATAGCAATCACAAAGCTCGCCCTGTTCAAGACACTCTGGACAGAAGAGGACAGAACCTGCAGGCCCCAGGGGATGGACCCACCTACTGACTGGCCAGCAGAGTAGGAATCTGTCCTTGTTCGGGACCGCTTGTTGCCTTTGGTATTTGCTAGGGGAAGAAACAAAGAGAGGATAAACAGCACTTCAGACTTTGACTTGAAAGAAAGTTGGTTGATACGGTATTTTCTTACAGCCATAAAAATACAAGTTTACTAAAGGCCAAAGCCCCTAAGAGAGAACCCAGGATGGATCACTCAGGAGTCAGTGGGTGAGCACTGGCAGGGGCGTCCAATCCTATGGGACACTCTGTGTCGCTGAGCTGAGCTGAACTTGGACGCTGGGGACCAGACAGCCGAAGGCGAGAGTGGGACTGACTGGCAGTGGATGAGACATGGGGCTCGGTCCCCCTCTTCTGAGGAGGAGGAGCAAACGGGAGACGGGGATGCCTCTTCCCCAGCACACAACTGCTTGTGTGTCCTGTCGAGATTCCAGCTTGCTACTCTACGTGAAATCCAAACAAACACAAACCACCAGGGTTTATCCTGGAAGTACTGTAATTAATATCAATGGATGATTGGTGTGTTTTGTTCTAAGTAATAAGAAAAAATACTTGAAATTCATTTCTAGCCACTGGAACAGCTCTGTGAACACGTAACGCAACAGCCCAGTAATACAGCTCAGGTTCCAAGGTTCGTGAAATGTTCGGATATTTCCCGTTTGAGGCCCAGGCCCTCTCTGATACCCACTGTCCATCAGCCTCCAGTTCAGCAAGGGGTCGTAGACAAAGGCTTCCAGCACGGCCATGACGCTGTCCTTGTGTTCCCGAAGCACCTCCATCACCGTGTGGCACGTGATTCTGTAGTTGCCGTCCAGACCCGTAACCTGCAGGGCCCGAGCCAGTCACACAGAGGTCAGCCGCCCCCGCCCCGCCCCGCACGGCCTCAGGACCAGAAGCAAGTTGAGAGGGTCTGTCACCCGCACTAAGGAAGCAGACACAGGCCATTACTGATGTATCAGGCCAGGAATGTGGTCAGAGCCAGGGGTCAGGTCAGGCCTGGGATACGTAGGACACAAGGTCTGACGTGAAGGATGGTGAGACTCTCCAAGGTCGATCATTTCTAACACAATGAAAATACCAGGAAACAACCAGAGAACTAACCCAGGCGTTCGGGGGAACTGCTGAGACCCGGCAAGCCAGTCTGTGCAGAGCCGGTGCTGACCGTATTGGTCCCACTCCAAAGCCCTTATTCCCAGATCCACTCACCTCCATAGCATTGGTCAGCATTCTCGTTAGTCTAAATGGAATCTTCTCTGGGAATTTCTCTCTGGTCATAGCAACCTGTGGGGAAATGAAAGAGAAAAACCAAGGCCAATGGCTAGATGGTTTTCTTAACTTTCTTTTTTTTCCTTTGTTATTTTATTTTATTTATTTATTTTCCCCAGGCTAGATTGTTTTCTTTAACTAAAGCCAACAGAGGGCAGGTAGCTTTTCTTTGTATTGATTTCATTTGGGGCACAGAAATGAAGTAGCTTTAGTTTAGGGAGGGGACTTGTCACGGGGATTTAAAAACTAACTAAAAAAGAGAGAGAGACACACATACAAAGGGATAGAGGGAACAAAGAAAAAGGATAGATGTACATCACACCAGGGCTCTGGCCAGCGGGCCAATTCAGGGATGAAGATTCCTCCGCTCAGAAGGGGTGTGGACAGCGGCCCTCACCGTAAAAGGGGTTAGAGTCCAATGAGAGCAAGTATCAACGAGCATGAATTTCACTTCTGAGGTTGACTTTTTGTTGCTTTGGTAGGAGAGGCAGGGGTCAGGACAGTGCTTGTGGAACTCAAATTTGCCTGAAAGGTCAGACCACCAAAGTGTGACTGGAAAGGTGAGCTCTACATGGTGTTCTGGAACACGTGCTCACCTCAAAGCAGTCCCCAAAGTCGATGTGCAGGATCTTCCCACTCAGCCGGTCAAGCATCAGATTGGATGGGTGTCTGGGAAACAGAAGAGAGACCGTGGAGGGGTCACTAGAGCAGCACTGATGAATAAATCAACAAGGACATGATACTCCAGGCCCCATCCGCAGGCCAAAGCCAGCACCCCACCTGCGGGACACAGCCCTGCCTATTTGCCCCGTGTTGTCTTAGGCTGCTTTGGTGCTACAAGTGGACATGAGTAGCTGTGACACATCATATGGCCAGCAAAGCCTAAATTATTTCTTATCTGGCCCTTTACAGAGGAAGTTTGCTGATCCCCGCTCCAGGTCTGAAATAAAGTCTGGTGCCGGGGTCTCAGAGTGACAAGGCTCTATCTTTATCCCTCAGCACCCATCACAGGGTCCCATCTCCTGAGCCCCCAGACCCATGTAGGAAGGGTCACCTGGCTTTTGTCATTAGGAATTCTCCCGGCTCTTTTTAAAAACAAGGATTCATTGTTTTTGTGGGAAAAAATTATCTTTACTCTCAAATAACTGCACAAGACATGATCCCAGGAGAAAGGGTAGACATCAAGAAATTAATTTTTCAAAGACTTCTGGAGAGTCCATTTCTGAAATATTAACTATTTTTCTAGTCAGTACACGTGGATAAAATGTATTATGCAGAAATAATAGAAGGATCTACTTTGGTTGCTTTCAATTTCAGAAACAGAATTATTTATCTCAGCACAGTGATGACTGATAAATGTTTATTGACTCAGTAAAATCAATTGGATTCTTTAAAAAAAAATTAGATTCTTTTTTTAAAGTAAGCTCAGTGTGGCGCTTGAACTCACAACTCTGAGATCAAGAATTGTATGCTCCATCGACTGAGCCAGCCAGGAGCCCCTGACTGTGGTTTTTAACATATTAAACCAGCCTAGGGAGAAAACAGTGCCTTAGAACTAAGGTTTTTCTTCTCTTTAGTTTGCTGTGCTATTCTGTTGTGTGGATAATAAAAAAACACTAAAGCTGATGCTGAAAATAAGACCTGAAGGTATAAAATACAATTATTTTCCAAATGGTCATAAATCTTAGTAGGAAATAAAAGGAAATTGTTTAAGAAAAGTACAATGCAGAAAAAGACTTCGAAAACAAAATCAATTTACTCACCTATCTCCCAGGCCCAAAATATACCCAACCATGGACATGACCGCTAAAGAGCGGGTGTAGTTGGTTCTTCGGTCAAACCATACCTGGAACACAGGTGTGCACATGAACCGGGGCTCTGGACGCTAAGTAGCTTCAACATAATTACACCTCAATCAGTTGTTTCTTACGTTCCATCAGTAGCCAATTAATAACATATAGTGGAATAAAGATCTCATTTATAATTGGAACAACAATAAACTATGCTTGGAATAAACTTAGAGATGTACAGAACCTAGATGAATAAAAAAATTAACCTTTGCTTAGGAATATAAAAACCCAAGTAAATGAAAATATCGTAAAAATGTAAAAACCTTCCAAATTATTTGATACACTGAATGTAATTCCCCTTAAAATTCCGTAGTACTTTTTTGGGGGACCATGACAGAATGATCCCAAAATTTATTTGGAAGAAGAAAAAATTAAAATAGCCAATGAAAAGAGACTTTTTTTTTTTTTTTAAAGATTTTATTTATTTATTCATGAGAGACAGAGAGAGAGAGGCAGAGACACAGGCAGAGGGAGAAGCAGGCTCCATGCAGGGATCCTGGGTCCCCAGGATCGCGCCCTGGGCCAAAGGCAGGTGCTAAACTGCTGAGCCACCTGGGCTGCCCGAAAAGAGACTTTTCATTAATAGTTGTATTAATAGTATGGGACTCGAGGAAAAACAGGCTTAGAGAGATTAATGAAATAAAACAGAAGCTCCAGAAAGAATCCAATGGCATAAAAATATTTTTCGTATAAGAATAATGGACTCTCGAGCAGCCTGGGTGGCTCAGCAGTTTAGTGCCGCCTTCAGCTCGGGGTGTGATCCTGGGGTCCTGAGATCGAGTCCCACGTCAGGCTCCCTGCATGAAGCCGGATTCTCCCTCTGCCTGTGTCTCTGCTTCTCTCTCTCTCTCTCTCTGCCTCTCATGAATAAATAAATAAAATCTTAAAGAAAAAAAAAAAGAGTAATGGTCTCTCTTAAACAGCAGAGAAAGGGTGGATTATTTGGTGGATACTGTGGTGTTGGCTCAAAAAAATTTTTTTTAAATCTTAAATCCTGAATTGAGCCAAAGATTTAAATGGAAATACAGATTTTATAATAAGTACAAGAAAATGAATGTAAAAAGATATATAACCTTGAGGTGGGGAGGGCCTTTCCAAATATAAAGCCAAAGGCAGAAACTTCAAAGAAAATGATCAAAATTCAATAACTTCTAACTTTTAAAAATGCCCATATGCCAAAAACAAAACAAAAATCCCAAGCCAAGAAATATACCATAACAAAATTAAAAAGACAAATAAGCAGGAAATTTCTAACATATATGAAAAAGATTTAATATCCTTAGTATAAAAGCAGCTCAAATATTATTGTAAGAAACAGGAGAAACATGAATTTACTAAATCTGTATCTGCTAAACCGCATGGCTCACCCGCCTAATTTCTGTTAGAAAGGACTGCACATAACCTACAGCTAGTGGTCGCAAAGAAGAGTCCAGCAACAAACGCCCGTGAACAAACACAAAAGCCAGTCCCACTAGGAGCGAGGGGGCCCGAGGGCAGAGGGGTGCACGTACCTCGGAGCTAGGGCTTTTCAGCCACAGCAGCTTGGCCAGGTCGTCCCCGGCTGTGTTGTTGACGGCGTGCTCAAACACCTCCACCTTCTGCATCAGCGTCAGGTGATCGTAGTCTGGAGCCATCTGCATCAGGACACAGCATTCTGAGAGCAGCCCCAGCCTAGCAGCTTAACCCCAGGAAGAGGCGCCGCTCTGGGCCCGGGCAGAGCTGGGTTCTGATGGCACCACCCGAGTCCAAAGGAAAAGGAAGTAGGAATGGTGCGAAAGGAAAAACACGGGTGTGGCCCCTCGAACCTGCTGACCACGGGAAGTGCCAGGGGCTCCGGGTAAGTCAGCAGGCAGGGCCCACCCGAGCACAGGCCGGAGTACAGCCTGCTGGTATGAATGAGAGCCCTGGAGGCATCAGGGTTCTGAGTAACACACCAGTCTCTTTCTTAGGACCTGCCTACCTACTAACGTCATTTCCTCGTGTGACCAGTGCCCTGTATACATTAGGTGTTTGGTCCACACACGCTGCTTGATAAACACCGTCCAGTCTCCCCTCGAATGCTGAAAACCCAGTTTCTGGGCCTTAGGGTTCTGTGTCTCAGAGGTGATCTGCTTTAGGACTCACTTCATTGAATCTCCTTCAGTAGACAATTCTCCCAAACAGATTCTTCGGTGTTGTACACACAGAAGAACGACGAGCAGCTGCGTTCAGATTTCTCAACTTGGGAGTTGGGGTTAAGGCACTGGGTTTGGCAGCCTCATCACATACCCGCAACATGATGCGATGCTCGATGTTGAGAAGGATCTTCTTTTTCTCTCTGTAGTCCCGGATGAGGGCGTGCAGCGTGTCGCAGTGGGGGACCCAGCCAATGAGGCCCGAGTTGGTTGATAAGGGGATGACAGCGTACCTCTGGATGCTGGGGTTATGGGACAGGAAACGGGCCCACTCAGCACACACGGAAGCGGGTTGAAGGACGCACCCTGCACAGGGCTGAGCACCACCAGCCTCCTCAACCTGCCTGATGAACTCACAGCCCCGGGGGAGCAGCCTCGTGATGATTTCTAAGCCAAAACAACCTCCCAGCATAATACCCACGTTCTTAACAGGAAGAGGAGGAAGGGAGCAGGGCGGACGGGGAAAAGTGAAACACCCCAGATGCACAGCATCTCTAGTCTAGTGGCCATGGGCTGTTCCATTCCAGACCCTCTTTCTGGTGGCTGTTTCAGGCATTTCCCTAGAAAGTACGCTCAAAGTATGGATAATTCCTCTTGTTGTGTTTGACACCTTGGCTACTGACGACTTCCTGTCAGGTACGTTCGTCTATAGCTGATTTCGTGAAGGGACGTGAGCACATGGATGGGAAGTAAGGAAACCCTAGAAGACGGGTCAGATCGCTGCCCACCCCCACGCAGCACCGCGTCCTGGATACCTGAGGTTCTTGCGAAGAGACGTTGGGTCATTGGCCAGAAGGGTGTTCACCAGGCCGAAGAGCTGCATCACCCGCTCATCCTGCCGCAGGTCTTCGTGGCCCTTCAGGAGGAAAACAAACTCATGCCCGTTGCTGCCTGTGAGGAAGGTGGGAGCAGTTAGCACAACCAGCCCGGTACCCACAAGCTCCCAGAGACTACACGTTCCCTACCCAGCCCTATTTCCGCACAAATGCAAGAAAGTTCCCTAGAACTGATGCAAAGAATGGCCCTGCTCTTGATGTTCCCAATGAAATGTCGGTCAAATTAAAAACAAATACAATAAAAAACAGCCCTGTCCAGGGTCCCCGGGGGGCTGAGGCAGGTAAGCGCCTGCCGTCCGCTGAGGTCATGGTCCCGGGTCCCGGGTCCCAGGATGGAGCCCTGAGAGGGACTCCGAGCAGGGAGTCTGTTTCTCCGTCTCCCTCTGCTCCCCTGCCTGTGCGCTCTTTCTGTCTCAAGTAAATAAATACAATCTTCAAAAAGCAATGAAATAAAAACAGTTCTATGAAGATCAGGCGTGAGTGTGCACAGGGAGGCCATTCTGGATGCTCCCTCACAAGCCACTGTCTGCCCTTCTCGGTCTTGCTGGGGCCTGTGCAGCCTGAGCCCTAGAGACCGGGTCGCCCACCTTCCCAGCTGGGCCAACGGGGATACTGGCGGGAGGGAGGTCAGAGGGTGGGAGAGGGAGAAGCCAAGGGTTTGCCCCTGTCAGCCGGCCGGGCTCCCGTTCTAGAAGGTAGCAGAGTCCCCCCATCCGGGCTGTACTACTGGCGATGGCCTCTTTCCAGGTCGTGTGCTCTCAACAGGCTCCCCGGCCTTTCGGGCCAGGCGGGGGCGTGAGTCACAGCTTCCCACTGTGGGTTCTCTTGACTCTGTTCACAGCTTCCCTGGGAACAGGTCCTTCATCCGGGTCTCTGAGCAAATACCGTGGAGAGCCCGACTGACCCGTGTGTTCGTCCCAGGAGATGCCGGCCCACGGAGAGGCGGTCACTCGTGCCACGACGAACCGTGCTGAGTAACTACTGCATTTAAAACGCATGAGCCGTACGAGAGGAGAGAGCCCTCAAAGGGCCGCCAGGGCATCTGGATGTCCTGCAACTGCCCAGGTGCTCACGGAGCTCCCATGAGAACCCATTTCCACATCAGTTTGTTTCTCTTACAGAGTCATTTCCCACAGAGAGATACCCTGATGGTAAAAGAGAACATTCAAGAGCCCAGGAGCCCTTTCTTCAGCCCTGCTTGTCACCTGCCACACCTGCTGCACCATGTCAGTCCCCTGCAGTGCCTGCTGCCCCAGCTGCCCAGGCTGCACACCCTGCACGGCAGTGAGGCTTCCCATAAGCACGCACAATGGTCCGAGCACCAGGAGTCCGGAGGAGGATGCATGGACCTCTATTTCCCTCTCCACGGACACGGGAGAGGAGGGATACGAACGGCGAGCCGTGATTTCAGAAAAGTGGGGAGAGGTTCAGCCAGGGTGGGAGGGAGATGCAGGAGGCGGAAGCACACGTGTCCTTACCCATGAGCGTCAGCTTCCGGGGCCTCTGCTTGGAGGTGATGACCTGCAGGGACGGTGCTATGGACTGAATGCGAATGATGGGCTGGTTGGGGTCGTACGTTCCCGGCACGGCCAACTCAAGGTCCCGGCACATCAGAAGTTTGGGGGAAACATACTGCAGTTCCAGGGAGGTGAGCTGTGGATAATTACCACGGGGGTTAGCTTTCTGCCTCCAGGGAGGAGTGTAAATGCAGTCTAGGTCCTTCTCAATGGATTGCTAGTGGCAATGTCTTATCCCCACGTCTGCAGACAGCAGTGAGACCAGGTGCTTCGCAGTGAGGGCCAGGACGCTCTCAGCAAGAGAAGGGGCGATGACAGTTAATGCTGCTGGAACCGGACGTTCCTACCTGAGGCAGCTGCTTGGAGATCCGTCTGAACACGTGGTAATAGAGGTCCCAGGCCTGGGTGAGGTCCTTGACGTTCCCGGATTTCATGTACTTCCTGCACCACTCCTGGGCCTCCATTAAGTCTCGACCATATGCCTGCGGGAAGGCAGGGTGCAGACTCAGCCGCAGGTGAACCCCACGCACACAGCACAACTGCTCGGGCACGCGCTGCAGCGGCCGGACTCTGGCCCTCAGCCAGGCTCAGCAAGGGTGCAGCCCAGTCCTGGAGGCCCCCGCGTCAGGATGGCTCCCGGGCGCGGTAAGGAGAGGCAAGACGACCTCGGGAAGAACCTTGTGGTTTTCCGGGGAAAGCCTTGGAGGGTTCTCATAAGCTGGTGACAACGAAACTGCTGGGGTTTCTATGTTCTGCGACCTCCGTCAGAGTACGTTTTACTCAAGTCAGCACGAGGGCCGGGGGAAAGGGGTCTGGTACGGGCTTTGGGTCATGCCACGCCGTGCTTTCCTATCCCTTACCTGATTAAAAGATGTTTCCTTCAGAGTCTGGGGGCCCCGTTCCATCATAGCATGCAGGGGCTCCAGCACCTCAAACATGCCTTTCACGTTCCTCTCCCCAAAGTACAAACGTGACGCTTCTTCCAGGCCTTCGTGCCACATCTCGTGCCAGAGGATGGCCACGCGGATGAGCTCCTCACTCACCTGGACCAAAGTGGGGAGGGAGGGAAGGCGGACGATGAGCCCCCTCAGAAAGGCCCGTCTTGGAGACAGGAGCACCGTTGTGAGGAAGAGTCTCCCTGAAGACGTCGGCTAGGTGGTGGGTCGGCAAAGCCCCGCACTGCCCCCCGCCTCACCATCATGGCCTGCTGGACCAGGGTGTTGCTGTGCTCGCACATGTTCTTCAGAATCTTGTTGGCTGCGTTGTGGCGGGCCGTCGTGGTGGATTTAGAGGCCACGGTCAGGGGGTA
Organism: Canis lupus dingo; assembly: GCF_003254725.2. Lineage (NCBI taxonomy): Eukaryota > Metazoa > Chordata > Mammalia > Carnivora > Canidae > Canis > Canis lupus. The sequence goes on along the minus strand of NC_064244.1, from coordinate 83,560,665 downwards.
GATGAGGGCCTGGGGCGGACACAGAAAGAACCCTCGCACACTCTCACTCTTGGGAGGACAAGAGAGGTGGAGAGGGTGCTGCTGACACTCATTTGAGGCCACCCGGCCGGGGCCACTCAACCTTGGGGTGGGTGGGGGCACCTTCTCTTGAGGGAAGCCCCGGGGCCGGGGCCTGGCAGCCGGACAGACGGGATGCCTGGCTCCTCGTTCCTGCACTGTGTCTCGAGAGCAGCTCTAGGGAAGGCTGCGATCCGGATCAAGAGGATCCGGATCCGCGGTTTGAGGAGAAACTGCCCCGGGGGCCCACATACCTGGGGGTGGTACCGGCCAATGTCTGTGAGAAGCTGGTGAATGAGGCGGCCCACCAAGGGCCGAGGCGTATCGATTCTCGCAATGAGCTGAGGTATAACCTGGCATTCGGAAAGACACGGTACGCAGCGCGTGAGATGCAGAAACAACTAGTTACGCTTCTGGGCAATGACCCGCTCTTGAAACTTGTTTGTGGGAGATGCTGTTAAGCTCTGAAACGGGTCACTCCCTTCAGTTCTCTGGGAGAAACTAAAGAAGATACGGGGTCTCGACCTTGGGACTGAGCCCCCTCTTCCCACTGTTCACCAAACACCGTGTGATGCGAGGGGGAGAGAGCAGGGGGGAGACCCGAGCCAGCCTCACCTGTAACCAGGTGTCGATCTGGATCGCTTTCACCCCCTCCACCAAGGCTTCGTTTACATCCGGCCAGTGACCATAGTCAAACCATAAGGTGAGGACTCTGGAGAAGAAAAATGAGAAAAATCACAGAAAATTTACTTTCTCACTTTTGTCTGTTTGGTTTTCTATCTTTAAGACTTGAAAAAAGACTAATCGGTGAAGGGGCATCTAGGTGGCTCAGCTGCTTGGGCGCCCAACCCTTGATTTTGGCTCAGGTCATGATCTTAGGGTCCTGGGATCAAACCCAGAGATGGGCTCCACACTCAGTGTGAGTTTACTTGAGCTTCTCTCCCCACCCCCACCTCTCCCTCCCCCCCTCACTCTCTCTCTCACTCTTTGTCTCAAATAAATAAATCTTTAAAAAAAAAAAAAGAAAAGGAATAACTGGCGGGGCCTCAAATCAGTGGTTTCCCCGCCCCAGACACGGTTCCCCTGTCTGGTGTCAGGACAGTGGTTGGCGATGGTCGTTAGTACTTGGCTCAACACAAGGAGGAGCATCCCAAGGGAAGGCTTACTTTATTCGAGATAATAGAGGGATCAGCGTGGCGTGAGCTCAGAAATCTCACAGATGAGCCCAGGGACGGTCCACGGACAATGTTTGCACATACAGAAAGCCATCTGTGGACCCGTGGCAACGGGGCAAACGTAGGACTTGGCTGTCCTAGTCACCCCGTCGTCTGCCGACCGGTCAGTCTGTGCCCTTTGTGTCGGCCTAAGTGGCCTCTAAAAGCTAAGGGGATCTCAGCACGACTGCCACAAACAGCTGCGCCGCCTCCTGCAGAGCCGAGCGCACTCCCACTCCCACTCTCAGGCCACGCCTCCCCCTCGGCCTTGGCAGGTGCAGGCTGCTCAGCGGCTACCCGGGGACGTGCTCATCGGGTGGGGAAGCAGAAGGGGACGTCGCGGTATTCTGTGTTCTGCTGCACGCATGGCCTGGCGGGGTCCCGCCCTCCTCTGATACCTCAGTGTGTCCTGGAGGTTGTTGCCTCGTGACAAGGAGATGGAACGGAAGAAGCCCTGGACGGCGGGGACCGTGTACATCAAGAGGGTCTTGGACAAATCCTGTTGGAACACACACGCCTGCCTTAGTGTTCTCAGCTGCCAAAGGGGCCTGACTGCACACTAACTGTCCCCGCCCTCAGAGATGCGACGAGGTTAAAGCAGTTACTGCGCCAGAAGCCTCTGGATTAGCAGCTGGCACGCAGCAGGCTCGCAGGAAATGCCAGCTGTGTCACGATCCCTATCATTGCAGGTTCGTGGTGGCTTCCTAAGCGGGCTGAGGCGGATCACGCGGCTCCCCGGGACTGCTGGCCACCCCGGGTCACTGGACGGACAACCGGAGGGGAGGGGGCCGCACGGGCAGAGGACGGATCCCGCGGGCCTCCGTTCTCAGGGGGAGCCGCACATGTGCACGGCCACCCACGCGCTCACAGGTGCAGGCTTTATGGGGATGACCTCATTCTTGTGGGAAGAAGGACCAGAAACTCAGTCTGCAGCTCGGGGGCTAGAGCCGCGCCTCAAACAAACACACGCGCGGAAGCTCCGTCTCCAACAGCGCCGGGTGGCAGAGAGGCCACACCGTCCGCCTGGTGGGGCCCCTCAGGGTGAAGCCCAGGCTCCTCCAGCGCCTTCCGCTCCTCGGAGCGCCTGCTGCCCCGCTCAGTCCTCGCTGGGGGAGGAGGGGAGGGTACCTCAGTGACCTTCTTCTGCAGAGGAGACGGGGTGGGGCTGTTCTCGGTGCTCTCGGCCTCACTCTCGCTGTTGCTGCCCTCGGTGCTGGTGGCCGTGGCCGTGGCCGTGGCTGCTGTGGTGGCGGCGGTGGTCGTGCTGGTGATGTTGGCCCCGCTGGCGTGACGCAGCTTCTTCTTCTCGTCCCGGGCTTGGTTCTGGTGTTTGTAGTGCAGCACAGCTTCAAAGTTCATCACCGCCCACGCATGCCAGGCCTGGTGGGGCGAGGGACGAGGAGGCTTGAGCGCCAAGGCCCTTAGGAGCACGAGGCTGAGGCCGAGGCCGAGGAAGGGCGCGGGGACTGCCCTTCTCAGTGGCCAGCAGAGCAGAGCCTCCCTCCACTGGAACCCTCGGGGGCGGGGCCCCTTCCTAGCTTCAGCCTGACTCGTTCACGAGGCCCTTAGGGCCTCAGGACTGCGGCGAGGGCTGCCGGGGAGGGCACCCGAGAGGAGCGAGCCAGGCACTTGCGTCGGGGACCTTGTGGTCTGCAGGGCAGGGGGCCTGCAACCCGAGGGCAGGCACATGTGAGGGGCAACGGGAGACGGACGCCGGGCAGCCCAGGGTCAGGGAAAGCTTCGTAGGAAGCAGGGATCTGGGGTAGGGACCGAGGACCAGCCTTCGATGGACAAAGTAGGGGACAAGAGGACAGCAGCAGGGACTTCCTGGCCTGGGGAGGTCAGGGATGAAGACGCAGGGTGGCCCGCACTGGGCGGCTCACAGGAAGCCAATCAACAGATCCGACTGGAGTGCGGTCCGTGCAGGAGGGAGGTGAGGGGGAGGGTTAGCAGAGTGGCAGGGTCGGATCGTGGACGGGCTAACATATTAGGCCGAGGATATTAGGCTGAGGAGGTCCCGTTTCGTTCTAGGTTTTAAAGATCCCTTTGGCAGCCGCATAGGATGCGCTATGCGAGAGAGCACAGGTGTAGGGGTGATGAACGTCGTAATCGGGTCCTAGGTCAGTGGGAAGGTAGTGGTCAAGAGCCTGCCACGGGGGAATGTGTGTCATCTGTCCAGCTCGCCCACCGGGTCCGTGGTGGCCTGTGCGAGAGCATGTCCACGCTCTGCAGTTGTGAGCTGCAGCGACACGAGGGCACAGCACGGCCTGGTGTAGACGGCATGGGGCACACTCTGGTTTGGGGCCCCGTGAGTTTGCAGCTGCGGCAGGACACTAAATGCTCCACTGAGTCGGGCTTTCTGGAAAACCGGGAGATTCCTTTGCATCCTTTGCTAAAACCTTTACCACAAATGTGTCCATTTTTCCACCCAAGCAGAGAAGGTTGGGTCAGATCGTGGATGAGTAACGACCCCGCAATGACCCAGCTCAGTCTCCCCTCAGCTTCACTTACTCAACAAGCAGCTCTTCTTCATCCACTACCTGCCGGGCACCGAGCCTGACACACCTGGGACCACACCACTGACAGCGACACAACATCAACCCCGAAGGGACCCGCACAGGGAAAACCTGAAATTCCCGGAGCCATTTTTTTCCCTCATAATCTGTTTCTTTTCTGAGATCTGAATGAAGGAAAGTAATCTGGTTGGAAGACACCTACTGACTGGTGAGGGGCCGGCTACTCCAGGGTTTACCGGATGTATTTTTGCAGCCTAGGGCGGAAGCTGTCCTAGATACAGTGGCTACTGCTGGTAGCACGGAATGGGCGTGTTTCAGATCAGAAGGAAGCACGCCTCCATCGGGAGAAGACTCTTACTGTAGAATGCTTCTGCGTCCTCAGATGCACGTTTTGATCTCAGAGGGTTTAATTCACAAAGTACTAGCAAGTTAAAGAAATACTGGAAAGAAACCCACGACGTCTGCTACAGCGAGCAGCTGTGACCGCAGGCAGGTCCCTCGGGAAGACCTCCCTCCTCCCCCAGTCAACCGCATCTCTGATACATTTTCTAATTCTGTTTACCTTCCTGGAAAGTTTCCTATGGCATAACAGGATGTTACCCTGAGCTTTCCAATAAAAATAGAGAAAGTGAAGTTCTTAGATGAGGAGCAGGCAGGGATGGAAATCAGGAAGAAGCCGGGAAGGAACAGATGACCCAAGGGAAGATAAAGTTCCAGAGATTAACCATGTGTCCAGATGCTCGCAGGAAAACAAGCAGCCGAGTCTAGAAGACAACAGCATTCCCCAGTGCCACACACAGAATGACGCTGTGATGCCGTGTTCTGCAAATCAAAGACCCCATCAAGCTTCCTGCATCCATCTAGCCTGTACAGGGCTCCGACACACTGGTTCCTGGCACACAGACAAGCAAATTCACCGCCTCGGCCGGCACCCGCCAGGCTGTGCCCTGGACCACAACAGCGCAGGCTGCTGGGCGCTGGGGTCCCCACCCGGAGGGGGGCACCGCTGGGGACCCCGGGCTGGTTCGGGCTTACCTTGTACCAGCTGCGGTCATGCTCCGTGGCAGCGCTGTAGTACTGCAGCACCTTGGGGATTGTGCTCTCGTTGATGCCCTGAAGGTTCAGCTGCCACTCCCCGAGTTTCAGGAAACACCTGAAGACACAGAGACCACCCCCAGGTTGCTACCCCCTCCCGCAGCCGCCCCCGGCCCCCAGGAGAACAGCCCATTATGTCTGAGGAGCGTGAACGCCTCCTTGGTATTATGCTGGCTCCCAGGAAGCAACCTGATGGAACTCCCAGGGTTCTCAACCACACGGAAGGAAAAAAATGGGCCTTAGGGATGCGTTTTTAACGTTTCACCTCTTCCCCTCGACCTTTCAATGCCAGCATAAGTCAGCACCTGGTACGGGGAGGTTGGTGTGGACCTACCCACACTGACATCACTTTTTGGTGGGTGTCGGCTGCTGAGTCACTTTTCCTATTGATCGCTACTGGCTTCCCCACTTAGCCCTTCTCCTCCGCTTACAATGATAACCGATAGACCACAGAGCAGCCTGTTACAGATGCGTTATCTCTAAGAGACCATATTTATGATGGTATTAACGCCAGCATTACTGACTGCTACTCTCTTCCAGACACGGCTCTAAATGGTTGAAGTGTTTGTTCCATTAACCCTCACACCGCCCTCTACCACCCTCACAACGAGGAGCTCTCATCATCCCCTCTGCCTAAGATGAGGAAACTGAGGCACAGAGCAGTTAAGTGACCCATTGAAAGTCACACCTCAAAGCAGCAGCACAGCTGGCATTTGCAGAAAGGAGTCTGGCTCTAAAGCCAGACGCCAGGAGGACAGCAGCACAGGGGTGCTCTAGGGCTGCCGAATCCTGGGAAAACAGCAGCAGAAGCTCTGGTGCAGCACGATTCTGTGGCTGCCTGGGGTCCCTACTGCAAAGGCCAGAGGGGGGTCAGCAAGCCACAGCCCAGGGAGCCTTGAGCATTCCTGCTGCGCTGTGGAGGCTGCTGCTGTTGGGGGGACAGGAGTATGACTGGCCCTGGGCACCAGCGGGGACCTCACCGGGCCATGAGTTTGTGCAGCTCTTGCTTGTGCTGCTGGTCCTCGGTCGCGATGGCATGCTGCGCTTGCTGCTGCATGGTCTGCACGAAGTGCTGCATGTGCTGGAAGGCATCGATCTGCACGGGATAAAAGCACGGGGTGCTGCTTGGCATTCGAGCTCGTCTCACAGGAAAGGACCCCCCTTCAGCTCACGAGCAAGTGAGCCAACCCCCTCCCGCAACCAGGAGAGCACCTTGGAGCACAGGGAAAGGGTCCCCTAGGACAGGCATGACGCTGGAAGACGGTTGGGCTTTTCAAGAAGACTCTCCTTGGCTAACTGTACCACTATTTAATAAGCCTTGGAAAAGCTACTGGCCTGGTTCCCTCGAAATAACGATTCATAGGAAGAAATGTGAAACAACTGCTTACTGCACCATCATCACGTTGCCCGCGGGGAAACCAGGCTCATGGGGGACTGTTTCGAGCCGGTAAAACTTTTAATATTTGTACCTTGGACACCCCAGCAGAGCCCAAACTATAGTTTTAAAAATCCAATAGAAGCCTCAGTACCCAAATAACACAGAGATGGGGTGAAGTCCCTCACCCATCCATCCAAGTGAAGCAGGGGGAAGACACTGGCTGAGCAGACATGTAGCTGACCGGGGAGGCTTGGGAGCAAAACCTTCACAGCCTCCTCAGGCAGTTTGATCTATTTACACTGCGGGACTCGATACAAAGGGAGCAGAGGCACTTGGGCTGGGAACAGGGGGCTGAACAGGGAAGAGCAGAGTCACAGAGCCAGAGATCTCGGAGCTACCAGCCATCGGTAGAAGCCCACACGTCCGCACATGCAAGCATCTTGATAAACGGGGTCTATGCTATTTTTAATGAACTTCACAGGTGGAAACAGAGCATATAGATGTGAAAAGCTCCCATGGGAAAAACGGTGGAATGTAAATCCACAACACAGGGAGGGGAAATGGTATGTGAGAGAAAGTGAAGAAAGAGGCGATGTGTTCTTTGCTGCAGAAGAAGAGGGGAAAAATCAATACTTCAAATAAGTAAGGTCAGAATGGTCTCCTTCCACTTTTTTAAAAACTAGAAACACGTCGGCAATGATGGTCTTGAAGGAAAACAAAACTACCTGGCTTGGGGGCCAGGGCTAACCTCAGATACTTTCCAACTGTAAGGAATTAATTGGCCTCAAGAGACAGGGCTCACCCCAGAGCCAGAGCGACGTGATGAACAATTTATCAGGCAGCTAATCCGAGCAAGGGGACGGGGCAGACACACAGATGCTCCGACAGCTAACAGGACACCTGTCCCCCTCAGACAGCTGCCGTTACAGGGTTCCATTACTCACCCTGGCTTTGAAAAATGAACTACATTAGCAGCCTGCACCTGGAAGTGATACATGCTCCTTTATTTTTTCCTCTACGAGAACTGCACTGACCGGACTTAAATTTGATTGGAAAGGGAAAAAAAAGAACCAAGAGGAAGCACCAGAAACATCAACCACGCAAAAGGGGACTGGTAGGTAAGTCGGTGCACTGAGCACCAAGCAGGAGCTCTGACACCGGGGCTGTCGGGGGCCTGCGAGCTCCATGTCGCTGGCAGTCCAGACAGTTTAGATCCTTTTCAGGAGACTCAACAGGGCACTGAACAAAAATTAAATTGCCCAAGCCGGGAGGGCTGCATAGTAGCTTGGATTTGAAGCTCAGTACTAATTTATCCAGCACAGAAGAATCCATATCCTTCCACTCCGTGGCATGGAGGCCGCTTATTTTCAAGGAATTCAAAGTGTTCTATTAAAATATTCTTTTCTCCACCTCCAGGAAGCAAGGAAGGGAAAAACTGATTTTTTTTTTCTGTCACGGATGAAGGAAAGGACTGGTCACTCAGAGGAAGGGGCTTCTCCGTGCCCAGAGTTCAGCTGCACGTTGTATTCCTGGTTTGGGGATAAGATCAGCGTCCTCAGCTTAGTGAAATTTCACAGAAGGACTGGCCTGTCTCTAGATTCCGGAAAACAGAGCACATACACCTACGGCCTGACACCTCATGCGGGGCAAAACACCACTGTTTACTGAACTGTCTGTGGTGGAGGAACGTAAAGCTCAGAGAAGGGCTTGTTCACTAGCACGACTGCTGCTACGTAGCTGGTCCTCTGAGTAACTGCCGCACTCCTGCGAAGACGTGGCACCTCTAGCTCTGGGCTCGGGGTTCAAGCACCTAACTTGAAAGAGGTTTCTAAATTTCTAATGCATGTCGTTTCATGGCCTCCCATCAGGAGGCCACAGCGTGGAGAGGTCGGGCTGTGGTCGTACGCTGGAAGAAGCCACTCCCTGGCTGACACATTAGCCAGGAGGCTCCTGCTGCCTGCCCTTCAGCAGGACGTTCAAAGACTTGGACGCTGTACATAGGAAGGAAACCAGACTACACTCAGATCCAGCACCTTCTGTTTTTCTCATTTGCCTGGAGGAAGGTCAGGCTTTAATCAGAACTGCTCTGGCCTGGGAAGTTTGCAGAAGACTTACAACCAAACCAAACCAAACCCCTAAAAACTACAAAAGAAAACAAAGCCCCCAAACGACACACGTGGAGAATGCGGGTCGTTACTACTGAAGTGAACCCACGTCGAAGATCCAGGGCTGCGGGGCAGGTTCCTGATCCCACTCTCAGTGGCTTTCCCAGGCACAGAGTCAGCCGCCCAAAAGAGGAGTCCAATTCTGGACACGGTCCTGGATTTCCTCGAGCAGGCCCTCCACAGCCACGGCCGCGGTGGTCGCTCTGTGCAGGCCCCACCACGGGGACCAGAGCTGGGACGCTCTCTCCGCCTGGTAAAGGGGATGAGGAGCCAAAGCAGGTGCTGATTTTGCCTCCAGGGCCAACTTTTCGTTAATCATCACCATCATCCAGGGAGACCATTTCAAAAAATAAAACCAAAACCCACACCAGGAACCACCTCTATTTCCCTGTCCAGGGAAGGACTCGTCTGTAAATAAAGTTAAGAGGAATTCTATGCTGGCTCCAAGAAGACGCTCCCTACTGGATTCAGCATCATACCCTGGGTGTTGCTGCCTCTGAATCCCAACTGATGATTGGAAAGGAGACGAGGAGTCTGAAAAACCAAGTTGGTCTTGTGAAATCTCTAGTCTATGTTTTCACAAATACGCTGCATTTTTGGTACCGAACGGCCCACCTTCTCTTGGCGGTATGTTCCAGCATCCTCTGTCTGCTAATGGGTATAACCGTGGCCACACCCTATAGTTGGATCAATGGTATACGTGCATGCCTTCGAATAGGATTCACTTTCGAAATCAGGGCAAACAGCTTCCTAACAGGAGCAAACTCCCTGGCACCCGGGTTTGGATGCTGTTTCCTTCTGGGCCCCAAGGCTGTGAGAAGCCGGTTAGCGAGCATTCTGGAGAGTTGTGGTCTACTGTTGGATGGATGGGGATACAGACCTTGCGAGTGCTCTTCCACATGTTTTTCATGTAGGCGTAGGTCACCTGAGGGTGCACTGTTGGCAGAGGATGGTCAAGCTGCCGAGATGGGTCGACTCCCAGGAGCAACACTAAGGTTTTATGAGCAAGGGCCTTAAGAAGGAGAGGGGCCGGTTATGAAGAGAAGGGGACCGGGAGCGCCGTCCCCCGCAGCCTCCCGCCCACCCTGCGTGGGGGCTACTCACCAGCCTACCGCTCTTCCCACACAGGCTGGCATACTTGAGCCAGGTCCTCATGTCCTCGTGAGGGCTGACCACCAGCGACCGCACCATGAGGATTTTCTGCCAGTCTTCCACGATGCGCTGGCAGCCCTGGTACATTCGAGAGGGAGAACTAGGTTTACCCTCCACTACAGCTCTGACCCCCAACAAGCAATAGCAAAACCTGCTTCGAATCAAAAAAGAAATTCATTTTTACAACCGCAACGTTCTCAAGTGAAGGGAACAGTGAAGAAAAACACGTCTCCGGAAGCTCTCAGGATGCAGGACCCGGAGAGCACAGGCTCTGGCGCTCGAATCCCGGCCCTGCCGCCTACCCTCCGTGTGAGCCGCACGAGCTGCCTCACCGCTAACACGGCGTGAACACGGTACCCCCTTCAGAGGGCTACAAGGAGGGCAGCATGAATTAGATTAATTTCTTTTCTGGATTGTAAATAATGCATGTTTAATTTTGATTTTTTTTTTTTTTTTTTTTTGCTTCAGATCTCTGGCTGAGGGAGACTATCACTGATAAATTCAATTTCAAATGTGTCATTCAGGGGCACCTGGCAGGCTCCATCGGTACGGTGTGACTCTTGATTTCAGGGTTGTGAGCTTGAGCCCCACGTTGGGTATAAAGATTACTCAAAAATAAAATTCAAAAAAATGTATCATTCAGAATTTGAAAGATGAAGTAAGTATAAAAGAAGTTTAAGTAATTAAAGATTTTATCTATTTTTTCATGAGAGACACACAGAGAGAGGCAGAGACACAGGCAGAGGGAGAAGCAGGCTCCACGCAGGGAGCCCGACGTGGGACTCGATCCCGGGTCTCCAGGATCACACCCTGGGCCGAAGGCGGCGCTGAAACACTGAGCCACGCAGGGATCCCAGAAGTTTAAATACTTAAATTTTCAAATGATGCTGCCTGTAAGTAGGGGCATCAACAGTCCTGAAGTTATTGATGCCTAAACCTCCATGAAGACTTGTCTAGATTCTTTCTGCTTCATTTTCATTTGCCTCAGATAAAAAAACTGCATATAGAAGGAAAAGCGTTCATTCATTCACACATATAAATATTTTTTTAATTAAAAAACAGGGTGAACGACTCATTATCAAAAGGGATAGGCTAGTATCATATCAAAAACTACTGAGGGTAAGGGAGCCTCTTCTCTTCTATCCTAGCTGTAAGAAGTCAGACTCAGGGGCACCTGGGGGGCTCCGCTGGTTCAGGTCATGATTCCAGGGTCCTGGGGTCAGGCCCCACATCGGGCTCCCTGCTTGGCAGGGAGTTTGCTTCTCCCTCTCCCTCGTGCCTCCCTCCCGCTTGTGCTCACTCATTCACTCTCTCAAATAAATACATGAAATCTTAAAAAAGAAAAAAAAAAAAACCAACAACAAAGACTCGGAGACAAACCACGGGGAGCAGGGCTTATGGCTCCAGCGACAGGTCTATTTGAAAGGTGGATGGGACCAAACGAGCAGTTTTCCATGGACGTGAGCCTGAGAGTCTAGCAACAATAGCTGCAGGCTTTTAAATGTGACAGGATCCAGCATGACCTAAATAGAGAACCCAAGGCAAGTGGGGCTGACCTCTCAAGCTGCCCCACGGGAGACTCTGGCAGGGGATTTCAACTTAAATGACTTGACCACAGAGTGGCAGCCATCCATCCAACCAAGGCGGCTCAGTGAGCACTTTGACAGCAAGCCATCCATGAGAGCCAGATTTCTACCACAAACTTAATGCTTTATTTTCAGGCCTTGGACCATATCTTCCCATCCCATTAAGTGTGACAACAGTGATTTGGAAAGTTATAAAAACAGGAAAAAGTACATTGGGTGACTTGGGAACTTCTCACCATCTGCTAGTTTCTTCCAGATGCTGAAATAATCTGGCCCCTGTAAGCCTAAAAGCATCTTGTTGTCTCAAGGTAGGAAAGTCACGAAGGCCTCAGATGATGACAGCATCTTGGACGTGGTAAAGTCAAACATGGGTTTCCCCTCCCCTACACTCGTTTACTCCACCCCGGTCTGGGTCTCTATTTGAATAAAGTCGCCCTTGTTAGGATGGCGGAAGACTCCCCACATCTCTGATGTGGAAACACTTCACCCCATTATGGGCACTTAAAAAAAAAAATGAGGCATGTACAAGTCAGGTGGGAAATGCTTGCTTTGTGGAATTCTTTTCTGGTGTCCAATAGACAATTTTCCATCAAAACATTCACTGGGCATTTCATAATTGCTAATAAAACATATGAAAGAACTGCATGTGCTCATTGCAGAGCATAAACGACTGTATTCACGAACACGATCCTTTGCCCGCTGCTCTTTCCTTGCCAGTGGAATGTGCCCTGAGCTTCCCAGACAGGAATGCAGCCTGGAGTGAAAAGGTTTTATCACGGCCTACTGAGGGGCCTGGAACCCCAGACCCTGACTGGCCTGGAGACAGAATTTGGAAATAGGTGTGGATGGGCCAAGAGAACAGTCTAAAGCCGAGGAGGCGGATTACAATGTGCAGGGGGATGAGCAGCTTCTGAACGTGTCCTCCTACCGACTCACAGAACGGGAGAGCTGTCGCTTCCAGGAACACTTAAGACCGCTGACTCCCAGATCTGGAACTGACCGCTCCTCACACTCAAGTGATCACGATGTACAATGAAAACACCGACGGAGGACCTGGAGAGGTTTCTCCATGAGAGGAACTTCAGTAGAAAAGAGTCTGAAGGGACGTCTGGGTGGCTCAGCGGTTTAGCGCCCGCCTTCAGCTCAGAGCGTGATCCCAGATTCCCGGGATCGAGTCCCCATCCAGCTCCCCGCAGGGAGCCTGCTTCTCCCTCTGCCTGTGTCTCTGCCTCTCTGTGTGTCTCATGAATGAATAAATAAAATCTTAAAAAAAAAAAAAAGTCTGAAGAGAGACAGAGGAGGACCCTGGCCTGAGGAACTGTAAACGGCAGGGGCTGCTTGGCTGAAACACGAGGCAGCCCCGTTTAAAAAGCCGGATGCCGGCGGCCAGTGAGTGGATTTAGAGCAGTGGTTCTGGTTGGCCACATATTGGAAGCATGTGGGGTGGCTGAAAAGATACTGATCCCGGGTCTATCCCCAAAAGTTTTCTTTTATTTGGTCTGGGAAGTGGCCTGGGAATCCAGATTTTAAAAACCTCTGCAGGTCATTCCATCGGGCAGCTGAGGCCAGGAACCACTGATCCCGAGGCTAAGATTCCCAACAGGCTGCCTGGAAGCGTCACTTACTAAGGACATTTCCTCGTGTTTCTAGAGAAGGGTCGGCGCAGGCTGGAGAGCTGGTCATCTGCTCACCCCTAAGGGCTTAGGTGCGCAGCCTTTGGGGGCTCTGCCTCGATTGCAACCCCAGCCTCCGTGGGGAGGCAGCGAGTGCGTGTTGAGCAAGCGCAGGGGAGCGAGAGGCGGCGGGCGGCCCGGGGCTTTCTAGCAGGCTCACCTGCAGTCTCTCCCACCAGATCTGGCGGATGATCTCCCGTCGCTCGGGGACAAGTTTGTACTGGATAACCTCCTCCAGCTCGGACAGCATGTGGCAAGAAACCATGGCCTGGTGGAAGCAAACCACATTCCGACTTAATACTGCATCAACAATCCAAAAGCCAGGATTCATTGCAATCATTCCTTCTGGTGACAGGGTATCTGCTGAGAATACACAGGCATGTTCCCAGCAGCCTGGGAGTGTGCTCTAGCCCAGGCTGAAAAAAGAACTGAAATGAGCCTCTAAACGTTCGACACTCACCCCATATGCCCGACTGTAGCTCTCTCCTGCCATAGCAGTTAACTCCGCATCCAGCAGGTCTCTGGCTTTGTCGATGCACTAGAAGGGAAACAAGAGAACCACAGAACTGAGCGCGGGCCTCGGGGTAGGGGTCGTGCTGTGTTTGCAGCCTGGCCAGTGAGCTGGAGGTTACTCACTGCTTAAAAATCAAGTGATGAAGAGAGAAGTTCGCTGAAGAAAGGAAGAAACCTTTTATCAGATCTGTAAGGCTAAAGAACATTATCCCATTTCTCAGAAAACACAAAACATGTAAGAACCGAAAGCTTCCCGTCCTGCATCCTGGGAACCGGGGAGGGAACGTGTAGGCTTAGAAACGGAATCACTGTGTTCTTGCACCTCCAGAGGCCAGTGTGGACCTGCCTGCTTCCATCTTCTCTGGAAGAAAAGCTGGACACACCTGTGAAACTCAACTGTGCGAACTCCCAGGGGCTCCACGTGGTCGTCACTGGCTCCTAAGCATCCTGCCCTCACGAGGGAGCCCTCTGCTACCAGCAGAGAACGCCCAATCCTGTCCATGTCACGGGGGCTTCTGTGCCCACGACTCGGACGGCGCAGGCCTCAGTTGGGGTCAGTCCGAGCTCGGAGCACGGCCACAGGACTGCGGGTGGGGACTTCTGTTTCATCAACTGAACACCTCACACGTGGAGCTTTTCTTTCTCGAATGTTTGAGATTAATGACCGCATCCTCATCCCTGAGGTGCTCAGGTCATTTACCCCAGCACTTCAGCCAAGACAGCCCAGCGCCTGTCAGGATGTGATGACCTCATTCTTTCATTCTGCGAGCCAGCACAGGATTTTCCCATACGTGCTATCTTTCCTGGAAGGTCATCGCCTAGAAGCTGGGACATAGCTGTACAGCCAGGAGAACCCAGTGGCCGGTCTCTGCTGCAGAGGGGACTGCTGCTGTCCAAAGCCTCCTTGGGGAAACAGCCAGTTTCTCTCCACTATGAGGATCGCTGGCAAAGTGACCACGGCATGCAGAGATGACCCGAGAAGCTAATTCCAGAACAGTGTAAACGGTGCCTTGTCCCTCTCAGAGCAGAAAGGGGCTCTGGCGGACGTGCCGGCAGTCCTCGTAGGAGTACTATGCTCCAAAGCCTAGAATCTAATGAGCTCACAGGGCCAAACACCAGAACTGAAGTACGTGAGCCCATTTCTAGGGGCACCGCGTGCCTAGGAACTGACGGGGTACACAGTTATCTTCTTTGTGAGATGCTCTGATTACACGTGAGTTTTTACCTGTTGAGCCAAGGAGAAGAGGTCCTGATGCAGCGCCAGCACGGCTCTATAAAATGCCCCATCGTGGGTGTCCCGAGGGATCATACAGGTGTACTCCTCCATGCTGTCCCACTGGCCTACAACACACAGAAGCATTAGGGCCGTCAGCTCGCTGCGCTAAGGCAGCAGCTCAAACAGGCCTTGTCACCGTTACTTGCATTTAGCTTGGGGCTCAGACAAGACAAACTTGTGCCCGATGTATCAAAACCCTACAGAGACTCTCTGTACTCCATGGGGTTGCGCGAGCCAATCTAACAAACAAAGCCACATCTGTCTTCCAAACACAGGCCTCCATTGCTGCCCCGGGGGCTTCCATGAAAGATGGGAGGATCCGCGTGAGTGCCAAGCCTACATGTCAAGAGGCTTTAATGTAGCACCTCATTAACCTAGAGAACTCTCCGGTTCCCCTAGGTGAGATGGAATGGCTTTCTTCCTACTCGCAAAGCAGCTCACACTTCAACGGTATGTTGGAAATGACATTATCCCCTAAGCAACTGAACACGGCCGTTACCCAGACAGGGGCAGGATTAGACAGATAGTTTGCCCGCCTCGCTCTGGCACTACCTGTGCCTCAGGAGGGAAGAGAGAAATATTTTAAGAGGCTGTGCTGTAACAGAAAGATGGGCTCGGTCATAGCACGGTGGGCTCTATCAGGGCAGACGGGGCAAACGGCTGCATCCGGGAAGAGAGATTCGCTTCCCCCGATGGGGTGAGCGGGTATCAAACGCCAACATTTCCAAGACCATCTGCAGAAAAGATATCAGCCTCATTAGCTGCAAACTGCAGGGCAGCTGATTTTACAAGGCATTTTACTGCCCTTCACTCCAGACCATCGGCTCATTCATTCTCTGTGCCTCTGGGCAAAAGCAAATGGCAAACGATGACTCCTCGGGAAGCAATTTGTTTTTGAAAAATGTTCTGGATCCAGCCCAGAGCTCATGAACGGGAAGGATATAAGCTCTGTGACTCCAGAGGGATGGAATGGAGGTAGGAGGTTACATAACCTTCCTCTGGGCTCCATAGGTGAACAGCCTGTGGATTCCTTCCCCTCCCGTTGAGAACATCTCTCGAATAGAGGGTAATCCTCTCAGCGGGCGCCTGCTGTCAGAAATCTACCCGTGCCTGCTGGACTAAATGGAAATCTCTGCCTTATAATACTCAGGGAGTTGGAATAAGGTGGGTGAGCGTTGGGCAAGGAGAACAGAAAATACAAAATTATCAAAATGTTTATGACTGTTGGAGAAGGTGAGGGCATATGGGGATGTATTGTACTATTTTCTTCACTTTTATATGTTTTAGGAAAGTTCTAGAATAACAGTTAAGAAATGAGAGAAGGCAGAAGGTTGTCTTCTCTCTTTATTCCTGCTCGGGTTACAGACACGATGGCTGGAGCTCCAGCAGCCACAACGTATCATGATGTAGATTCAAATATGGAGGCCTCATGCACAGCAGAAGATACGGAGAGAGGCTAATGACAGTGGAACCAGAACAGTAGGTAGGAAATTTCTACTTGTAGATTTTATTTATAACACAGAAAGATGGCCCAGTAATTTGTTTAACATAAATGATACCAAACAAACCCCATGATATATCTCGAGTTTGCTGCTTGCTCACCGGTTTCCTTGGGTTCACCAGGAAGGGCCATTTTTACCTGCGTCTCACGAGTTAGTCGTGGTCACCAGCTAGAAGGGACACCTGGGAGAGGTGCGTGTGCGTACAGAGCGCTGCACACTTCTGTGGACCTGACATCTCTACCTGGAGCCACAGCACCTTCCCTGTTGAACGTGAGCCCCCGGCCTCCCCCGACCTTGCCTGGGGTGCCGGCGAGGGAAGCCTCTCACCTAAGCCCCACGCAGCTGCAGCAGCCATGCGGGCCATCTTGGCTTGGGTCTCGTCATTAACCTGGGTCCACTTTTCACAGCACTGCTGGTGGAGCTGCCCCCTTGGAGGAGAAGAACCATAGAGTTGGGTTAGCTGAAATCACCTCCATAATCTGCTCCTCTTCCTCGCCACCTCTGGGTTAAGCTGGGCTCCACCGGGACTGGTTGACGAGGGCCTGCCCAAAACTGGGAGCCTTTAAATAAAAAGCACCCTTGACTGGGTCCTAAAATATAGGAGAAGTGGTCAGCGATTTGTTGTTTCTATGGCCTAGTGGCTTACGACTTGTCTGCGAGTTGACTTTATCAAAGAGAGGGACTGTGTCTAACTCTCTGTGATCTGAAATGTCCTGGCCCCCTTCATAAATATTAAACAGCTTCTGTCCTATGCCAAGAACTGCGGCTCTTCCCCCTCGCAGGCCTACAGAGAAAGCAATCTGAAGAGACACATCTGGACCCTCGTTTTGGGCTCAAAGCTGTAGGGGGAATGGGCTCCTAAAAGTGTGAGACAAATGGCTGCGGTCTGAGATGAGGCTCGAGCGAAAGCAGCCAGCACAGAAGGAAGAAGGCTCTACCACGGTCACACCCACCAAAAATCCAGATGCTCACTCAGATTTTGCACAACTCCCATGGCTGTTGAGATCTGAATGGTGCTCCACAGACCTGAAGCCACAGACAGCCAGGGACACAACATTCTAGCTCAATACACAGCTCAGATCAAAGAGAGGAAGGGGAAGTGGGCAGCCCTATGCACTGACTGAAGCTCAGGGACGGAGCAGGATGAAGGTGGATGTTGGCTTCCTGCCATCCACACCCAGAAACCTTCCCCTGCTGGGCCCCGTGAGGGCTGACCCGAGAGCAGCAGTGCTCACACTGCCTCTGCATCGCAACCCCGGGGTGCCGTCAAACTGACCGCTGGGTGTCACCCCTCGAGTTCTGACTCTGGAGCTCTGCACTGGGGCTAGCAATGCACACATCTAACAAGATTCTAGGTGATGCTGAGACTGTGGCCCAGGGGCCACAGTTTGAGAACCACTGGCTCAGCAGCAGGTTTTGCCCGGGGTCCTTCCTGGACGTAGGGGAGAAAGCTATCTCATCTCCGGATGGTCCCTCCAACCCTCGATTTGTAATGTGCACAGCTGGTGGCCGCAGGGGACTCACCGTCCTCTAGCCTTCTCTCCGGACCACCCAGTTCTGTGCCATGGGTCTGGGGTATAGCTTCACTTTCATCTGGAGGCAGGCAGTGAGTTCAGTATGAGACATCACAAACTGTTACCTCCAAAGACAAAACAGGGAGCAGTCCAGGAGCAGCATCCTGGAGCAGTGGCCCCTGATGTAACGGG
Source organism: Canis lupus dingo (assembly GCF_003254725.2). Classification (NCBI taxonomy): domain Eukaryota; kingdom Metazoa; phylum Chordata; class Mammalia; order Carnivora; family Canidae; genus Canis; species Canis lupus. Next base: position 83,542,832 of record NC_064244.1, on the reverse strand, counting down.
CACCGCCTTCGGGCCACGGCTATGTCAACAGCTGCCAGCACACAGAGGTGGGTTCCCTTCTCATGAGCATTTGCTACAAATAAGAATACTGAACTCGAACTCTCAAAGGCAGGGGGAAACAAAATCTAATGAATAAAAAATATGAGACCATCTGTGGGGCAAACACCAGGATCTGTCTTCTGACCCCTCTGAGCACACCGGGAGAGAACCCTCCAGACTGTGACTCTCCCACCTGGCACCGTGCAGGAAGCTCAGAAAGCATCCGTTCGCGTGGACACCTGACTGGTTGGCTGCCTATCATCTCGCTCCCCAGCAGTCTGTTCTCCGGTACCCAGAGGCCGCCTTACGGAGCAGGGCGGGGAGCTGCTTACTTGCATTCACTGTGGCAGCAGGTAGGGCTGTGTGTGCGCCCTGGGGCGGGGCTGGGGGGCGAGCTCTTGTAGTTAGCTTCCTGGAGCCAGAGGAGCATGGGGGGCGGGGTGGGCTCTCAGCTCCCTGGGAACCCCCGATCACGGCTGATGGAACTGACCGAGCCAACCACACAAGCACACTGTAAGATGATCGGGAAAAGCATTCTGCTTCTTTCATCTTTTTAAAAATCCCTTTCAGTCTGCTGCATTTCTAAATCCCGTGGTCAGCATCACCAGCCACTTATACTTTATAGGTAATTATGAAACTGGAATGACTCCAAGAGAGTAGAGGTACTGGGGACCGAGTCCTGCCACGACAGGAGACCCGGATCACCTGCCCTCGGGACCCCTCAGGCAGGCTGTGTCGACCTCACACAGTCAACTTCCCTGAGTGTCACAGGGGATTAGATTGAGTCACATTGAAAGTCCCTTCCAGCAATGCCTGCGTGTCTCAGCGGTTGAGCATCTGACTTCAGCTCAGGGTGTGATCCCGGGTCTGGGATCGGGTCCCACACTGGGCTCCCCACAGGGAGCCTGCTTCTCCCTCTGCCTGTGTCTCTCACGGATAAATAAATAAAATCTTAAAAAAAAAAAAAAAAAAAAGTAAGAAAGTCCTTCCATACACCCAAGCTATCCCTACGTAACCTGTGGAAGGAAGTGCTTGTCATTAATTCCTAAAGTGCGGGAGGGGCTGGGAAGGGTCCCAAGGAGGGAGAAACAGGACAGGTGGTCTTTGAAAGGTGGGGAGAGTTTCAAAAAGTGGAAAAAGGAGCAGAGGAGGAGGTGGGCACTTCGGCAAAGTGAATGAACAAATGCAAACCAAACAAATTCTGTGGGGTTTGGACAAAAGTGAAGTTTGGCCAGAGTTCAGATGATGAGGTAAAGTTCACTGAGAAACGGGCTGGAGTCACAACACAAAGACTTGGATGCTCGGCTGTGACATTTACACGAAGCCCAAGGCCAACAGAGAGATACTAAAACATTTTAGGAACTGGTTAGACTTGAATTCTAGGAATGTTTACCCCTTGTGGTTTTTTTTTTTTTTTTTAATCTTTCTCTTAATAACATGGTTGCATGATAACCAATTTGATAGTGGAAGAAAATTATTTTTGAAATAATGTGGCTATTTCTCAACATACTATTCTTTTGCTTTAGATCAGTACTGTCCAAAAGAAGTTTGGAAAGTGATGGAAATGTTCTATGTTCTACATCTGCACCTCTGTGGTAGCTGCTAGCCATGTGTGGCTATGGAGTACTTGAAATGTGGCTAGTGTGACCTGAATGATTAATTTTATTTGTTTGTTTGTTTATTTATTTATTTTATTTATTTATTCATGAGAGACACACAGAGAGAGGCAGAGACCGGGGAGCCCGATGCAGGACTCGACCCCAGGACCCCGGGATCACACCCTGGGCCCACACAGACGCTCAACCGCTGAGCCACCCAGGGATCTCATTTTATTTATTTTAAATAGCTATACTTGGCTAGTGGCTAGTGCAGTTTCTAGATACCTGCTGGACATCAGAAAACAAAAACAAAACCCCCAATCCTTAGTTATACAAAGTAATGAGGCAGGTCTGATAGGATATGCTTCTTCACGGAGGTGAAGGAGTGTGAATGCTAATTACAGAAATAAGTACTTGAATCTCCCTGCTAATGGTTAAACCAGACAAACTAATTTCAAGTAATTTTAGAACGATTATCTGTATATGTGTGATCCAATGCCTAAGGCTAAAATCATTGACATTAAATTTTCATGCGGTACAATTACATCTCCTATCTTAAGAATACAGTAACAACCTTATATTAAAAAACAAAAATAGCAATCATTTATCGAAGAGTGTCTATAATTAGGCACAGAAGGAATGTGTAGTGGGAGGACATTCTTTTCAGAAGACTTCCTTTAATATTTTTTCCCAGTAACATTCTTAAATTGTCCAAGCTATAAAATGTCGAAACAAATCTACATTTGCCTATTTAGGTAGCCTGCCGTTTACTAACCTAGTGGAACATTACGCGGCCCTTCAGCACCTGTAGGCAGTGATGTGAAAGAGTGGCTCATACATGTTAAAAGTGGAAAAACAAGGTGCAAACGGTGCACAGGGCTCACCGTCCTAATGCACACAGGTGCACAGCTGTGGACCGTCGCTGAAACCTACAGGACAGGGTCGGTGCCCGGGGCACAGGGAGGCCGGGGGACAAGGAGAAGACTTGGTTTACACAATCCTGTCACTGTTTTGTACTAGTGAATTTTGTGCCATTATCCTTTCTAAAAAATTATGCTTTAAAAATAAAAGACGAATGTAAGAACGTAGATTAAAAAAACAAATCCTTCTGGGGCAGATCCACAGGGGGGGCGCAGGCCGTGGACGGCCCCTGAGGCCTGCTTGGTGGGGAGCCTCAGGCTTTGGGCTGATCTGGCCTCTGAGGAGCTCTGGGTGTTGGAAGGTCTTGCCTTTATTCCAGAAGCTAGAACTGTAACTCCTTCTGTCCTCACTTCCACATCGAATCAGCCTCCAAATCCTGTCAACACGCCTCCTAAACAGCCCCTTCCCTCTCCACCCCCACCATCTGTCCCCTTGGGCCTCTGAGCTGGTCCTGCCATCCCTTCTCTGGTCTCCCTTCAATTCACTCTCTTACTTTGCTCCGAGAGGGTTTTGTCCGAGTCCCTGGATGGCCTGTCAGTAGCCCTAACCCCTCACCTGGCATATAAGCCCCACAGCATCAGGGCCCTGGCTACCTCTCCTGCCTCACCTTGACCTTTCCACATCACCCCCGACCCTCCAAGCCATGCTGGACTTTCAGAATGCTGAACACACTGTGCTCACTCCTCACCGCACACATTCCAGTTAGGTATCACTTCCTCCTGGAAGCCTTCCGAAACCTTCTAAACCTGGATCGGGGCCCCTTCCTATCTCCCACGGCCCCCTGTGCTTCCTCTTGATGACCGTATTCGCTCTGTATCACGACAGCCCAGCTGTCTGGCCTGTGAGCTCTGGGAAGGCAGGGGCTGGGTCTGTCCTGCTCACCACTGCGTCCTTCAGGCCCGGTGCAGATAATGGCCACGAATAATTACTGGCTGAATGGATAAATGGGACCTTTGGTCTCATGTCTCAGAGAAAGTCTGGATCATCTACTCACGGGGAGTGGAATGGCATTTTAACGATTTAAAACCGTAAAATATCTCACTATGATACTAGGGCACTTTGTTTCAACTATTTTTAAAAACTGCACTTAGAGGCTGGCAAACAGAATAGGGGCCAGGTTTACTTCAACGTCCCCCGCAGGCTTCCCAGACCAAGATCTTGTCAAGTGTTCTCAGGTAAGCGTTACTGTTGCTTCTAGCTGGGGTACCCTCCCCACCCCCATCTCCTTCAGCTGCGCCTCAGTCTTACTCCTTCCTCCAGGGAGAACGGCGAGGCCACCTCGCTCCTCCCGCTGGCCTGCAAAGCTGTCTGCTCACACTGTTGTCACTGTCCTCCCCAGCTTTACTATCTGCAATGTGCTTGTCTCACGAGTCCCACGATGGGAGGAAGGCCTTTTTTTCTGTCTTTCTGGAGCCTGGTAGAGTGCTGGGCATGAAGCAAGCATTCTATAAAGATGAAGCATCTCAAGAGGGCAGGAATTTTTCTTCTTTTCCAAAATCATTAACAAGAGATAATAAAGAGAAAACTGAGGCTGCAGAGTAAGAACCTGAGGTCCTCCCAGTCAGAGTTCAAGAGGGAGCAGGTATAGATCCCAGGGGCTCACCTGAGCCTCTCCTGTCCTAGAGCACTACAGTTTAAGTTTGAAAAAAAAAAAACCCCAAAACACCCAGGTGGTAGATGATTCTCAGGAAGGTAGCAGGTGAAACAAACATAAGGGTCTAAGGTGAGAACTCTGCACGGGGGAAGCCCTTCCAGTCCTAAAACCCCAGCGAGGACATCGGTGGCAGCCACTTGGCTGCTGTGTGGACGCAGCTCACCATTCCCCCAAGGCCTCGAGGCAGCGCATGCGGCCCAGCATCAGCTCGGGGTCATCCTTGTTCGTGTCCATCTTCTTATCATAGGCCACCAGCGCATCCTCCCACTCATGCAGTTTCTCGTACCAGGTAGCCTGGATCTCCTGCCAAGTGGAAAAGAAAGAGGCTGTTGTGGGCGTGGAGAGCAAGCCACACACTGCCTTTCCTTTTTATTTTTTTATTTTTATTTTTTAAATCTTTTTTTTTTTAATTTTTATTTATTTATGATAGTCACAGAGAGAGAGAGAGAGAGGCAGAGACACAGGCAGAGGAAGAAGCAGGCTCCATGCACGGGGAGCCCGATGTGGGATTTGATCCCGGGTCTCCAGGATCGCGCCCTGGGCCAAAGGCAGGCGCCAAACCGCTGCGCCACCCAGGGATCCCCACACTGCCTTTCCTAAGGCGCTAGGTGCTTCACCCATCCCCATACGTCTTGGCTCTGGTTGAAAAGAACTTGAGAACGTCTGGAGCTATGTCTGGGGGTGGTGTGAATGCTGGTGACTTGGCACACGGACAGAACGATCCTGGGACGATCCAGGAGCAGATGGCAGGCTGTGTCCACGCCTCATCACTTCCTGCCCAGACGCCAGGGTCCGCAGAGCTCCGCATGTGGGGAGGCAACAACAGGGGAAATCGTTGGCGACGGCAGGAAGCCCCGACCAGGACTCCTGCAAGATGCCACGGCCTGGATCCGCTGGACTGCGGATGGCGGGCCACAGGACCGGGATGGCAGCCACTTTCCTGGCGGGGCCAGAAAGACCAAGCCTTTATGCATAGTTGTTAGAGGAAAATAACTCGCTTTTTAAAAGCTCCTGATGCTCTGCGTTTTTAAACTTTCAGGAAATAATGATTTAAAACACAATATAACACTGCCACTTAAAATTCTTTGGAAAACCTTTCCTCCTTCCACCCAATGTTCCCTCCTGCTCAGCGCTTGGCAGCTTCACCAGTGTCAGGGGCCAAAGGCTGGTTTCCATCACCCGGGCAGATGGTGTGCCATGCTGACACGTGGTGCTGGCCACGTGAGCACAGACTCCGGCTCTCTAAGTGGTCAGGGGATGGACTGTTTTGTGTCTCTTCCTGCCCCCCACCGGCCTCCCCCTCAGCCGGTCTTCTGGGCTTCTCTATCTCCAGCTCAGAAAGAGGATATTTCCCTACCAGGCCAGGGTAGTGGCTCTCCAGGGATCCTGCTAACAAGACGATTCTGCAGTGGAATCTGTATTCGATGCAGGCCCCACGTGAATTTCCCCCACCATCCTCCTCTCCTTTCTTTTTTTTTTTTTTTTAAAAGATTTATTTATTTATTTATGATAGACATAGAGAGAGAGAGAGAGAGAGGCAGAGACACAGGAGGAGGGAGAAGCAGGCTCCATGCCGGGAGCCCGACGCGGGAGTCGACCCCAGGACTCCAGGATCGCGCCCTGGGCCAAAGGCAGGCGCCAAACCGCTGAGCCACCCAGGGATCCCCCTTCCTCTCCTTTCTAAATAAAACCGGTATTTGCGTGGTACACGTGCTGACCGCTACTCTGCTGAGCTCGCTGAAAGGACCTTTCCTTCCTGAACCTCTGTAAGGAGGTCACTTCTACTTTCGGTTGTGAACTCATGCCGATGTCCCCTCGCTGGTCTCTGGCACGGCCAGTCCCCTCCGCGGGCCCTGCACGAGCCTCGCCCCAGCGTCCGTGAACGGCACGGCTCACCAACACAGGCACACCTGGCTCTGTGGCAGGTGAAACTACCTGAACTTCACTTTCTAAGCCTGTTGAGAAGAATATAAGAGAGAAAACAGAAGAGTCACTGTCCTTCAGAGGCGTCACTGTGAAGACAGCATCAAATGAAAAATGCTGAAACTGAAAAGGAACGCTGGTATTTTCCCATTTTGGGTTTCTGCCCGGGTGGGAAAGAGAAAGGGGCCCGTGACTGGCGGATGGCAGGCGCTCGGCAGGAACGGGCGGAAGGCAGAGGGAGCGGCATATGGAGCAGGTCAGGCAGGGGGCAGGATATTCTGAGTTGCAATAGATTGCAGAAACTATAAGGTTTAAGCAATGAATCACACAAGATCCTAATGGGATTGCTGTTACATAAATTGTGCTGAGAAAGCGCAGACTCTGCCAAGAAAAGGCAAATCGTTGTCGAGCCTAATGTGCTTCAGCTACCTAAATATAACAGAAAATCCACCCTGGGCTTAGCGATGATCCTGGCGCTCAGGGCCACGTTAAGGGCCTGGAGACGGAGGAGCTGGCCCCGAGGGCCGGTCCTCTGAGCCACGGGGGATAAGCTATCCGCTGGCAGACCACCTGAACGCCAGATGCTCGCGAATCCCTGCTTCTCGGGGCGCTTACTGTGGCCCACGCTCCAGGGTCACCCAAGGAGGGGCGTCTCTGCCTGGAGTTACGGGCCCCCTCCGCCGAGGATGGTGGCAAAGGTGGATGAGACACAGTCCCTTCTGCTGTCATCAGGAGAGTTGCCATCGTGGTCTAGTTACAGATCTGAACTCAGGACGGCAAAATGGTCCAACTTCCTAGCCCCCGTGTGAGGCAGAGCCTGTGAGGCAGCACCGATCTCTTCTCTCTCACACACCGGGCTCTGGACTCCAGCAAACCTGGGTAAGTGGCCTCCATGACTCACGAAAGGCTCATCGAATGGACCCAGAACTTAACATTCCGGGGAGTCAACGCTGAGTTGATGAGGTCAATGCTTTATATATGGTTAGGGAGTCACCAGAGCACCGCCAGGGCCACACAGGGTAATGGAGACGTTTACTAGTGATATAAGGCAGAGACGGCAGGAGAGAGGCAGCTATGCGAGCATGCACCAAGTGGAACAGCTCTTCAACGGCACGTGTCATCACGGTACGTGGCGTTCTGGAGAACTGGCCGTGCTTTCTTCTGAGATAGGTACTGAGCAGGAACCGTGGGCCAGCGGCGATGCTGGTGCCACAGACAGACACACAGTAACTCGGGCTGGGGTCATACAGGTGATGCCAGACGGCCTGGGTTCAGGTGCTGGCCCGGCCACGGATTCACTGCTCAGACAAGGCTGCTGTGCTGATGGGACCACAGGCTCCTCTCCTGTCGCACGGGGTAACGGTTGTACCTCTACTCACAGGGCCCTTGCGAGGACTGAGTGAGATGGAGAACAGAAAATACCGGAAGGGTCGGGCACACGCCAGGGGTTTGAAATCCACCAGCTATTACTATTCATCAGATCCTGTCCTCACGAGCTATATTCAGTGTGGACAGAATCCACACAGCCTTCATCCTCGCGATACAGGAAAGTCAGCATCGGACGTTGCCGACTGGGAGAAAGACAAAAGAAAGCAACTTTCTCAGGGGTGTGGCCGAGCGCCTCCCTAGCCATGTCTCTACCTCTTGCTTTTCCAAAAGGAACGAGGCACTTACCAGCTCTCCGAAGTGTTTCATGGCATATTCCAACACCCCGGCCGCTGCCTCTGGCTGCTGTAGCTTATTATTAATGCTGGGAAAACAAAAGGAAGAGGTGGTTACACTCACGTCAGGGGGGTGGGTGGGAGGCGTGGGGGTCAGCGCAGGCGGATGGCTCACCCGCACGTTGGGGACAGTGTCTTGCAGGTGCAGAGACAGCACCGACTTGTACGACCACCCAGCGAGCTCAGCCCGAATGACTTCAGCTAAGGAATGATTTCATCTTGATCCCACCCTCCTGGTTTGAGGGCGCAGCGTCTGGCAGACAGGAAGCCTCACTGGCTGTGGGGCCCCTTCTCCGCCAGCACAGACGGGCTTCCTCGCAGACACGGTCAGCCGGGCCGCATGCGTCTGTCCCCTAGAACCTAGAAGGCCTGCGTCCAAAATCGGCCCTGCGTCGAACACAACCAGATGAGGTCCCTCTGAACCTCTAGCTCTCGCCACCTCTCATCAGTTGCCCAGAGAATGAGACACGGCGGTGGCGCCGAGGCCAGCCTCCTGCGGTAGGGACAGGGCGCCCCGGCTACTGTGGCTGTGCAAGCATCTGACTGCTCCCCTGACAGAACCGGTCTCCTCCGCAGTCACACTCTTCCTTAGACCCTCCTCCAGGGCCAGCCCCCTGCTGCAGAGCCCACCCGGCCCGGGCGCCCCACGTCTGGCAGAGCGAGGTTTCTCACTGACGACACACTGTCGCCCGTGGGCAGCATGCGGCCACTGGGACCGACTGGGGGACTGTAATGTATGGGGACAAGCGGGCAGGAGCCGTGACGGTCTGGGCCTGGAGCCGGTTAACAGAGAGGCTGTGGAGAACGTCCTGGAAGCCGGACAGCAGCAGGGCTGACACCCTTGTTCCAACAGGAACGTACATATGAGGGCAAATGGCAACTAAGTGGCTGCTAATGTTCAGGAAGGAAACGGGGGATGGAGCGGGCCCGAGGAAGTCAGGGGCCAACGGTGACGTTCTCTGTTCAGGCGGGGAGCAAGCCGTCAGAGTCCAGCTTGGGAGTCCAGGCTGTTCTAACGAGTGAGGGATCCAGTTTACTGCCCTAAGTGCAAACTGTCTATCTGATTAGAATGAATTTTTAAGTGGTTTTGGGAAATTCCAGGATTGAGGTTTAACATGGTAATATGGCAACAGATTGCTGGTATAAATATTATTTTTCTGAAATTCAAATTCCACATTTATTCCAAGAAAACCACAAAGGAACTGCCCAAAATCTGTCAAACCAAAGACATTAACATTTGTGAAAGTAATAATCTAATGCCTCATGTTTACAAAGCACATTTCAAATAATCCTTCCAGCCTATCACTCCTTTGACCTCACGCATCCCCAAGACAGTGGGCAGGAAAGGTATTTTCAATTTTGTTTCACTCCTGGGGGAGACCCAGGCCTGAAAGTGCAGCAATTTTCCCTAAGGCCCACCATGAATGGCGGACAGTCTCTGTATGATCTGAAGCAACCTTGTGACTCTCCTTTGTTAAGGGGAGGTGCGGGGTGAAGCAGCTTTGGATCTGGAGTCAGAAAGCTTGGGTTTGCATTCCTGGAGGTCCAGTTCTGCTACGTATAAGCTCTACAACCATAAGCAAGACACCTTTTTTGAGTTTTACATTTCTCATCTATAAAATGTGGCTAATCCTACCTCTTCCACAGGCTTTTTCAGAGAACAAAATGGGATAAAGGGTATGAAATTGTGAAGCAGAGCCCGATAAACGCCTCTTCCTTCACCTGATTTTGTCTAAGAATTAAGGTTGCTACATACATGGCTATAGGCTTGTGTACAGAAAAAGTGCACACCTAAGGCCGAGACTCGAGCCAGCACTAGGGAATCATCAGTGCAGGTTCCAAACTCATCCTGGGCCCCTTACTCAGATTGTCAAGGGGCCCAGGCTCCAGGCTCTGCAACGGGAGGCCAGAGTCACCATACAGACGTCCTTCTCCTTTATTCATGGCAGGCAGGCGACTCTCGTGGGCTCCACTGGGCAGACCCACCTGTACTTCTGTGCAAAGCAATGAGCCAGAATGTTCCCTATAAGTCAGTCTGCTGCGGGGCTCAGAAATGTTCTTAGTTTCAAAGAGGAGCCATAACATCATGATTTCTTTCAGAAAGTCCTATATGAGGTTCTTTTAAAAATTTCTATCTATCATCTATCTATCTATCTACCTACCTACCTACCTACCTACCTACCTACCTACCTACCGTAAGCTCTATACCCAATGTGGGGCTCAAGGTCAAGAGTCACACTCTCCGCCAACTGAGCCAGCCAGGTGCCCCTTATGAGCCTTTCTAACAAGCTCACTCACCTGGGGGCTAGGTGAGCTGTATTAATAATCAATATTAGTAGGTACGAACTTGTGATTATCTAGTTCCTTGAACCCAATAAAAATTTAGAAGCGTAAAAAGGCAAGAAAGGGAGTCCATGTATATTTATATGCCACATGTAAATACATGTAATTATATCATCTATATATTCTTTTGGGTTTCAGAGGGGACGACTAGGATGGCCACGGCATAGGTATTGACTGCTCTGGGGAGGAAGGCAGTATGCTCCTTACCTAAAGCAAAATAAGTTAACTCCACAAATCAGACCTAAAAATCCAGGAGTTTCAATAAATGTCTTCAATCCTGTGTTCTGCAGCAAATGCGATTCTCGGGAACAAATTACAAACACTGGCAAAGCTTGCCTCACTTGGGACAAAAGCAACACAAAACAAGAAACAAGCAAAAGGCCCTCCCCACTCCGTTCTCCCACTCATGATACATGAAAAGGAGGGCTTTACAACAAACTGATCCAAATCAAGAAGTAGCGACTAGGAACCGCAGAGGAGACGCAGGAATTTCACCTTAACATTGCTCCAGCTTCGATCGCCCTCCTCTAAGGACAAACGCAGCTTTGCAAGTTAAAAACACACACACAAACAACCAAAAGTCATCATATGGCCCCACTCCTTTATGGGAAAGTCCAAGTAAGTCACCAGCACCATACGTCCCACCTAAACGCGGGTGGAGGGGAGCGAGGCCGCAGACAGAGCCCAGCGCGAAGGACAGAGGGGGCTGGGTTCCTTGGGGGAACCACCGACCAGGTCTTCAGCAACCGCCAGGAAAACGGGAGGCGCGGCCCGAGGCTCCCGATAGGGACAATCACTGCAAAATCACAACTTCGACTAGATGACTAAACACAGACACGGAAAGGGAGTGGGATCAGCCTGAGAAAGGGTCCCTTCCCAGTACGAGGTCCCCGGCCTGAATCGAGGGCCCGAAGGGGAGGAGCTGGTGCACACGTCCCTCGATGGCTCCGAGGAGAGACCTGTGCGTTAACCAGCTGCAGCCCCCTTCTATTCTCTCCTCCTCCCTGTCCCCACTTTATTTTCCTGCAGGACTTTGTCCCTCTGGCCTCCCCGGGTGGGCCACAAGGAGGCTGGAGAGCGCAGCTGTGTCCCCACCTCCCGGAGCCGGAAGCCGCCACCACCCGGGACGCAGAGCCTGTGCTCTTGCCTGGGCCCCTGACTTCTCTCCGTCCTCCACCCCTTCTGGCGGTCCATCAGGGGAGGCGATGCACCAGGACAGCCGCGAAGGGGTCCCCAGGTCACGGGCAGCTTACTGCTCACGTGGTCGTCCCACCTCGGCGAAGGCGGTGCTAATACCGACCTTTCCACGCCACACGCGACCCGGCTGCGGCCAAGATCACAGGCTGTCACACGGCCGTGGGGACCCAGTAACACGAAGAGTGTGCGGCGGGAGCACCTGGCCAACCCTGGATGCGCCGCGCGGACGAGCAGCCCTGCGGCCTTTCCTGGCCACGTCCCCAGGGACGCCGAGGCTGACGCCCTCCTCCGGCCCCAGGTTCTCCCCCCTTCATGAGCCGCCCATATGCCTTGTGAGACCCCCCACCCGCGCCAGCGGGCCGCCCCGGTGGGCTTTCCAAGGCCGCCTGCTTGGGGCTGGGGCCGCACAGCCAGTGCAGGCTGCACCGTCTTCCGGAAGCTGAGCGATTAGGTGACAGTAGGCGTAAGCTGCCTACTCGGGTGACAAGAGGCTGTCCTCTGAAACTCCCCTTGCAAACTCAGACGTGATTTTTAGGAGTCGAGGGAGAGGCTGGCTCATGGGAAGAAGTTGCCTTCACTCCCAGGCCCCTGGCGAGCTCCTGTTAATGGGGCAGCTGGGAGCCCCTGAGCGCGTTCTCTCAACGCTCCCTTGCGAGCCCGTCTCCTGTGACTGCTGTGGGCGTAACGAGGCCGGACATTCCGACGGCGGGAGTGCTTCCCATGCAAAGCAGACCCTGCCGACCCCGGCCGGGTGGGAAGATCTCGCCACAAACCAGCTGGGAGAGCTGGAGGCCGGGCAGCCCCGAGCCCCCAAGAGCACGGCGCTGTGGGGTCCAGCTGCGCTCTGCCCCGGCCTCCAGCGGGAGCAGCCACTGGAGAACTTAGTCGTGCGTGTACCGAGCAACCAGAAACGGCCTATCCACGTACTAAATCCCAGCACCCGCCACTGAACCTGCCGACACAAGGATGGTGGAGACAAGCAAACCCAGCGAGGGAGGTCAGCAAGGGGCGAAGGGGTGGTTGCACGGTGCGTCCACTTTCACTCGTTTTACTTATTTATTTTGGAGAGACACAGGCAGAGGGAGAAGCAGGCTCCCCGTAGGGAGCCTGACGTCGGACTCGACCCCAGGACCCTGAGCCAAAGGCAGACGCTCAACCCCTGAGGCCCCCAGGTGTCCCCCAAGATTTAGTTTTTATCAAGGGAGGCTGAGTTGAGAACTAGACACTGGGAAGATTCTTGGCAACTGAGGTAAATGCTCTCCGGAGCTGGGCTGGATTAACGAACTAGAACAAGACACTGCCGCGCTGCCTCCCACAGCAGAGGACACCAGGCGCCTCCCCTCCACACTCTCCCCAAATCCCTCTTCAGAAGCGGGGAGAGCCTGCAGGGTGAGCGGGTCACTCAGACGGGAAGGGGCTCCTCCGGTGGCCTCCGCAGGCGCCCCAGCAAGGGCGACGGCCGAGGGCCAGGGCTGGGCGGGCGGCCCGTGTACTCGGCCGTGGCTCTCCCCGTCGAGCTCTCCTGTGCAGGATGAGCTGACCGGAAGCGTCAGGCACTGCCAGCTCCAGGGCGTAATGCCGGCCCACAGCAGCGGGAGGGTCTCCGGCTTGCCACCCACATGCCATTCCTGCCACCCGAGGAATTCCGTGGTTTCCTGAAGGCGTTTGGAAGCCACTGCTCCACAGGTTTCTGGACTGATGTCAAATCCAGTCACGTGGCCTGAGAACGAATTACTTCTTTATGGCTCACTCGGTCATCGCCCTGGTCTCTCGGTGTCTCAGCCTTGGTGCCCCAGCGACCTTCAGGCTGTAAGAGCAGAGCCCGAGCCGGTCAGAAAGTCAGTCAAATAAGGAGCATCTACGGTCACATCTGGGGGACCGCTCAGGCTTTCCTAGTGCTCCCGACAGGAATTTATGAGAACGTTATGCACCCGCTTCCCAAATAGCTCTGGGCCTTCTCTCTCCTGTTTCTAGTGCAGACCACAGTCTGTGTTTTATTTGGTTCCCCGTCAAGGAAGGATTCTCTGAATTCCCTTAGCGCTAGGCTGGTGACACACGCAACCCAGCCGACAGGGGACCTGGGCAGGTCTGACCGAGGAGCCCCGCGGCAGCCAAGATGGGGCCAGGCTGGACCTGCCCCGGGTCACCACCAGCGCCATGGAGCAGTCTCTCTTGCTTCGCCTACAGGTGGGGTGACTGCTCCAGACCCCTCCCTGACCCCTCTCCTGGCCCCGAGACTGAGCTCTGTGCCCCAAGCATGATTCAAAACAGAACGGCTTGGTTCCTGCCGGGAAGATCCGGAGCAGGCTGGGCCCCGACGCCTTTCCCAGGCAGTCACCCCGGGGAACTCAAGGCGGTGACAGTCTCCTGAATAGATAGTGGAAAGCAAAGGGACGGGAGCGAAGACAGAAGGCAACCCGAGAGCACATGAAGTGGGACCCGGAGAAAGGCCATGAAGGACGATTTAAAGGCAGGCTGTAGGAAAGTGAGGCAGGCCAGCTGGCCTCAGTCGTCCACCGAAGGTCGGAGGGAGGTGGTGGGGGACCGCAGCGCCCCTGGCTCTGGTACGGTCAGATTTCTCTTGCTGCTTCAGGAACTCAGGAAAAATCACTTAACTTCTCTGCATGTTAACAAAGACGAGGCTGGCCTCATCGGGAGGCTTCGTAGCTGGGACACGGGGTGCCCCTGGTGCTCTAGGGCACCTGAGGCATCCAGAGAAGAGACGATGTGATGCAGAAGAGGTGGCCTGCCTTGGACAATCCAGTGGCCTCCTGACGTCTCAGTCCAGAGTGTCTTAAGGGCAAAGAGCTCTTGCCTGATCTTCCCCCTTTCCTTCGGCTGCAGCTTAAACAGCGCGTCTGCCTCAGCACCTCCAGGACACGCTAAATCTGTATGTCACAAGGAGGGAATTCTCGAGAATTAAAAAAGACAGAGTGCTAACAGCTGTGTGGGCACGTGGATTAGGTGCAGGGGAGACAAACAATCCTATCCTTCTAAGATTGGGAAAAGGTTTGCCTTTTTGTTAAATGTCACTCCCATTTAATCCCCTTTCCAGAACAGTGTTTTCACCCAGGCATGTTCTATACAAATAAGTAAGTACTTTAGACGTCAGCGGTGAGCAGGGCACTCATAGAACTTTGTATTTTGCTTCTGCACGTAACCGAGATGTTTCCCACCTGATCCCGTCTCAGTAACTACCTGGGAGAGCTCCAGGATTTCCTCCTGCCGCGGCTCCCACGCCGGTGACCCATCTCCCGGGTACACCTTCTTGGCTGGCGGTGGGCAGCGCGGCACCAGGCGAGGTGCTCGGGAGCACATCCAGCGCTCTCCCACGTACACTCAGCGATGTTCCAGCGGAAGTCTGCCATCAGACGGGGATCAGAGCGCCCACCCCGAGGATGAACACGGCGCTCAGCGAGAAGCCAGGCAAGCTGTTCCGCGTGACCCATCACCTCCAGGCACCCGCCCCCGGCTGCACGTAGGGCCCGGGTACCTAGCCCGATCTGGAGTAAGTCACTGAGAGGCCGCACGGCCCTGGAGTGGCAAAGCGCACGATCTGTGCTGGCCGGGTTTCCAAGCCGGGGGCCTGTCAGAGGCGTGCTGTAAAAATGATGAATGGCTGTCACAGTTCCAAGGCTCCGGCTGATTTAGGGAGCCATTGGCAGACACATCACTCCCAGCATGTCAGCCGGTTAATTACTTCCAACTTTATCTTTCTTGTCAACACTTCTTGACAAATTGGCCATTATCTTTTTATTCTACAACAATGAGCACTGCTCCTTTTAGGGTGATGCCTGGAGGTTTTTCTCTTCCTTACTGCTTCTTAGGATCCAGAGCGAAAAGAAGAGCTCCGAGGGACACGAGTAGAAAGAGGAGCTGTGAGGAACGGAACAACACTGGGCTGGGCTGCTCGGGTGAACCCAAAGCTCATTTTCAACTATCTGACTCACAAGCACAGTTGATATTTTGGCTAAAATCCTGATTTGCTGGCTTTCCCCCCGATGTCTAAGATTCAGGCTCTCGTGGGGATAAGCTGGGACACAGAAGGTACACGAGCTGGCGTCTAGTGATCTGGGAGTTGGGCTCCCCTCGTAACTGAGTAAGCAGATGTGACACGGCTTCCTGCTCCGTAAGGAGAGGCCACGCTGCAGAAATGCCAACGTTCATTCTGGAATTGGGGAGAAGAGAAAAGAAGCCTCCCTCAGGGTAAGGACAGGCTGACGGAAGATGACCAGGACACACTGACTGGGCTGCCAAGACTCCTGGCCTACGAGGTGATCCAAAGATCTGGAGACCAGCGGTGTCCCCACCAGTGATATGCCATCACCAGATAGACTGTCAGAGGGGACTGTGGGGCAGAACCCGGCGCCTGTCACGGTTCATCAGCTGTAAGCCATGCACTTTGACATCTCTGAATCAGGATTGGGCATAGGATTCGAGGTTTCGGAGCACTGCGACATGGTTTAACTGCCTGCAGCAACCCCCGGCCGCGCCGCCTCCACAGTACATAGAACTCAGAAGTGGCTTCTCGGACTCACCACAAGAGAGGCCCCATGACCTTCTGGGCATCCCGGAGGCTGAGCCAGATACAGTGGAGGGGCAGACGTTCACTAGTGAACTACTGCAAGCTTCCCCCTTTGGCCTCGGGCTGCAATGAAAGACCCTCTGTCCTTTGGGTCAGTTTAGGAGAAAGCCCAGGTCTCCTCCCTTTGTCCCGCTCCTCACTGGTGGCCAGCTTCCTGTGCTGGGCAGCTTTCCTCGGGGTTTTGAAGGTGTTCTAGAACGACAAGCTGTTGTACAGCGGACCTGTAGGAAGTCTTCAAAATAGCCAGAAATAAACTGATGTTCTACCAGCGACTGGTGAGAGACTGACCTCCTGGGTAGGGCTGGATGTAAAAGGGCATTAAAGAGAAAGACAGGGTTCGGAAGATCCAATCTGTGCTGGTGCTCTGGCCGCACAAGGGCGTCCTCTGTCCATCCACCCTCTGCTGCGTGGACCTGCCCACGAGGGGTGCAGAGTCCTAGAGGCACAGTGCACTTCTGAAGTCAGCATGAGCCCACAGATTTGGGATGTGTTTCTGTCAAGAAGTGAGGAACTTTGAGCAAATCCTCACCCCTCTGGTCTGCTTTTTCTTCCAGCAGAGGTAGGGGAAAAGAACAAGACTCTGTACCTTTTCTGGAAGCCAGGAAACAACTGAAAAAGCAAGACTCACACTTCCAAGCAACACAGTGGTGACACCTTGGGAACGTGTTTAGAATTAAGACAGAGCGTGGGTTTTATTCACCCGTCTAGCCCCTCGCCCGTGGACTGCAAAGCCCAATCACACTTGCCATTAACTGGTTGCTCTGGCACAACTGGCTCAATTTCTCTAACATTCTCAAAGCATCACAGTCCCCTTTTGCCCTCAGTGCTGCCTGTGTCAGCGTGGCAGAGGACTGGCCGGAAGGGAAGCTCTGCAGTCCCGGCTGGGTACGGACGTGTCACGTATCCTGCACCTTGGACACGAGATCTCGTCCCCGATGAAGAGGGACTTTCTGGGCATTTCATTCCCTTTTGGGGACAGCAAGATTTGTCAGTTTCTTGGATAAATTATGGGCAACGCAGCTGCCCAGAGACGCAGCTCTTTTTATGGGGCCACGTCACTTGCTCTGTCTTCAACATTAGCGGCCACCTGTGGCCCTCGGGCCATGATGAGGGCTAATGAACAGGCTGGTGCAGCTTGAAGTAATCAGCTACGGCAGTTACACGGGCCTCTGTCATATGGCAGAGCAGGACAAGACCCTGCCCCACACGCTCTGTGGTCCTCTTGCTGGTCATCTTCATATGTAAAGAAGAGGGGGTGAGACAGCAATCAATGGTTTCCAGGGAGACAAAGTGATTATTATATAGCAAGGACGCTGCCTCCATTATTGATTAAGATACAAGGTTGAACCAAATGATCTCAATGCTTCCAGTTCCCACTTCCTTTGGTTCTGTGACTGACACCTATAGAAGAAAAATGGACTTGGAGCAAGAGAGAATGTGGTGGCCAACGAGGAAGGCCTCAGCATGACAAGGTACTGCCAACGAGCACGGAGAGAGACTCTACGTCTCCAGGACAGGTGTTTACTCAAGGGAAGAGAACCTTCCGCCGGGAACTCGTTCTTTCACTTGACAGGTTGCAACGAAGGCCCTCTTTGGTCTCAGGCTCTGTGCTAAGGGCCAGGTGTTAGAGCTACTGCAGTAAATAGATACGGTCTTTGCTTTTGAAGAGCTTCCAGGTCAGTTAAGGAGATATTAAAAAATCAACCCCAAAGTAAGTGCTGTGAAGCTAAATACGACGAAGAAAGCAGAGCACTCAGATGGAGACTAATGTGGAGGGCTTTTCTGATGAGATGACAACTGTACACCTAAATAATACCTTTTTAAAAAAAAAATATTTATGAGAGAGAGAGAGAGAGAGAGAGAGAGCGCATGCAAGCATGAGCAGGAGGGACAGAGGGGGAGGGAGAGGGAATCTCAGACTCTGCGCTCAGTGTGGAGCTTGACGTGGTGGTGCTTGATCTCACAACCCTGAGATTACGACCTAAACCGAAACCAAGAGTCAGACGTGTAACCGACTGTGCCCCCCAGGAGCCCCTAAATACGACTCATTATTCGCTGGGCACTGACTACGTGTCTGCTGCTACTGTATCATGTGCCCTATCTTTTTTTTTTAAATCAATTTCCTAGTTGAAGGATATAAAAAAAAAGTATACATAGGGTACAGCTTGATAAATCACGACAAAGCAAAGACGCCCTAGTACCTGCCATGCAGACCGAGAAACAGAACCCAGTACACTGCCAGCACCCCAGAAGCACGGAGGCTCGTCCTGGCCAGGGCTCCCTTCCTCATCCCCGGAGGCAACAGCTATCTGACCTCTGTCACAACTGGTTTCACCAGGTCTCGAGCATCACCTCAACACTCAACACGACACTGGGACATGCATGCATGTTGCCACCTGCCCCGCGTCTCCCCTTCTACTGCTGAAGGTACTTCCATTGTGACTAACCACAACCTCCCCGTCCTGTGGCGGGTGGGCACTGAGGTGGCTCTCAGCTCTTGGCTACTACGAGCAGCGTTCCTACCAATGTTCTTGTACGTATCTTTTTTTTTTTTTTATTTTTTTTATTTATGATAGTCAGAGAGAGAGAGAGAGAGAGAGAGAGAGAGAGGCAGAGACACAGGCAGAGGGAGAAGCAGGCTCCATGCACCGGGAGCCCGACGTGGGATTCGATCCCGGGTCTCCAGGATCGCGCCCTGGGCCAAAGGCAGGTGCCAAACCGCTGCGCCACCCAGGGATCCCTTCTTGTACGTATCTTTGGTGCAGGTGTGCTCGTATTTCTGTTGGGACTGTACCTAGAGGAGTGCTGCTGGGCTACGGGTGTGTTCAGCTTTCAAGGACACTGGCAAATTGCTCTCCAAAGTGGTTCTCTCAATCTACATTTCCATGGGAAGTATATGAAAAGCCCAACTGCTGGGACACCTGGGGGGCTCAGTGGTTGAGCACCTGCCTTCAGCACAGGTCGTGACCCTGGTCTTGGGATCGAGTCCTGCACTGGGCTCCCTGCATGGAGCCTGCTTCTCCCTCTGCCTGTGTCTCTGCCTCTATGTCTCTCATGAATAAATAAAATCTTAAAAAAAAATAAAAAATCCTGGGCAGCAGGGCCCAGGGCGTGATCCTGGAGACCTGGGATTGAGTCCCATGTCAGGCTCCCTGCATGGAGCTTGCTTCTCCCTCTGCCTCTGCCTATGTCTCTGCCTCTCTCTCTCTCTCTCTCTCTCATGAATAAATAAAATCTTAAAAAAAAAAAAAAATTCCCAACTGCTCCACATCTTTGTCAACACTTGGTACTGTCAGTGTTTTCCACTGTAGCCATTTTAGTTGGTGTTTGGTGGTGGCATGTGATAGTTTGCATTTGAATTTCCGTCATGCCTAACGAGCGTTCACTGGCCTGGGGGAGACCCTCTTTCGTGAAGTAAGTGTCAACTGACATCTCTTGCCACTCTTTAAGTTGGCTACCCTCCCCCCCTTTTTTTAAGATTATTTATTTATTTATTCATGAGCGTCACAGAGAGACAGAGGCAGAGACAGAGACACAGGCAGAGGGAGAAGCAGGCTCCATGCAGGGAGCCCGACGTGGGACTGGATCCCGGGACCCCAGAGTCACGCCCTGAGCCGAAGGCAGGCGCTAAACTAAACCACTGAGCGACCCAGGTGCCCCTGTCTTAACTATTTTAATCCTTTACTTTATTTAACTAAAAGTCCCGTGAGGTAAAGTAGTTATGATTTTCATCTCCATGGCACAGATCTGTAAACCTCTGAGAAATAACTTGCCCAGGGTCACATAACTATCAAATGATGGGAAGGGATTAGAACCCAGATTTGGTGGATTCTAGACCCACCCAACTATTTCAAGTCCTTCACATACGGCCTCCCTAATCCTCAAACCAGATGATCCCTTCAGGGCATTTAATATGATTGCGTTACAATTTCAAGAAATTCTAATGTTCTAAGCCATTCATTTCCAGTTAAAAAATCTTGTTTGGCAACTACAAAAAGCCACTTTCCCAGTGAGAGTCAGGAAAACAGAGCACCAAGAGGTAAAGGCTGCTTAGATTCCTTCCAGAGCTCCCTCTGTCTCCAGAGCAGCAATCCCATCCCTCACGCCTGGCTCCCCCCCACCTCTCCGGCTTTACCTGTCCCCCCGGCCCCCGACTCCTAAGCCACGTCCAACGACTTGTGTCTTCCTACTTCCTACCAAGTCAAGGTCTTCCACAAAGCTGCACCTGCTCACCATGCCCCCTTCAGCTCGCATGCTCTGCTGGCTCACAGGACGGCTGTTTGCCACAAAGCCCGGGGAGGGCAGAGGAAGACTCCTGGGTAGGGGCTACAACGAACAGCGGACTCTAGGAGGAGGCCGGGGAGAAACCATTCCTAACTGTCCGTCTGGGGTGCGCTGTTTGGTAGAAGTGACGAGTGAGCAGCTTAGGGAAGAGATGGCCATACCTTCTGGGATGGATGTGGACCTTCCCTGGGACAGAACAGGACTGAGAGACGGAAGGGTCGGGTATGAGGTGGCCGCGGACAGTAGGGTAAGCTGCAACCCGTTACCAGGCTTCAGGAGAAGCAGAACATCCCCCCTCAGCACACAATTAATCTAACAGCAAGGTAGGTTCTTCTGAGATGAATTTGTTCAACAAACAGAGTCTGGTTCTGAGAGTAGCGGTTTCCCTCCCTCACCAATTTTGCAAGTAGTGGTTTAAGAGCAGGCAGGGACAGGAATATGCTAGAAAGGGAGGAGTCTCTCCAATGGGGACATTTTCAAGAAAATGAGACACGGCACTTCCACTTGGGTAGAAGGAGAGACCACCTCCAGGCCCTCCCCTGCTCTGTGCTCCTCGGGCCGCCCGAACGCCTCTAGTCCTTGGTGCCAGCCCAAGGCCGCGTGGCCCAGACTGTGGGGTTTCTGAGAACTTCCAGGCTAAGGGAAAGCTCACTGGCTTCTCTCATTAGGAATATGAGCTTGATTTTCATAAACATCTTTCCCAGGAACACCGAGCTGACCCTCTTTCACCACCAGCAAAATAGAGAAAAGGAAAAACTTCAAGGTGTCCAACACAGGCTTTCCAGATTTTCTCACTTAATTCCCATTTTCATGGTCACTTTATTCATGAAGGGCAGAGAAGGGAGTAAAAGCGTCCTGGAGAAGGAAAACCGGCCCAGTCCCCCACATCCTTCCTGGTTCTGTCTACTGGCTTAGCTGTACTCAAAACAAGGGTTTACTTTTCCTTCTTTCAGAGACTCAGAATCTAGGACATCGCAGCGTTATGGATGTTTGGAGGATGGATAATCTGGCAAGGGACCACTCTTAGTCTGCTAAATTTTTTAATTTGAGGGGGAACTTATTGACATTTGGGCAGCTTGGGTGATGTAAGAAAATGTTCGAATAAGGAAAGCCTCTGTCTCCACCTTAGGCCTCATGTTAGAAACTGGTTTTCAGAAAAACAAATGTCAGAGAGCAGGCATTCATGCTAACAGCTAGACGCTTCTGATCCAAACTCACGAACCCCCAGAAAGGATTGCTACATGGGCTGCAAATACAAATGACTGATTCACTTTCTGCCCAAATATGAGAATCTATTCATAACCGTT
Organism: Canis lupus dingo; assembly: GCF_003254725.2. Taxonomy (NCBI): domain Eukaryota; kingdom Metazoa; phylum Chordata; class Mammalia; order Carnivora; family Canidae; genus Canis; species Canis lupus. Next base: position 83,521,260 of record NC_064244.1, on the reverse strand, counting down.
TCCTGTTTGGGCTGGGGAAGCGGCCACTGGGAAGAACAAACAGAAAGCTGGCTGGGACCCCGTAGAGGTCCACCGTTCCCTGGGACCGTGTACCGTGTTGCTGTGCGGCAGCGCTAAGACAGCGGCTCACACAGGACGTTCCGCACGCAGCTGCGGGACTCGGCACAAGCTGTCAGCTGTTGGCTATGAGGCTGACCCGAAGATCCCCCGCGGGTTCGGCAGGCCGTCGGATGCGGACGGCGGGGCCGGGTGCGCGTTAGTGACGTGAACTCCGCGGGGCAGACTAGAGAGGCCAGCCGGGGGCGGGGGCGGGGGGCATTTGCCAAAAGAGAGCAGGGACTAGCTGCTGCCTCTGGACGGGCTTCTGAGTGGAATGACAAGGCTGCCGTAGGGCGCCAGCCTCATCCTCACCCCTCCGAGGGCAAGGAGACCAGGGAGGGCGCAGACCATCCAGATCTACCCGAACCCTACTGCTTTTTGAGTCAGAGGGGAAAAAACTGCGCGGTAACTCCAGCCGCCTGGACAGACGTCTCATTTGGAAGAAGATTCCAGGGGATCCCGGCAGGGAAGGCAGGCGGTCAGGCATCGGGCTTGTGCGTGACGGACCCACACCGCACGGCACCAGCACAAGGACTGCCTCAGTGGCTCTGCATCAGGGAAATGGCGAGAGTGATGTTCCAAAGACAGAGTTAGTTACTGTCTGAGGACAGAGGGGCCTCTGCATACATTCTCAGTGAAAGGCTCATGTGAGGTATTTTAAGGTTTGCTAAAATCCCAGGTTTTTCTCATTTGTCTTCCAAGGAGTAGTGCCCTTCAAATACAGTGCATGAAAAGTGACAGTAACCCTGTTTTCAGGGATATATATCCTACAGAGAGAACAGCTGCAGATCTGCAGACTGTAAGACACAGGAAGAGGGCAATGAGACTGTAGATATGGATTATCAGGTGACGGGGATTCTTCTCCCGATGATTTAATGTACTTTCCAAGTTTCGAATCGAATCATAGGACGAGGATGGGCCTGTTCTCCGTTATGCCGACAGACTGATGAAGCGTGTGTCACGGTCCCAGAACCATGTCCAGCACTCCTGAGTTTTCGTCCCTGCTGCCCTCTCCAACACTTTCTTGCCAAATGCCAAGTGTGAGAAGCTAACGCTAGGCCACTGGTGACGGAGAAAGAATGTAAAGAGACGACTGAGTAAATCCTGTTGGACACGAACTACAAAGTCTTGTTCTGCCTCCTAAGAGGCTTACTCTATTTCTAGAGCTCTTCTAAATTGGAGATTTTCAAATGTGACACAGAGTTAGATCTAGGTACAATGGGGGTTTTGTAAAACACTGAATGATGATCAGAGAAAGGAATCACGAGCCTTGTTAACAGCACGCTCCGCAGGATGCCAAAATATACCAGATCCTCATATAAACAGCGTGGATTACATTAACAGGCCTCCCCGGGTGAGCGGGGAGTCTTATTCCCAACGCTCTCTGCCTACCTTACCCTCACCCCATGGTTATGTAACCTTGAGAATGGAATTTGGAAATTCTTCTGACCCTGCCCTGCTCGCTGATAGAGCTGAGCCAGTGGCTGGCAGGGGCATAATCTAATAGGCGAAATTGGAAACACACAAATTCACAGTCCTCTTGTCTCAGCCCCGAGACTAAGCAGGCAAGGAAAGAAAGACTCGCCCCTGTCTCCCTCCTCCCCTCTGGCCTAAGTTTACGCTGACTTCACCCAGCAGGCACCTGACCCTCCCAGATGAGCTGGGAGGGGCTAGAGCGCCATGCATGGGCCACAGTGGGGGTGGAGGTGCAGGCAGCAGACAATATTTAAGATGCTGAGTCTGTAGAGCGCTCAGGCTTGAGGAGGAAGGGTATAGGGAGTCCGATTAACCTGTACTTTTAAACTCAAGCTTTGAGCAAGGCTAAGAAAGAGACAGGGAAGAGAAAGCAACAGAGTAGTGAGCCCATCCAGAGAGAAAGTGCACAGCTGTAATTTGCTCCGGCTTTGCAGACCCCAGCTGGGCATACCCAGATCCCCCAAAGGAAGATCGTTCCTCACCCAGGCCCAAGAAAGATGCTGAAAAACACTCTCTCGGCTGTGACCTGGCTCTGCATTTTCATCATGGTGTTTGTCAGCCACCCGGCGTGGCCACAGAAGCCCCTGAAGCGCAAGACACCTGGGCAGCTCAAAGTGGCCACCTGCTGTGAGGAGGCCAAGGAGCTCAAGGCCCAGATCGCCAATCTAACCAGTCTGCTGAGTGAACTGAGCAAGAAGCAGGAGAGGGACTGGGTCAGCGTGGTCATGCAGGTGATGGAGCTGGAGAGCAGCACCAAGCGCATGGAGTCCCGGCTCACAGATGCGGAGAGCAAGTACTCAGAAATGAACAACCAGATCGACATCATGCAGCTGCAGGCAGCCCAGACTGTCACCCAGACCTCGGCAGGTAAGGAGAACATGTCCTCACGCTACCCATCATCTTCCTGCCCAAACCACTGAGCGTCTCTGCCTGCAGCATGGTTTCTAGATACCTTGGCCATCAGATCCATGACAGGGGGTTCCTTGGGGTATACTTTCCTGGGTACGTGTCACCAGCTCTAATGCTCTGTTTATTTCTTTAAATTTACCCAGTGTCTGCACCATCTCTTTTACTCACACCATATTTCAGCAGATGAAAGGTTTATATGCCATCCCGGGGCGCAGAGAGATGACCTAGATCGTCTGGAGTCACACTGCAGGTCTTAGAAACAGGGTTTAGGTTTCCCTCATTGACCTGCTTCCTTAGCCAGAGCTGACAGGCTGTATCCTCAGACCCAAGGACGCAGGCATGAACACCAGAACTGTAACATCTGTTGCTCCTGAAGCCAAGTTCTGCCAAAAACATTTCTCTCGTGTCCCTAAGATTTAGTGGAACAGGCACTAATGGATTTGTGTGTCCTGTCTGCAAACCTGACTCTTCCCACTGGCTCAGAATTAGGTGTAGATGCTGCCCAGGGCCAGATGAAGAATTACTTTGTGTTTAGGAGAGGACAGGCTCCTTGAGGTTCTTTGCTTCTGAGATTTCTATTTTTTCCCATGATCTCAAATAAAATTCTCCCACCACAGAAAATAAGAAAACACAAAGCTGAGATCTGGATTTTCAGGAGCCCCAAAATAAGATACACTTCATGTTTTCTTTTCTAAAACAAGTTTGTTTCTAGCTAGATGGCCTTAGACTGGCCCAGGTGAATTTACTGTTCAGAGAGAAGAGATCTTGGTTTCCACAATCATCAAGAAATTATTGCTCACAAGAAGAATATCCCGTAGCTATGTCACTTATTGCTGATATAAAAACTTTTGGTCACATCATAGATCAAGTCAGGACACAGAGTAAGTCACTGGTTACTCTCTGCTCAAAGGAAAGAAATTAGGCTTCGACATCCCATTACTAATAAACCACCAAGTATAAATTGCTTTCTAAGCATGACTTCCTGCCCCTCAGTGTGGGGCTAGAAAGGTATCCTTTGTAGTTACCTCTGAAACATTTTCCAGACAAGTGTGTCCTGATCTGGTCCGGGGAAATGAAACCAGCCCCGCGGGAGAGCGGGCCAGCCGGGGACCTGCCTGTGCCTGTGCCTGTGCCTGTGCCTGCACTGCCTCCTGCTCCTCCAGTGGGGATTTCCTGCCCTCCCAGCAGGAAGTTTCTTGGGGGGCCAAAGGCAGTTCCCCTGCTGTGCCTGCTCCCCGTCCTGCCCAGAAAATCATCCCTCAATTTTCTTCTCTATTACCAGCTGCTGGGGCACCTTCATACTGTGTAAAGCAGGTAGCCCAGCAGAGAAAGCAGTAAGCTGATTGATGCTTTCATCCTAACAGAAAGTGAAGTCTCTCCGCCCCCTCCTGAAACGTGCTCCACCTGGGAAGGCTCCTGGTGGACGTGCCGCCATCAGCATGTTCTTCTTGAAGGCTCAGGGCAGGAGCCACCAAGAAAAGAATCCCAGGCACAGAGGGTGGGAAGCATCTCCTGGCTAGCAAAAGTTCCTGCTCTTTGAATCCACCCTATCAGTTAAGGTGGTTTCTTCCACTGTGCTCTTGGAGATTTGCAAAATGGGGACAAAATCTGGCATAAAGCAGTAGCCCCCCAGGCAGCCAAGGAGGCATTTAAATCAACCCGAGTGAAAACCAGCCCGTCCAATGCTCTCGTTTACTTGTTTTAATAATGCTGCCAGGGAAGGCCTCCAAGCATTCCTCAGAGTGTTTGCATCTCCATTTGAGAATTGCGCAGTGTTAAGATGAGGGAGGGGAAAATCAGATGTGAAATCTAGCTCCCTTTATTAGGGTCCTAGTAGGCAGTCTAGATAAAAATAGCCATTCTCATAGGTAAAAACAGCCGTTACCTCTGAAAAACCATCATCACACAAACCAACCAACCAGGAGAACAACCGAACCAGACCCTATGAGATACTCATGACTTATGTGGTAAGAGAGACTGGCTGTCCCAGAAGCTGTATTTGTTAAACAGAGCATCTGTTATGCAGCCCTCACACATCGGAGTGTTTCCAGAATTCATGGCCTAGAACCTCAGCAGGATAATCTATTTCAGAGTTAACCTGAAACCACCTGTTTGATTGTCCACTGATGCTACCCAGATGGAGGGCTTCCCCACCCCTCTGCCCCACTACCAGTGAAGCCAAAATATACTCCTTTTTTAGTCTCCCAATGCCCACGCCGCTCCAAACTCTAGACACTGTAATGAACACTCATGGGAGTTTCATGGTAGAAATGAAATCTCAGTTGTAAACTTCCAATTGAGACATAGCACAAATGCCCACCACCGTGGAGCCCCTGGGTTTGGATGCTCACCCCGTGCGGTTTGCTCCTATTGCAGATGCCATCTATGACTGCTCGTCCCTCTACCAGAAGAACTACCGCATCTCTGGAGTGTACAAGCTTCCTCCCGATGACTTTCTGGGCAGCCCCGAGCTGGAGGTGAGGTCAGCAGAGCCCACTGCCCGTGCGCTCCCATCTGTCCTCCACCCCCTCCCAGAGCTGGGCCAAGGACTAGTCATAGTCTAAGCAAAGGGAAACTCAAGACAGAGAATCTAACATACCAAATACCAGAGAGCTATCCACACACTCCATTTTGTGGGGGGGGGGGAGGGAGGAACCCCACACATCTGTTTTGGCCCTTCAAATTATTATCAACCAAACACCAAATCTTCTAACATAGATTAGACAATTCTATAATCTCCACCCAACTAGTTGACTTCTCTTGCCACACCTAGAGCAGTTATTCTTTGGGGAAGGAGAAAAGGGAGAACATGTCGAGAGCACACATCAACTATATGTGCACTTGCCCCCAGCCCCGACTTTCCAAATTCCTCCTCAGCAAACCGTCACTCTGCTCCCACTCGCCAACACGGCAGACCAGTCGCCACTGGGAGCCAGCGTGACTGGAAGTGCACACATCCACTGGCTCTGCAGAAATGGGAGGAAGGTGGTGCGGCCCGCCCCCACGCTCCTCTGCCCGCCTCTGTGGGCCCCTGACCAGAGCAACCTCTCTGCCGCAGGTGTTCTGTGATATGGAGACGGCAGGTGGCGGCTGGACCATCATTCAGAGACGGAAGAGCAGCCTTGTCTCCTTCTACCGGGACTGGAAGCAGTACAAGCAGGGCTTTGGCAGCATCCGTGGGGACTTCTGGCTGGGGAACGAACACATCCACCGGCTGTCCAGACGGCCGACCCGGCTACGTGTGGAGATGGAGGTGAGCATGAGGCCTAGGCCCCTAGGACTGGAGCAGGCTGCCACAACTGTGCTCAACTCTGGGGGTGCCCTTCTGGCTCTTTGTTCACAATAGTCCTGTGTATTTATGACGGCTTTCCTGCAGACTGTAGTACGTCGAGGGACAAGGTTTTTTCTGTCCGTTCCCCGCACCCCACCCCACCCTGTCCCCCCAAGCAAGGCTGCAGATACATGAGAGGCTGGACCCGGGCCAGAGCAGGGGAATCCAGTCAGGGGTGCTGAAACCCAGCGGTCCTCCCTGGCCTGGGGCACACGCAGCCCCACGCGCACACCCCTCTCATGTCACTCTCTGACTTCTCCCTGTGGGATCTAGCAAAACACACACCGACACCTTCCAGATAGGCGCAGGGAGGGCTATGGGAAGAGGCTAGTCCAGGCCAGCGGGGGACTCAGGAGGGAGGTGTGATCTAGGACCCTGGTTTCTGACGCCCAGCGTAGTGTGCTCACCTAACCACCAACACGGCCAACCTGCAGTAAAGCCCCGCTAGGTCCCTGGGAGACCCGGATGTGCGTGCGGCTGTGAGCGGAGGGGGAGTGGCAGGATGGGGGGAAACGAAGGCCGCTGCAGGGCCCCTAAGGCTCTGCCCCTCTCCCCCCGACAGGACTGGGAGGGCAGCGTGCGCTATGCGGAGTACAGCCGCTTCGTCCTGGGCAACGAACTCAACAGCTACCGCCTCTTCCTGGGGAACTACAGTGGCAACGTGGGCAACGACGCCCTGCTCTACCACAACAACACGGCCTTCAGCACCAAGGACAAGGACAACGACAACTGCTTAGACAAGTGCGCACAACTCCGCAAAGGTGAGATCTGGGGGCCGGGGGGCAGTCCCATCTGAGAAGAATGGATTTTGAGGGATGCCCAGGAGGCTCAGCAGTGGAGCATCTGCCTTGGGACCAGGGCATGACCCCAGGATCCTGGGAT